>NC_051083.1:47124795-47434816 GCF_004664715.2 Peromyscus leucopus
CCCACACTAATCCAGCTATCGCAGACACACTATTGCTGTGCTATAGCTAACATTTATGTTCCCTCCATTATTGCCCTATCCACATCCACACATAGGGCTTGGTGTTGCCTATACCACCTCTCTCGAGACCAAACTTTCCATGTTCTCCTCATAGTCTAGCCTATTCAATACTCCACACAGCATCCAATACTACTGTCTTCATATCTTGCAGGATCTAATTCATGTGTCTCAGGCAGTGCCCCATAGTTGTCTGGACTCCTTGCCTTGCAGTAATAATCTCTAACTTCAAGAGGGCCCTGCATCCTAGACCCCAGCATATTCCTAACATTTCATCCTTTGCTATAGCTAGCATCTTTCCTCTCACCAGGACTTACCCTACCTACATCTAACCTCATCTACCTTCAGCACCTTGTACCACTTAAACCACACCACTCCTTACCCAGATTTCATGTAGCCTCCTCCTGTGTTAGCCTAGTGAGCACATCACTATCTGATTCTTGTTTTCCACAATTCTGTCAGTATAGATTAGCACTATCCCACAACCAGTGCCCATGCCTATTATGATCACCACATTCTTACCATAGACAGCTGTAGGCTTCTGCAGACTCTAATCCCTCCAACTTGCCTGGTCCTACAATATTCACATGTGTTGGAGCAATCATCTATACTCCCAACTGGAATTATCCTCCCTGCCTCCATCCACTAGACACATTTAAATGATTGAACCACCTTACAATATACATACATTCACCACATTTCCCAGCCCCCAGGGATTAACTTAGTGATTGCTTGTTTTTACATATGCTGACTGAGCTACTCTGGGGACCGGTGCTTTGCATTTGCAACCTGTAGGCTTCGACAGGTTTCCAAATCCTCCAACAAGCCTGGTCCAAGCAATTCCTACTGTGGTATAGCCAATATCTACAGTCCTTTAGCACTTACTATACCTCACCCACCCAGGGAACATTTGTCCTGCATTCACAACCCCTCTCCTTATCCAGACTTCCCATGTCCTCCCCAAAGTTCAAACCTGGTGAATATTTCCCTTACCAGATAGTGTTTCTCCAAATCCCACCAAACATAGCTCATATCTCATTATGTCCCAGCATAGTCTTGTCACTTATTTTTTTGCATATGCAGTAGTGACCACAAGTTTTCAACAGACTCCCAAATCCCAGGGCCTACTCCTACCCACTACTCCTTGTCTGCATACCACAAACAGGATCCTACAGAACTGGCCCTCCCTGCATCTACACACAGTACATTTTATGCCACCTACATTACCCCACTGCATACCCAGACTTGCTGAGGCCTCCTCCATGGTATAGCCTGCTAAGGACTCCCTCACAAGCAGATACTTCATTTTCTATATCTGTCTGCATCTATCCTGGTTCCCAAAGTCAATACTAGGGCCTACTGATCAACTATGCTTTGCATAGCACCACGATGGCTTCCACAGGTTCCCAAATCCCATGCCCTAGCCAAGTCCCATCACTTCCAAGTGTACTGTGGCCAACATACAGGGTCCAGACAAGGTGCAGCCTGGACCCAACCACAGGACTCTTTGTGCTACCTCCACCACCCCATTCCATACCCACACTTCTGATGTCCTCCTCCAGGATTTGGCTTAGTTTATAAGCCCCTATATGATACGTGTTCTGCACATCCATCTGGATCTAGTCTGAGTTCAATATCCAGTGCTCGTGGCTATTCTGCATGTCTGTCCTGTGAAGTATGGACATTTAGGCAGGAGAATCTCAAATCTCTCATCTCAGACTAGACTCACAAATCCTCCTGTACTATAGCTAACATTGAGGCTATGCTAGGACCTGCCCTACCAGAATCCATCCACAGGTCACGTTGTGTAGACTGTACTACATTACTATTATTTCAGACTTTCCATGTCTTCCCATGGGTCTAATTTGTTGAGTACAACGCCCCCCCATTTCATACTTGCTTTTACATATAGTGCTGGACCGAGGCCAGGTCCCATAGCCAGTGTCCAGGCCTTCCCCAGGAGCCTCCACTAGCAATCTCTAGGGTTCCTAGTGCCATCAACTTTTTGTGCTGTAGTCACCATCTAGAGTTCCACCAAGACCACCCCTTCATCATCAAGCCACAGGCTCTTTGGTTGCATACATCACTCTCTCCATTCCTTTCCAAATCCTCCTCCAGAGGTGAAACAGCTAAGTACCCTGCTGTAACTGATAAGTCTTTCCAGTGGAGTCAAGACTGGATGGAATATCCAATGACATCCCTATATTAGCTGCTTCCTCTCACTAGTAGTGACTTCTAGCTTTTGGCAGTCTCCAAATTTCTCTGCTCCAGCCTAATCATACCATGTCCTCCTGTGCTATAGGCAACATCTATGTTCCTGTCAGTATCCACTGTAACAAGACTTACCCACAGGACAATTCATGCTACCTAAACAATCCAGTTCTATCCCTGTGGAGCATTTATCCACCAACTCCACAGATCCCCAGAGTTTTCTTGAATGTGAGCAGCAGGAAATATTAGATAGAAGGGTTTATTGCAGAGAATCTTGTGGAGATAAACAGAAAATAAAGGATAGCCTCGAGAGGGCCTGGAACTTTTTCCAACGGGCCCTGACTGTCTCTGACCCAGGGTACTTATAGAGACACCAAAGGGTGGAGCAAAAGACCTCCACCCCCGCAACAGCCAAGTGCAGACCATCTCAGACACCTGCACTCAGGCCCGTGGTCCTAATCATCCTCTATGTGGACCTTCTGGGTAAAGCCATGAGGAACCCGAAAACAGGCTCCCACACATCCCCATATTCCACAAGTCCTCTCCAGAGTCAAGCCTGTTGAGTAACCCTAAATTACTCTTGATACATGTGTTTCCACATCCTGCTGAATCTATCTCAGTACCCAAGCCAAGTCTGACAACCTACAACACACAGTAGGAGCCTCTAGGCTTCAGAAGGGTCCAAAATCCTACACCCTTGCCTAGTCCCACCACCTATTCCTATGCTACAGCTAACATATACTTCATTTACTACATACCTTAACCACATCAACACAGAGTACATAGTATTGCTTATACTACCTCTCTCTGTATCCAAACTTCCCATGTTCTCCTCTAGAGTCTAGCCTATTGAATATTCAACAATCAACCTAATACTTCTGTTTCATATCCTGCAGGATCTAACTCATATCCCTCAGGCAGTACACCATGGTGGCCTGGTCTCCTTGCCTTGCAGTAATGGTCTCTAGGCTTCAATGGGGTTCCAAATCCTAGACCCCAGCCTATTCCCAGCATTGCAGCCTTTACTATAGCCAACATCTCTGGTCCCTCCAGGTATTACTCTACCCACATCTACCTTGAAGAGACCTTGTGCCACTTAATCCACACTACTCCATAACCAGAATTCATGTTTTCCACCTTGGTTAGCCAGGTGAGTACCTCCCTATCTGATACTTATTTTTACCATTCTGCAATATCTACATTGATCCACACACCATGCCCATGCATGGTCTGGGCACCAGCTCCATGTGGTAGATAGCTCTTTGCTTCTAAAGACTCTAATCCCTCCAATTGGTCAGGTTCTACCACATTGCACAGTGCTGTAGACTACATCTATACTCCCAACAGGAACCATCTTACCTGCATCCATCCACGAGACACATTTAGATGATTAAACATCCTCACTATATAACCAGACTAACCACATCCACCTCAGTTCTGCCTAGTCAATAACCCTTACCACACAAATGAATTCTTGATTTTCCACAGGCTGCCTGACCTACTCTGAACTCGTATGCCTTGCATTTTCAAGCTTCAGGCTTCTACAGGTTTCCAAAGTCCCTTCAACCAATCCTAGTCTCATCAACTCCTTCTGTGCTATAGGCAGCATCTAGATTCCCTCAGCACTTCACATACCTGTACCCACCCATTGAAAATTTGCTCTGCATTCACAAACCTACCTCTTATCCAGATTTCCCATGTCCTCCCAAAGTTGAAACCTGGTGAATATTTCCCCTACCAGTTAGTGTTTCTCCTCATCCCCCAAAACATAGCTCTTTTTGCTCTGCCTGTGTCCCAGCCTAGTCTTGCTACTTACATTCCTACATGTTGCTATAGAGATCACTAGGCTACAACATAGTCCCAAATCCAGGGCCTACTCCCACTACATACTCCTGCTCTGTATCCAACATACAGGTCCTACGAGGACCTGCCTACCTGCATCTACACACAGTACGCTTTGTTCCACCTGCAGTACCCCACTCCATATGCAGATTTCCAGAGGCCTCCTCCACGAATAGCCTGGTGAGTACTCCCTCAACCAGATACTTGTTTTTCTTTGTCCTTCTGAATCTGTCCTGGTTCCCACAGTCCAAACTCGGGACTAGTCTGATCAACTGAGCCTTGCAGTAGCAACGTCTAGGCTTTAGCAGGTTGCCAAATCCCATGCCCTGGCCCAGTCCCATCAATTCCAGATATGCTCTAGCCAACATACAGGCTCCAGACAAGGTGCTACCTGTACCCAAATACAGGACCCTTTGTGCCTTCCTCACTACCCACTCCATACCACACTTCTGATGTCCTCCTCCAGGGTGTAGCTTGGTATACAAGCCCTACATGGTACTTGGTTTGCACATTCATCTGCATCTAACCTGAATTTAATAGCCAGCACCCCTGGCTGGTCTAGCTTCCTGCCCCTTGCATTAAGGACTTCTAGGCAGTAGAGGCCCAAATCCTACAGCTCAGACTAGTCTCACAAATCCTCCTGTGCAGTAGCTAACAAACGGCTTTTGCTAGAACCTACTACCAGAAATCCAACTCTGTGTATACTATACTTACATTACTTCTATTCAGACTCTCCATGTCTTCTCAAGAGTCTCACTTGTTGAGTAAAGCCCTCCCTCAAACTTGTTTTTATGTAGAGGACTGTTTCAGCCAGATCACCTATCCAGTGTCCAAACCTCCCTTAGTCCCCTCCCCTAGCAACCTCTAGGATTCCTAGTCCCATCAACATCCCCTGTACTGGAGAAAAGTATCTTGATTCCCACCAAGACCACCCCTCCCTTATCAAACCACAGGAACTTTGGCTGCCTACATCACCCTTTACATGCCCAGGATGTCCAATATCCTGGAGATTCTAGACAGGTCAATTGTGGTGATATACTGTGCACCCCAATAAAACTTATCTGGGGATCAGAGGATGGAGCCAGCCACTAGATTAGCCATAGAGGCCAGACAGTGATGGCACACACCCTTAATCCTATCCTTGGGAGACAGAGATCCATGTGGACCTGTGTGACTTCAAGACCACCATAGGGAACAGAGCCAGGCGTGGTGGCACACACCTTTAAACCCAAGACTTGAGATCTCATTCCTTTGCTTGGGAAGCACACATGCCTTTAATCCCAGCAAGTAAGATGACAGGGCAGAAAAAGGTACATAAAGTGTGAGGAAATAAGAACTCACTCTCTTGAGACTGAGGTTTTCCTAGAAGTAAGAACTTGTGGCTGGCTCCTTCTGCTTCTCTGATCTTTCAGCTTTCACCCCAATATCTGGCTCCAGGTTTTTTATTATAAGACCTTTTAAGATTCATGTTACAGTGAGTGCCCCCTCTGCACCAGATAATTGTTTTCCAAATGCTCTGGAGTATAAACTGCTTGGAACATCATCAGGTAAACCTAGAATAGCTGCTTGCTCTCACTAGTAGTGACTAGTAGTTTTTCACAGGGTCCCAAATCTTTGCTCCAGCCTAGTCCTACCGTGCGCTCCTGTGCTAGGCAACATCTCAGTTCCTGCAATGACCTACCACTGTAACAAGACTCACAGGACCATTTGTATATCTCTACAACACAACTCTGTACTCAGATTTTCCTTGTTCTCTGCAGGATTGAGCCTGTGGAGCAACCCCAAACATAATCTTGACACTTTTTTTCCACATCCTGCTGAATTATCTCAGTACCTCAGCCTATTCACACAACCTGCAAAACATAGTAGAGGCCTCTAGGCTTTGAAGGGGTCCCAAGTCCAAGGTGCCAGCCTAGTCTCAGAATTTCATCTTTTTCTACAGCCCAAATCAATGCTCACACCAGGACTTATACTACCCATATCTTCCCACATCTACCTTCAGAACACCTTGCACCACCTAAACCACCCCACTCCATACCCAGACTTCCTGTGTTCTTCTTGGTTAGCCTGCCTGAGTACAACTCTGATGCTTATTGTTCCACAATTCTGCCATGTCTAGATTGGTCCCACAAGCAGTGCCCATGCCTAGTATTGCCACCAGCTTCTTGGCATAGATAGCTCTACGCTTCTGCAGACTCTAATCCCTCCATCTGCCCTGGTCCTGACACATTTCATTGTTCTGTAGACAACATCCAAACTCCCAAAAGGATCCATCCCACCTGCATCCATTCACAGGACACATTTAGATGTTTAATCCACTTCACTATATAACTACAAGACTTACCACAATCCGCAGCCCCAGAATTTAGCCTGGTAAGCAATCCCCAACATACACATGAACACTTGTGTTTCCAGATACGGACTAGCCTACTCTGGCCACCTGAACCTTGCAGTTGCAGGCTGTAGTCTTCAAGGTTACAGAAGAGACAGGAGCAGCAGTTAGGTCTGGATTCTAAAAGAAAGGAACAGAAAATCCTATAATCTGAAGCCAGGGGAGAGGAGTCCATGTTTTACCATTATGAAAATGGAGGAAATACAATCATAACTAGATTGAAATAAATGGTTTTAGTACAATCTCCTTTGGCCTCCTCTTATATCTCTCATTTTCATGATCTCCAGTGAAAGAATTTGGAGGAGGCACACAGTATGAAATAGATAAAATAAACAGACATTGTTGCATAATAAAGTTATATATTCTTAAGGTGAGAATATGGGAAGTGGACATTGGGGAGAAAAGCATTTGAAGGGAAACGCTACCAGGGATGATAGTAGGCAGTGGCCAGAGAAACCACTGTGAAGTTCTACATGTTTTAGACAGGCTTTATACTATTTCTAAAGTCTCTGTCTGAAATGGACATCTTTCTTTAGGGTCATATTTCCATTCAAAGATGAGGCTAGAACACCCATTTGGATTGACTCTAGTTTTTTTCCTAACCCTATCCCTAACCATAACTTGGTTTGACTCTTAATGGGGTTCTTTGCTGAAAGCTGCTTGCTAGATTTCTTCTAAATTTCCTGGAAGATCACACTGTTATGTGTCTACCCAGGGCCAAAGTTAGACTCAGATCCTATTCTTTTGAATATCCATGATGATATTTATTAGCTTCATTTCCTAGTTTTATAACAGATTAACTGATCAAGAAGGAAAGGTCAATCCTCATGAGAAAATGTTGTAGAGGGAAGAATTATTAACTCTAAGGATATTTTTTAAAAGCCACATGGAAACCAACTATTCTATTATCTACTATCCCATAAGTTCAATTTAACCCTACACAATGGTTAATACTTGAACCAGAAGCCATAGGTTGCTAAATAAAAAGCCTGGTGCCAGGTATGGAAGGTGTGGAATTCCTCACCTGGAGTTGTTGGTCAGGGATACCCCAGAACTACCCCTAAACAATACAGGCTATTGGCATTGCTCTCTCTTGCCCACTAGAACTACATGGTAAGATCCTATTACTGGACACACCACATACTTTTGATTCCAAGACATGGAGAAATCAAGTTGTTACTAACCACCTAACTTCTTTCTTGCTGGCTAGCTTTTGTACTACCAGAAAGTGCTATGTAGGCTGGTGTGTGTGTGTGTGTGTGTGTGTGTGTGTGTGTGTGTGTGTGTGTGTGTGTGTATGGATGGAAAGATCATTGGTAGTCTTACCTAGCTAATAATCTTGCAAGCTATATTAATGAACAACATAGCAAAATATGTCCTTGAATGCAAGAGTGGAACAAACTTTATGGGGATAGCCAACTGCTTAAGAGTGAACTTAAGACCTACTCCACAGAAAGCAACACATGCCTGCTGCTGTAACCCCTGCTGAGAACACATGGTTATGGAGCTCACAGGCCTCAGGACTGAACCTAATACTATTATTTTGCTAAATGAATGAAGTATCAAACTGCACTCTAAATTCATATTTCTATAACTACAGATCAGTGCACTTCTTAGACCTCCTCAGAGAACTTCATGTAGTAGATTGTGGTTTAAAAAGGCATTCAGGGCTGGGCGGTGGTGGCGCACGCCTTTAATCCCAGCACTTGGGAGGCAGAGGCAGGCGGATCTCTGTGAGTTCGAGGCCAGCCTGGGCTACCGAGTGAGTTCCAGGAAAGGCACAAAGCTACATAGAGAAACCCTGTCTCGAAAAACCAAAAAAAAAAAAAAAAAAAAAAAAAAAAAAAAAAAAAAAAAAAAAAAAGGCATTCAGAAGTGGTCATTCTACAAAAAAAATAATGGATGTGGAATGCTCAGCTGCAAAATGGATATTCTGCACCCCTCTCCCCAAGGTTCAGAGACCATTGCAGAAAGCATTTAAAAAGATTTTAAGAGTTAGAGGCTGCAGAAGACAAAAGTGAAATAGTGTCCTCCAGATATGACAGGGTCATTGCTCTCGTGATTTCACAGCAGCTGTGGTTGCATGCATAAGGCCTGCATAAGATTAAGCCATGATTTCAGTGAACTATTCCAGGCATACACTGGGGGAGGCGGTGCACTGGGGAGCGCTCAGGACTCTCCATGTCTAACTGGAAAACTACCGACAGTTGGTGGCTTCTAGAGAATTATGACAGTTAGAATGAGAATGAAATCCATAATATCAGGTAGTCAGTAGTTCCTTTTTAAACTTGATTTTAAAGAGGTTCTTTTTTATCATTTAAATGAAAAATTTAGGAATAAAAATATGAATGCTTAGTCACCAAGGAGTGCAACTATTTGGGAAAGATTAGGAGGTGTGGCCTTGATGGAGTGGGTATGGCCATGTTGGATCAATAGGCTAGTAACTAAGGCAGGGAACAGGAGTCAGTTAGTTTAAGAGTGCCATCTGTGGTAAGTCAAGTGGATTTCCCACACCCATCATTATATGAGGAGCTTGGACTGAGTAGGTTACTCTTAAAAAAAAATACATGAAGTGGGTAGGGAAGTTAGGCTTGGATCTGGGAGGATCAGTTAGAGGAATGGAAAGACAATGCACTCAAAATATATTGCATGCATGTATGAAATTTTTAAAGAATTAAGAATCATTATATTAAACATATATGACTAGGCACCTAAATTTAAGAAACAGGAAGTAGTAAAGTAAAATAATTTTATTTAAATTTTGGCTAAGTGTGTGTGTGTGTGTGTGTGTGTGTGTGTGTGTGTGTGTGTGAGAGAGAGAGAGAGAGAGAGAGAGAGAGAGAGAGAGAGAGAAAGAGAGAGAGAGAGAGAAACTTAAAGCCCATAATAACTGTAGCTATCTTCCAATTTATAGAAAGCAGTGAGACAAAGTTTCAAGTACATGAGTGAGACTCATTGGCCCATTCATGGAGACCTTGGGCACATGTTACCTCTGTTCTCAGCTGTGGTATCAGTTCTGGATAAGGGAAATACAAGGACTTAATGATTTTCCATTTTGAAAATGAGAGTGGTTCTTCCTGGGATGAAGAAGTCCCACTCGTTAGGCAGGAGTCCTTGGTCCATAAGCTCACTCCTGTGGTCGACATAGAGCAGAAATCTTTGTTCCTTTTTCTTTGGAATCAAACTTCAGATCCCCATTCCTGTACTCCTGTTAATCATGTGATTTTACCATATGAAAAAGAAGGTGCTAGCCTTTTAGTATAACTAAAGTGGAGGAACATGACTATACCTATTTAAAATATTTTTCCCTTATGAGAGCTATCAAATAGGAACAAAGTTATACTAATATGTATCATACATTTTCATTTCCTACAAGTTGAGGATCTGATAATATATATGCACTCTTTAATGTAAAACCTACAGATCTTGCCTCTTGTTACATTTATATTCTAGTTTTATTAATTGCATTCATATTTTCATTTCTAATTTTTGCATTTAAATGATATAAAAGCAGCTCTTTTTTTTAAAAAAAATCAAGTTTAGAAAGGAATTATTGACTAGCTGATATTATGGATGAGGACATCACAGCAATTATGATTACTTTTTTCCCATTTTCCCCTTCCAAACTTGTTACTAAATTCGTCATATCAAAAACATTCTCAACATATCTCTTCTATAAAGACAGTTTTTCCCCCTCTACTGTATGTGCTGGCCAGTTTAATGTCATAAGACATAGTCACTTGGGAAGAGGGAACCTCAACTGAGAAAATTACCTCATCCAAGGTTGGCCTGTGAGCAACCTTGTGTGGCATTTTCTTGATTGATAATTGATGTTGAAGGTCCCATCTCACTGTAGGTGGTACCACTCTTGAACTAGTGGTCTTGAGACCAATAAGACAACAGGTTGAGTAAGTCACAAAGAACAGACCAGTAAGCAACACTCCTCTGTGGCCTCTGCATTAAGATCCTGCCTCTAGGATCCTGAGCTATTTGTGTTCCTACACTGACTTTCTCCTATGATGGACTGTGATATGGAAGTATAAACAAAATAAACCCTATCCTCCCTAAGTTACATTTACTCATGATATTTTATCACAGCAATAGAAACTGCAACCAAGACACCATAAATTAACAAACTTTTATGCTTGTTACATAAATATAGGTAAGTTTAGAACATAGTAATAGATTATATTTTCAGACAGTATTTATTGACAACATTGGAGGTGTTAATAAATTTTGTGTAACACTCTATATACCCAAAGAAGTTAAGTTCAACCACCTATTCTCAGTAAGCCAATTAAAAGATCCAAATTAACAGTAGAAAGAAGAAACGAGAGAGAGAGAGAGAGAGAGAGAGAGAGAGAGAGAGAGAGAGAGAGAGAGAGAGACTTATTCAATGTGGCCACATTGGAAAGAGGGATAAAGAGATCCCTTCAAAGACTCTGATGTACATCTGAGGTTTTGAAGTGAGATTAAAGTTTAACTAGAGGGCCAGGCATGTTCATATCTAAGCAGTTGTGGTCAAGATGTGGCTTCTACACACCATCAACTCACTCATCGCTGTCTGATCTTTAGTTTTATCAAGGTGATTTGGTAGTTAGAATTGTGTGAAATCTCTTAAAGGAGGTAAGTTCTCATTCTGGATGGAGACCTTTCCTTCACCCAGCATGAGATAACTATAGAAATTCCCATTACTTTGAAGTCCATTGTTTCACTGGTCTGATAGATTGAGAGACACAAGTGTCTCTTTAGTATACCCTCATTTCTGCTAGGCCTGTTAATGGAAGTAGCCCACTCTGAAGGCCCTGCTAACCCCCAAATTTCTTATAAAGGATGATGAAGGTTATACTTGTCACTTTCAATTACCATTACTTTCTCTGAGATATGATTAGTATATTCTAATATGCTGAGTGTTTAGTGCTCCTGAATGACTTTACTTGCATTATAAGGTGAGGTATAAAAGCAGCAATTGTCTAAAAGGTAATGTGTCTTCTCTTTGGGGGGATAGTACTTTCACTCACACACATCACCTCAGATAGGTTGTGGCAATCCACACCATTATGTTTTGCCCTGCTCTTGCAAAATACATAGGTAGAGGTACCCAGTCTTCTTCATTCATCTCCATGAGATAAGGTAAAAGGTGAAAATTTGTTTTCAATGCTCCATCCTGTAGAATGAAACTTATAATGAGTCTTATTAATTAAATCAAACCTAAGGCCAGTTATTGTGGTGAATACTGGAAGATCAGAGAAGCAGAACAAGCCACAGCTAACCTCACCTTGCCAATTCCTCAGCTGATCCTGTTTCTTCAGACTGGTAGCCTCTGAGTCCTCATCCAAATGGATCTCAGCTGAACTGCTGCTCAAAAGCCTAAAAGCTTAACCAGCCAAATGCTTCTAGTTTCTAGTCCTTGCGCCTTATATACCTTTCTTCTTTCTGCCATCACTTCCTGGGATTAAAGGCTCACTTTCTGGGATTAAAGGCGTGAGTCACCATGCCTGGCTGTTTCCAGTGTGGCTTTGAACTCACAAGAGATCCAGAGGGATTTCTGCCTCTGGAATGCTAGGATTAAAGGCATGTGCTACCACTGCCTATCCTCTATGTGGCTGTCCTGTTCTCTAACCCCAGATAAGTTTATTAGAGTGCACAATATTTTGGGGAACACAATACCACCATATTTGTCTCTTGCGGAGGGAAGGATAGGAGTGGCAGTGAAGGGTAAGGTTTTTAGCACATAGTTATCACTCTGACCTCTTGGACTTTCATCTCTGCATTGACTCTGTGTTTCTTATTTAACAAGATGGTTACATCTACACCATCCATTATGTCAATGTTTCTGACAGGGCATTTGTGGTCTGGCCCTCAACTCTGTGGGGCCTGAAGTCCCTTCTTTGTCATATGCTTACCCAAATTCCCTTCTTTGTCATATATCCAACCAAAGTCCTTGTCTGGCCTGCATCCCTATAGCCCCCTAAATACCTGCCTTGCCATACAACCACCCAAAGGCCCCTCTGTGTCATACATCCACTCTAAGTGCCCTCTGTGTCATACATCCACTTAAGTCGCTTGTCTGGCCCCTGACAATTTGAGACCAAGGTCTTTTTCTTCTCATATACCCATCCAAAGTCCCTCCTTTATCACGTGCCCACCCAAGTTTCTTGTCTGCCCCCAAACCTTGTGAAACCCAAATTCCCTCTTGTCATATACCCAAATCCTCTCTTCTTATATCCATTTCTCTTTTTTTTTTTTTTTTATTCCTTTTTTTTTTTTTTTTCAAATCCTTATTTCTTCTTATTCAAATACTTTTTTATTTTCTTGTCTGCTTCTGTCACCTATACCTTTCTATCACCCAAAGCCCTCTGTTCATCACCCACCTCACTGTCTGTCCCCACCACTATACCAAGCTGTTCTTCTCATATACCCATCCAAATGCCTCCTTTATCATGTACGCCCGCAAGATCTTGTCTGCTCCCAAATCTTGTGAGTCCCAAATCCCTTCTTTTTCATAAACCCACCCAAACTTCCTCTCTTGCTGTCATCCACCATTTCTCTTCCCCTTTACCAGTTCCACAATTAGTGACTCAAAAAGACACATATTTTTTCAAATTGGAACACATTTATTTTTAAAAATATAATTTTGAATTTAATTGTTTATGGGAAAGGGAATTTCCCATCTTCAAGATAGCCATCTATTGCTATCCACCTCGAGAGTCATGGTGCTTGCTTCAGCGGTAGTGAGTTGATTTTCAGCAGGTTTTGCAGGTTGCTCCATGAGAGGCTGTGGCTCCTCCACCAGTGGTGAATCTTGCATGGGTAGAGTTGCTTCTTCAGCATCAATAATGGAGCTTGCTTCACAGGTAGTGGGTCGATCCTCAGCAAGCTTTGCTGGTTGCTCTGCCAGAGGCTGTGGTTCCTCCATTGGTGATGAATCTTTGCCTTTCTTCAGCAAGGGTGGAGTTACTTCTTCAACATCAGTCATGGAACTTGCTTCAGAAGTAGTGGGTTGATCCTCAGCAGGCTTTTCACGTTGATCCTTGGCAGGATTTGCAGGTTGCTCTGCCAGAGGCTTTGGCTCCTCCATCAATACTGAATCTTTGCCTCTCTTCAGCAACAGTGGAGTTACTTCTTCAGCATCAGTAATGGTGCTTGCTTCACAAGTAGTGGGTTGATCCTTAACAGGCTTTGCTGGTTGCTCGACCATCGGTGGTGAATCTTTGCCTCTCTTCAGCAAAGGTGGAGTTACTTCTTCAGCATCCGTCATGGTGCTTGCTTCACAGGTAGTGGGTCGATCCTTAACAGGCTTTGCTGGTTGCTCGACCATCGGTGGTGAATCTTTGCCTCTCTTCAGCAAAGGTGGAGTTACTTCTTCAGCATCCGTCATGGTGCTTGCTTCACAGGTAGTGGGTTGATCCTTAACAGACTTTGTTGGTTGCTCGACCATCGGTGGTGAATCTTTGCCTCTCTTCAGCAAAGGTGGAGTTACTTCTTCAGCATCCGTCATGGTGCTTGCTTCACAGGTAGTGGGTCGATCCTTAGCAGGCTTTTCACGTTGATCTTCAGCAGACTGCACAGGTTGCACCTCTAGAGGCCATGGCTCTTCCATTGGTGGTGAATCTTTGCCTTTCTTTGCATTGGGTGGAGTTAATTCTTTAACATCCTTCTTGGTGGAACTCCTTTTCAGGGCACGTTTCCCACGTTTGTTCGTCTTTAGGCCCTGGAATGACAAGAGGGAGGGCACAAGAGTTAATTTAGGGCAAGGGTCTTGATAAGCTTGTGAAGGGTTCTTTGTCGGAACAGGTGAGGATAGGTAAGGGGATTTAGGCCAGGGCAGAGAAAGGTAGTTACTTTAGACAAGAGTAAATCTGCAGAAGAGGGAGCTTGGGTAGGGTGGTTATCTCACCGTTCCATTAAGAATGCTTGGGGGATAAAGTTTGTAGGCCGCTTGGTCTTTATCGGTGTGACAGGCTTTGACACTGCTTGAGTATTCATCGAAAAAGCCGAAAGATCCATTTTGGATGCGGATTTCTTGGTCACATTCGCCATTATCAGGATTTAGTTGTGTTACCCTCGAGAGGTCTCATCAACTGCCAGAGCAGAGCAGGCCACACCCCTCAAGCCTGATTGGTCATCAAGGTATCAACCAATAGTAGGGGAGCTCGTGCTGTGACATCACAAAGCATGGCTCTGACCCTGGTGAAGGAAAGAACAGCAGGATGTACCACTGGGGACACTTCTTATGATGAGGGGAAGATACTGAGAAGGCAAAGAGACTCCAGTCTTAGAAGGAGACTTCCCTTTAACAACTCTAAGGCAATTTTCTATGCCATCCATCTTCATATATCCACTTTAGTTGTGGCAGAACACAGGACAGAGCATTTGCTTCTCCAACTTCTTCCCCAAGACTCCCCCTGCTCAATGGTTTATTCCAACATGTCTTCCTTAATCTTGGACTAAAATCTTGAATGTCTTCCCTAAAATCATTCCCAAGTAACATTTCTGTATTTGAATATCAGTATATATGTTAGCCATCCTACCAACTGGTGCTATAGCAAACATCTAGGCTCCCACCAGGACCCAGCCCCCTACTCACAGCCAGCTACAGGATGCTATGGACTGTTGGGCATTTTGATGTCTAATTTCTTGAATACTTTATATATTCTGGATATCAGCCCTCTGTCAGATACAGGGTTGGTGAAGATCTTTTCCCATACTGTAGGCTGTTGCTTTGTCTTGTTGACCATGTCCTTTGCTCTACAAAAGCTTCTCAGTTTCAAGAGATCCCATTGATTAATTGTTTCTCTCAGTGTCTGTGCTACTGGTGTTATATTTAGGAAGTGATCTCTGGTAACAATGCGTTCAAGACTCCTTCCTACTTTCTCTTCTATCTGGTTCAGAGTAACTGGATTTATGTTGAGGTCTTTGATCCACTTGGACTTAAGTTTTGTGTACAGTGACACATATGGATTTGCAGCCTTCTACATGTTGACATCCAGTTATGCCAGCAACATTTGTTGAAGATGCTTTCTTTTTTCCATTGTACACTTTTGGCTTCTTTGTCAAAACTTACATGTTCATAGGTGTGCAGATTAATGTCAGGGTCTTCAATTCGATTCCATTGGTCCACATGTCGGTTTTTATGCCAGTACCAACCTGTTTTTATTACTGTAGCTCTCTAGTAGAGCTTGAAGTCAAGGATTGTGATGCCTCCAGAGGTTGTTTTATTGTACAGAATTCTTTTGGCTATCTTGGGTTTTTTGCTTTTCCATATGAAGTTGAGTATTGTTCTTTCCAGGTCTGTGAAGAATTGCGTTGGTATTTTGATGGAGATTGCATTAAATCTGTAGATTGCTTTTGGTAAGATTGCCATTTTTACTATGTTAATCATGCCTATCCATGAGCATGGGAGATCTTGCCATTTTCTGACATCTTCAATTTCTTTTTTCAGGGACTTAAATTTCTTGTCATAGAGATCCTTCACTTGCTTAGTTAGAGTTACCCCAAGGTATTTCATATCATTTTTGGCTATTGTAAAGGGTGATGTATCTCTGATTTCCTTCTCAGTCTGTTTGTCAATTGTATATAAGAGGGCTACTGTTTTTTTGAGTTGATCTTGTATCCTGCTATGTTTCTGAAGGTGTTTATAAGCTGTATGAGTTCCTTGGTCGAATTTTTGGGGTCACTCATGTATACTATTATGTCATCTGCAAATAGTAAAAGCTTGACTTCTTCCTTTCCAATTTGTATCCACTTGATCTCCTTATGTTGTCTTATTGCTCTGGCTAGAACTTCAAGTACTATATTGAATAAGTATGGGGAGAGTGGACAGCCTTGCCTTGTTCCTGATTTTAGTGGATTTATTGTTTTCTTCTGCTTTATTTGTCTTTTCCTCTAGTTTTTTTTATGGATTTCTTCCCATATTTTGTTTGACTTTTCATTTTATTTATTGATTTCCTCCACTTTTTTTGTTTATCTTTTCATCAATTTCATTTTTGATTTCTTCTTTAAAGGCCTCTAGCATCTTCATGATGCTATTCTTAAGGTTGCTTTCTTCTGCTTCTTCCACTTTGTGATGTTCAGGTCTAGCTGTTGGAGGAGGGCTAGGTTGTGGTGATGCTCTATTGCTTCTTATGTTGTTTTGTGTACTTCTGCCTTTATGTCTACCATCTTCTCATGGATTCGTTCTTGGTCTTATCAGGGCTCTTGGTCCAGTCAGAGCTGACAGATTTGATGTTTCAGGAAGCCTCTCTTGGTCCAATGAGAGGTGGCAGATTCTACTTCTCAGAAAGTCACTCTTGGTCTAATCAGGGCTGGCAGATTCCCTGTCTCCTGAGTTTACTCTTGGCCCAATGACTGCTCTTTGTCCAATGAGAGTTCGCTCTTTCTCTGGGCTAGATGGGAGCTCTCTGGGCTAGATGGGAGCTCTTTGGGCCTGATAAGAGCTCTCTGGGCCAGATGAGAGCTCTCTGGGTCAGATGGGAGCTCTCTGGGCCAGATGGGAGTTCTCTGGGCCAGATGGGAGCTGGGGGCTAGTCTGTAAGTCTCAGGAAGTGGCAGGAGTCTTGGGTGGATGGGTGTGGGGGCAGGGAGTGTAGATTGCAGGGTCCGCTTGGGGATCTTGGAGAAGGGGAACCTTCCCGCTGGAGCCCTGCCTGTTGGCTGGCAACTGGGGCCAAGTTGGGCAGGTCTTTCCTGGGAATGGCTGGGGCCCAGGGATGGGACCTAGGGGCAGGCCTCCCTGGGTATGACCCCAGACACTCACCTCTGGTCTGGATGGGAGCTCTGGGTCAGATGGGAGCTGGGGGCTGGTCTCTGTTTCCCATTTTTTAATGTGGTAAAAAAATTCTCTTTTAACTAATTTCTCCCTTTAAGATATCTTAATTGACTTACCAAGTCTGTCTACTGTGTAGAACAGTAGAAGACCAAGGGAATTTCAAAGCAGTTACCTAGTGTGGTGGCAGTCTGAGATGGGAATCCAGAGAGAGCCCACCACCCTCCAGGAGAGAAAAATCCAACGTGGGATGGAGATGCGGCAGCTTTCAGCTCAGGCCTGGGGAGGGGTTGGGGGGGTATAAGGCCACAAGTGACTTATAGTGAATTCTTGTAGATAAATTGCTAAATGGTCTTATTAAATAAAAACCCAGAGCTAGATACAGGGGTGAAAACCTGAGAGATCAGAGGAATAGGAAAAGCCACAAGCTAAGCTCACCTTACTGGCACCTCAATCTCCAAAGAGACCTACTTCCTATATACCCATGCCTATATGTCTTTCTGTTCTGTTATATCATTTGCTCTCTCCTGTCCAGCTACATCATTTCCTCTTCCTGCCCTGCTCTGTCACTTCTTGTCTGTCTGTACAGACCTCCAGACCTCCATGGCTAACTAGTGTTGGAATTTAAATCTTGTGCCACCATGCCTGGCTCTGTTCCCAGTGTAGCCTTGAACTCACAGAGGTCTGGATGAATCTCTGCTTCCAGAATGCTAGGATTCAAGGCATATGCTGCCATTGTCTGACTTCTATGTTTAATATAGTGGCTGGCTTTTCCCTCTGATTCTCGGATAAATTTTATTGAGGGACACAGATAAAATATCACCACACTGAAGGCTTTGGAAAACCAAGAAAAAAGACACCCCAAATCAAATAAATAGATGGAAAGAATTAATTAAGATAAGCAGAGAGATTAATTAATGGAATCAAACAGACAACAATGACAACAACAAAAACAAACAAAACCCAAAAAAATCAATAAAACAAAAAGTTTATTATTTGAAAAGATGAGCAAGGCAAGGCTGATAAACTCTTAGTCAAAATAAACAAATATGTAGAGAGATGTGAATTAACAAAATTAGAGAGAAAAGGGGAAATTACCCATGAAATTTAGAAAAATCATTGAGATATGCTTTAAAAGTCTATATTCCAGACTTAAATACGTCTTCCATCAAGCCTGACGACCTAAGTTTTTAGCTCTAGGACCTATGTTGTAGGAGAGAATAGACTTCCACAAGTTGTCTCTGAGCTCCATGTATGTGTCATGGTACTTGCACACTTCTCTACATCTCTCTATATATCTCTGTCTCTCTCAATAAGTGTAAAAATTTTAAAATTAATACTCTGCTAAATTTTAAACCCAAGATCCTGAGGATGCCATTCCTTTGGTAATGATTGCCTAGCATACATCAAGCCCTGGATTTCATCCCCTGCATTACAAAAATCTAGATGTGGTTGCCCCCCCTTTTAATTCCAACACTTGGGAGATGAAAGTAGGAATATCAGAAGCTCATATTGTGTTTGAGGTCATCCCACACTATGATGTACATAATGATAATGATAATAATAATAATAGTGAATAAATAAAAGAAATTAACACATAGATGCAATATGACCAAAATTAAATCAACACAAGACAATTTAAGTATCTACAGCAAGCCATGAGAAATCAGGGGCAATTTAAAACATTTGGCATCCTAGGCAAGCAATGTCCTCTTCTCAGAGGAGAGTTTATGGTACATCTGATTTGGGTGAACTCCAGCTTGACTCTAAAATATCACAAATCTAATCCTTTGTCTGGACCTATCTTCATTTTCTGATGAAGTAGTAAATTAAATTGTGGCAGATTGTGTTGGTTGGCTAGCTGACTACCATATATAACCTTCTACCTTTCCTATCTCTCGATACAGGTTTGTGGTGGTTTGAATTATTACAAGAAATGAAAATGGCCCCCACAGGCTCATAGGGAGTACCAGTATTAGGAGGTGTGGCCTTGATAGAATAGATGTGGTCTTATTGGAGGGAGTGTATCACTAGAGATGGGCTTTGAGGTTTTAAAATGCTCAATGAAGGCCCAGTGTCACTCTCTCTTCCTGCTGCCTGCCAATTCAGATGTAGACTTCTCAGCTACCTTTCCAGCACCATGTCTACCTGTGCACTACCATACTTCCTGCCATGATGAGGAAGAACTAAACCTCTGAACTGTAAACCAGCTCCAATTAAATCTTTTCCTTTATAAAAGTTGTTGTGGTTGTGGTATCTCTTTACAGCAATAGAAACTCTAACTAAGACGTCCCAGATACTGGGGTATTGCTGTGATAGGCCGGGGCATGCCTTTGTTTGGAGGAATATGGAACACTTTGGGCCTTTGGACTAGAAAAGCACCTGTGAAATAAAATTCCTCTCTGTCACATTTGATTGAACCTGTTCCATTACAATCTGCAAGCTTCTATTTCCTCCAAACCTATCAACCTTGCCACTCAGGGGCATATACATGCTGTTCCCCTGGATCAACTTTGGGTCTGCAGTGTTTAAGGGTATTTGTACTACATTGTGTGTGTGTGTGTGTGTGTGTGTGTGTGTGTGTGTGTGTGTGTGTCACTGCACACATTTGGAAATCAGAGGAGAACTTGCAGGAATGAATTCTTTCCTTTTACTATCTGGGTTTTGGGAAATGGAACTCAGGTTGCCAGGCTTGGCCACAAGCAACTTTACCTGGTGAGCCATCTCATTGGCTCTGAAGCATAATTTTGGCAATACGGTTACTTTCATGGTCTTACTACTGTTCAAATTTACATAGAGATATGGATTATATGTTAAGCATATCCTCCACGATATTTCTAACCTCTCTTCCTCCCCTCTTCTCTTCCCATTTGCCCCCTTTGCTCTCTTACAATTTTATTTCCATTTTCATTTTATATATTCATAAATGATTTTATCTAAGTATATAAAACATAGGAACCACAAATGAGAGGAAACACACAATATGTATATTTTGGAGACTGGCTTAATTAACTTAACATGATTATCTCCAGTTGCATCCATTTGAATACAAATGACATTATTTCCTTCTTCCTGTGTGAAGAAACTAATAATGCAACTCCTCTCTTTTTACTAAGTATATGTAAGTGAATATAAATTACACACAGATATAGCATACTCATTTGTACTTAGTTATTAGGGTCATAAATATTCCATCCATCGGCCTGAAAACTAACAGGAACTGTAGCCTTTTTGTGATCTAACAGGAGATACCAATGTTTCAGAGGAAAAAAGAACAAATTCACATATGCTCATGGCATAGCTTTTTAAAAATAGATGCATAACTTCATGGCTTATAGCAGTAGGCACACACTATTTCTCTTGATTATATAATTTATTATAGGTAATTCTGATCCAGGCTAGCTCATCTAATTGCTAAAATCACTGGATACTCTTTTTAAACTGAATTCTCTGGTATGGCCTCGCTCATGTGTCTAGTGTCTTTTAAGCTAAAACAGCTTAAGTACCTCAACTGTGAAGATTCATTTCTGTTCTATATGGTGTCCAGTCTTCTTCAAAGTGCATAAAAGACAATACCAAGTTGTCAAGTACTTTATAAGCCTTTGCTTCTGTTGTGTTTACTATTTTTCTATTAAACATAGCAAGCCATAGTCTATGTATATATAATATACTGTGTGCATATTTGCTGAAACTATCTGGCCCAGCCACCTGCTGGCTAAGATGCATGTGGTGTCATTTCTCTCACTGATGTTCATTTTCTTGTAAATGTAATTTTACATTTTCTATGTAAAATGTAGATACTATTAATATTATGTACCATTAAAGATGAGTAGTTATATTTAAAGTTCTTTGCACTAATTTACATGTTAATTTCTCATACCTTAAGCATATTTTAATGTTTCCTTCCTAGGAGCTATAGAGGAGACAAATGTAAACAAAAGACATTCACAAATTATCTCCTGTTTGTAGACATTCAAACAATTTCCCTGAAAAATGGACTAGGTTTTGTATGGATTTTCCCATAGATGTTTTGCATTTAATATTTTTCCATCATCCCAACCTTAAAATATGGTCATGGTAGAGAGATATGTGGCAATAAGGAAATTAAAACAAATTCACATCCTAATGCTGAGCAATAACCATTCCAAGCATCTCAGCAGATTACTCCTCCATCTTGTTCCCCCAATAGATTCTGATCTTGTTAATAGCTTCAAAGGAAAGATAACATTTCTGAAAAATGCAAATGAATTTAACTATGGCCCACTTTGAAAATTTATTTAAAGTATTTGTGTGTGAACTCCACCATAGACTACTGGCAATGGTCGAGAGGGTGCCTGAGCTGACCTACTCTGGTGATCGGATGGCTGAACACCCTAACTGTCATCATAGAACCTTCATCCAGTGACTGATGGAAGTAGATGCAGAGATCCATGGCCAGGTCCCAAGCAGAGCTCCAGGAGTCCAATTGATGAAAGAGAGGAGGGATTCTATGAGCAAGAGATATCAAGACCATGATGGGAAAAAGTACAGAGACAATTAGCCAAACTAGTGGAAACACATGAACTGTGGACCAATATCTGAGGAGCCCCCATGGTACTGGACTAGGCCCTCTGGATAAGCAAGACAGCTGATTGGTTGAACTGTTTAGGAGGCCCCCAGGCAGTAGGACCGGGACCTGTCCTTGGTGCATGAGCTGGCTTTTTGGGACCTAGGGCTATGCTGAGATACAGTTTGCACAAACTTGGTGCAGGGAGGAGGGGACTGGATCTGCCTCAACTGAATCTACCAGGCTGGGCTGACTCCCCAGGGTAGACCTTGCCTTGAGGTAGGAATGGGGGGGAGATTGAAGGAGAAAGCTGGGGGTGGGAGGAGGGAGGACAGGGGAATCTCTGGTTGGTATGTAAAATGAATAGACAATCTCTTAATAAAAAAAAATAAGAACTGACTGAAATAGCATTTAAATTTCATTTAAAATATCAGGAACGGTAACTGAGGGATTGCCTTGACAGAGAAAAACATCCACGTGCTTGCTTGGTGGCAAAACGACAACAACAAAATCACAATCACTGACAAGTTACAAATGGATCTATCCCATTTCTATTGTTTAATCTAAAAAGTTCTCTATATAATAAAAAATCAATTTTCTTTACTGACTTTTTGGTGAAAAGCCAGAAAAGAAGACTACAAATAGGTCCATATCTATCACCCTGCACAAAACTCAACTCTGAATGGATCTAAGAGCTCAACATAAAACCAGACACGCTGAAACTGATGGAAGAGAAAGTGAGTAATATCCTTGAATGCATTAGCACAGTAGACAACATTCTGAAAGGAACACTATTAACACCAGCTTTACTAAAGTCAACAATTAATTAACGGGACCTCATGAAACTGAGAGCTTTTGTAAGGGAAAGGACACCTTCATTCTGACAATACAGCAACCTACAGAATGGCAAAAGATTTTTTTACCAACTACACATCCAGTACAGGGATAATAACCAAGAAATATATAAAGAGCAACTTTTTGGCTGGAATCTCCAGCTCAGCTCCATTCCTCCCTCTCCAAAACCCACCCTCTCAGAAAGACCATCAAAAGTCCAGTTCTGAATTCCTGGTGCTCACAGTGGGTCCTCCCCTAAGGCTGCCAGATCACCAAGCCCTACCCAGAGTGTTATAACTGGGCACAAACCCAGCTTGTGGAGGATCTGCCATTGCCTTGTATCTACAGGGTTTTTAAGGGTATTGACGCCCCCTCTTTTAGACCAGCCATGTGATTTTTCTCTGGCCTCCTTCCCCTGCCTTGCTCATTCAGGGCTAGAGAGTCACCCAAGAGTGCTTTGCACACTTGGTCTTTTGCTTTTTAATTTGGCTTGATCTGGCTTACTGCATCAGCAGATAAACCTATTATCAGGGTCCAGAAGACTTATCATCATCAACAACAACAAAACCCCAAAATTTAGACATAAAGAAAACAAATAATCCAATTAAAAATGGGGTAGAGATCTAAACAGAGAATTCTCAAAAGAAGAAACTGAAATGTCTGAGAAAAACTTAATGAAATGTTCAATATCCCAATAGCCTTAGTTGGCATGGACTGCGTGGTGACCACTGCTGCTTGACAAAGTTCCATCAATTTGACATTGCGGACCACACTTCTCCAGCACCTTTTTACTTTCATTTTTAATGACACTCAATATTAATGCCTTTCCCTTTGGGAAATTTTGTGTGGGTTTTGGAAAAGGATAAAAATGTGTACAATGGTAGCCTCTCTAAACAAAATAATTCTTTGGAAAAAAAAATTTCCACCACCACAGACCAGGAATTCCATTGTGCCCTCCTAATTACACCAAGTAGGAATGTTAGAGAGTTACTAGACAGACCTGATCCCAAGGATGAAATGCCTATAATTCATATCCAGAGCCTGAGGCGATTAAAGGCAAGAGTTCAGTTAATAAATACGGAGAAATCAGAATGGTATGGTATAATGGGAAAAGAGTACGGCATCAGTGTTACAATTTAAAAATGGCAGGAAGGAGTCACGCCATACAACAGGGCTCATATGGGGGGTTTATTGGAAGAAGAGAGAAAAGGGGCAGAGAAGGGGCTATAGAAGGGGGTAGAAAGGGGGGCAGAGACCAGTCCCTGGGGACAAGAGTGGCAGGAGAGAAAGAGAGGGGAGGTGTACAAGGCCTGCCTTTCATAAGCAAACATAGTGAATGCGCATATGGGGTGCTCTTAGTGGCTGCAGCTGAGGTCTATCCTGTCAGGACCCTGAGGGCAGGCCAGTACAGATGCCTGAATGCTAATATTCCTCCCTTTTGTTTATTATAAAAAGGTGAGGCGTTAGAAAGTGGTAGCAGGTAAGGTGGGGATGAAGACACCATGTTCTCAAGACTGCTTCCTGTTGACCTTGGGGGCATCAGTCATCTTTGAGGGACCTAGGAAAGCTGGGATCCTGGCCACATCTTGGAATAGCTAGCTGATTTACTTCACTGTCCAGGCTCTGTGGAATCTAGCAAAATGCTGTTTGAGGTGGATCCAAGTTGACTCCCTGGAGCTCACAAGAATTTTGAGTTTACAAAAAGAGATAAGTGTAGATGAATTTCTAAATGGTCTTATTAAATAAAAAACATGGAACCAAATAGAGGGGTGAAAGCCTTAGAGAGATCAGGGAAATAGGGAAAACCACCAGCCAACCTTACTTCACCAACTCTGCAGCTTCCAAATGTGAGTTACTTCCTGTCTACCCACACATGTATGCCTTGCTGTTCTGCCATCTGATTTGCTCTCTTAGCCCAGCTACATTACTTCCTCTTCCTACACAGTTCTGTCACTTTCTGTCTGTCTGTACAGACCTCCAGACCTCCATGGTTAACTAGTGTTGGAATTAAGGTGTGTGCCACCACACCTGACTCTGTTTCCAGTGTGGCCTTGAACACACAGAGATCCTGTCTGCTAAGTGATAGGATTAAGGGCATGTGCTACCACTGCCTGACTTCTTTGTTTACTTATAATGGCTGGCCTTTTCCCTCTGATCTCCAGGCAAGCTTTATTTATTAAAGCACAATAAAATATCACCACATTTCAGCACAAATAAAATATCACCACAGATAAGTTTTACATACTTTAGAAAGCAAAAAAAAAGGGCAGGGAATTTAAAATCCTTAACTTGTGCCTATGATCCTATAGTGGTAAAGTACAGTGTTTAGTACCCTGCCAGAGCTAGATTAATAGCTCATCAGAATTCCATCAATTAATGTCAAGATTCTAAACAGTAACATAGTGAGAGAGAAAAATATGGAACATGTTTCATTGTAGTTAGAAGCTTTCCTGTGCCCTGGCCGGCTGGCAGTGGGGACAAATCTCTCCCACTTGCATCCCCCAAGTAAACACACAGAGGCTTATATTAATTATAACTGCTTGGTCATTAGCTTAGGCTTATTACTAACTAGCTCTTACACTTAAATTGACCCATAATTCTTACCTATGTTTAGCCACATGGCTTGGTACCTTTTCTCAGTTCTGCCTTGTCATCTTGCTTCCTCTGTGTCTGGCTAGTGACTTCTGACTCAGCCTTCCTCTTCCCAGCATTCTTCTCTTCTGCTTATCCTGCATATAATTCCTGACTGGCTACTGGCTAAACAGCACTTTATTTATCAACCAATCAGAGCAACACATATTCACAGCATACAGTACAACATCCCACAGCATTTTATTCTTTCATATATCTTAAATCACTTTCTCCTTATCAGCACTTAAGCTTTCCTATCTTCACATAAACAAACTTTAAAGCACCTGTTCCTTTCCCATCACCACAACATCACCTTGACACATTCTTTCTATTGCTTTTACCAGGAGACAGAGGTGATTGATTACGGACAGCAGTCAATAGTAAAAAGTTACATTGAAATCTGTTCTGTGAGTTTATCTCTTTTCTGATCTGGTAACAAGGTAAACTGTGTCTAGACCTAGTAGTAGCTCTAGGAGAGTGAGAACTGTGGCCTGAATTTTACACATAAAAAGAACTGAGGAGGCAGCTGAAGCCTTAGTTGCTGCTATTAAACTGACAAAGTCATCACTAGCATCAGAGTTCTGAGAAGGAAATTTTACCTGAGTTAGTGATTTAAAATGACAGAGACTTACTTGATGGCTACCTAGACAGCCACCCCAGGGTCCTCCATGGTCATTGGGGACAGAGGTGCTGTGGGATGGTCTGTATGTCAAATTGCTCTGATTGGTCAATAAATAAAACACTGATTGGCCAGTAGCCAGGCAGGAAGTAGGTGGGACAAGGAGAGAGGAGAATTCTGAGAAGCGGAAGGCTGAGGCGGAGAGATACTGCCAGCTGCCGCCATGACCAGCAGCATGTGAAGACACCAGTAAGCCACCAGCCACGTGGCAAGGTATAGATTTATGAAAATGGATTAATTTAAGCTATAAGAACAGTTAGCAAGAAGCCTGCCACGGCCATACAGTTTGTAAGCAATATAAGTCTCTGTGTTTACTTGGTTGGGTCTGAGCGGCTGTGGGACTGGCGGGTGATAAAGATTTGTCCTGACTGTTGGCCAGGCAGGAAAACTCTAGCTACACAGAGGTATCAGGGCAACATCAATCTTCAGCTGCCATGCCCAGAAGATCTGACATACTTAACTGTGCAGTAGAAAATTGTTGGGGGGACCAGCCTACCTTGTCTAGGCAAAATGAGGCCCTTGATTTCCTAATATCCTGTTGTTCACAGTCTAAACAGGGTCTTTGCAGCAGTTGAGGTGAAAGGCAGTTTGTTTGCTCAGTGGCTAGCATTGCAACATTTAAAACAAGCTTCTAGGTGAAGGTTCTTCTGTGCCCATTCATCTTTGGAGGAGCTAGGGGTGCTGCCAGGAACTGGCAGTGTCTCTCTATCATGAAAAGCTTTTTTATTAAACAGTTAGATGCCGTATTCTACAGATATCTGAAGCATTTGAGGAACGTCTATCTATTAGATATATTTGAATAAACAAACCTAAATGCTTGTTTTTAGTTACTTGTCTTAAGCTTAACTTTGAAAACACATAAAGGGGACTAAGTAAGGCTTATCCCTGTAATTAATTATGTTAATACGTAGCATGACTACAATTAAAGAACTTATTTATAAGGTGACTATTAACTTATAGTCCTTAACAATCTATAATATGTTAGCAGCTTTCATAAGACTAGGAGTTTACATTCCATTCCTGTCAGGTTTAGCCTTAAAAACAATGATTTTGAATTGAAGTTCTTGTAATATCAAAACAAAACTTTTTAATCATAAATAATGGGCTCAGTAAAGAAATCAAAACAGCCATTCCATGGGTGAAAACAGAACAAATTTGTGCCAAACTGGTAAGGCTATCTCCTGAGAAGGCAAGGAAAAGTGACAGGGGAAGATCCCCAGGGCCAAATGGGAACAGGAGAAGAGGGGCCTGTGAGCAGGCACTGAGGAAGCACAGAGGCCAGCATTGCCCTTGACAAGCCATGGGGGCCTCTGCCCAAATGCCCAACTCTGGGAAAGGACCCTCTTGGGGGACCAGAAACTCTATCATAAAATTATATCTTGTTTATCATATCAAATACCCTATTTATCAAACTTATGTCATCACTTATTTAAATTCTCTAGAAGCTTGGTGTTGAACATTTGGCAAAGATATAAGTACTTAGGTATGAATCTAAATCAGTTTTTGTTAATCTGAATAGACCTTTACATCTTTAAATTTTTATCACCATATAGAATATATTCTAAACCAGAATTGAATCACATACAACTTTACATTTCTATCATCATACAAAAGTCCATACCAATCCAAAATATTTGAGGCTTGTTCTTTTCTTAGTCTAAAAGGAGATAAAATGAACAGAGAGCTCATTATGACTAAGAGGTGTACTCTTTAACCTTAGTAAAAGATGGCTGTCAGCCATGTAGCTGCTTGCATCATGATGAGGTCACCAAAAAAGAGGGAAG
Source organism: Peromyscus leucopus (assembly GCF_004664715.2). NCBI lineage: Eukaryota > Metazoa > Chordata > Mammalia > Rodentia > Cricetidae > Peromyscus > Peromyscus leucopus. Next base: position 47,152,540 of record NC_051083.1, read on the forward strand.
AGAGGCACGTGGTTGCTGTTTAAAACATGTTTTTCTAAACAATAGTTACATGCATATATACACAGAGTTGAATCCAAGTTAAATACACATACACACACACACAGAATTAAACCCAGCTTACATTTACATATATAGGGTTAAATCCAAGTCACATGCATATGCACACACATATATTAAATAGGATTTGAGGAAATAAATATAAAGGGAAAACTGATGTGTGCTGAGCAAGAGGAAGCTGGCTTCTCCATCTGACCTGCATGTTGCAGCAAACAGTCAGGACATTTAGAGAGGGAGAGCAGACAGATACAAGCAGGTCTTGAAACAAATGAATAGAAAGAAAGTGAAGAATTCTTTCTTGGTTCCCAGACTGCCTGGTACAAAGAATGCTGAGGCCAGTCTTATATCCACAGGAATGGTCAGAGGTTGGTATCCCCGCCAAAGAACCAATTGTTGGTTTTGAATGGAAGGCAAAATGTTGGTGAATGAGAAAGCAGACATGTCACAAGTGGAAGAGAGCAGGTCAGAAAGCAAATTTGTTGTAGGTGGAAGAGTGCTGTGGATATCACTCTGTATGCTGTGAATGTGTTGCTCTGATTGGTTAATAAATAAAATGCTGATTGACCTGTAGCCAGACAGGAAGTATAGGTGGGACAAGCAGAGAAGAGAATTCTGGGAAGGGTCAGAAGTCACCAGCCAGACACAGAGGAAGCAAGATGTGAAGGCAGAACTGAGAAAAGGTACCAAGCCATGTGGCTAAACAAAATTAAGAACTATGAGTTAATTTAAGTGTAAGAGCTAGTCAGTAGTAAGTCTGAGCTAATGGCAGAGCAGTTTTAATTAATATAACCTCTGTGTGTTTACCTGGGTCCAAGCAGCCACAGGGCCACGGGAGCCAGACAGGACCAGGAAAACATCAGCTACAGAAGAGTGGATCTGTTGCAGGTGGAGCAAGAGGGTAGGGTTCTAGCATGAAGTGAGTACCTTTGACAGGTCCTGCCAAGGTATGCCACTAAACAAAACACACCACACAGGACAGAGTTAGTACAAGAGGTTTATCGGAGGGGGAGAGTGGAAGAGTGAAAGGCTGTGTTGGAGTGGGGACCTGAGAGAGGCAGAGAAGCAAGAAAGAGAAGAGGCAAGAGAGGAAATTCGAGACAAGGAGAGGAGTAAGAGGCAAGAGAAGAGGCAAAGAGAGCGAGCACTGACTGATGGGTACTGTTAAGGAGTACACATGTTGCACAGCTGGCGTGCTGGTGGTGCCAAAAGACCTGGTAACATGTAACTGCTTTGGCTGCAGAGGCAGGCTGCTGCTGTGGCTGCAGAAACCAACACTGGGATTCTTTCATGAAAGAAGCAGAGTTAGACATCTAAGGCCCCAGTTTTTTTCTCTCTCTCTATTTGAGAGAGTTAACTTAATGAACGAGGAAATGCATCTTATGAGGCTTCATAGCTAGCAGGAGCTGAGTAGAGGAACAGGAAGAAAGAACAGAGGGAGGGCCTGGAGCAAAGAACAGAGAAAGCTTGGATGTAGGGAAAGGGTAATCTCTTTCCATTTCCTCAATCGCTCATAGTAGTCATAAAGGTCCAGAAAAATTTTGGGATCTAGGATGCCATTATGCAGCCATTTGGATTGGTTATTTAAGGGGTATTAGGGCCAAATTTGGTTGCAAAGATGAGTAAGTTTAGGACCCTTCAGGTCAGGAGTCAAGTGGAGAGGCTGGAGGTTTTCTAAGAGGCATCTCAAAGGAGTGGGGAGGGTATAGAAGACACGTTCCCATGGATGAGAGAGGGAAAGGAAAGAGTCACTGCACCCTGTATTCGTGGGTGCCCCCAGAACTCATGGAGGACCAAATGAGGACCAAGCTATTCAGAGGGTTATCACCCAACTCTGGCTAAGCCAGAGGAAACTCATTGCCTGGTACTGGGGCTTCTGTTGAGGCTGGAAGGCATAGATGAAAACTGAGCTCTAAGATGGGTCTCATCCACAGGAAAGGGTCAGGAATGGGATCGCAAAAGCCACAAGGGCTTAGAGGAGCTGTGGGATTATGGGCAGTTCTGGGGAGAAGACAGGAGAAGAGATCAGGAGGGGACCCAATAACCAAGTTGGGCCTAATGAAACTGCAGGACTGTAGCTCCAAGAATGGTGGGATGGGGTCAGGTGAAGAGAGCCAGCCATAGCCTTAAGGACTATGTCTGGGGGTACCTCCACCTCTAAGAGTACCGGAGGGGTGCTAGACAATCAACAGCCATTTCCCTGGGCTCGGGGAAATGGTTACACTGGCTGAAGGGGAAAACTTACATAATTGCCACTGGTGGATGAAGTGCTGAGCTAGCAGTGAGCCTGAAGGTGAGCTTGTTGTGGGAACACTGGGGATGAGGGATAGGATCCCAGTGCAGCTCAGAACACAATGGGAGCACAGGCCCCTGGAGAGCCTATCTGAGTCCTGACACCAAATGTTATCATTTCAGAACAACAGGAAGGACTCACCCCATACAACAGGGCTCAGATGGAAAAGGAGAGAGAAGGGGCAGAGAAGGGGTATAGAAGGGGGCAGAGAAGGGGGTAGAGAACAATCCCTGGGGACAATAGTAGTGGAAGAGAAGGAGACAGGAGATAAGCAAGGCCCACCTTTTATAAGGGAACAGTAGCGAATGCACACAGGAGGTGCTCTTAGTGGCTACAGCTGACGACGTATCCCTTCAGGACCCTAAGGACAGGCCAGTACAGATGCCTGAATGCTAACAATCAGGACCTTCCCTTTGGGAGTGTTATGAGGGGAACAGGCCATATAGTAACACTAAGAAATTATAGTATGGTGTCTGCTCCCCAGAAGAAGTCCTTTTCCCAAGGTCAGGCATTTGGATAAGGGTCTCCATTTCCTTTAGAGGAAAGTTCCTGCTTGATAAAGCCACCATTCTTCTTATCTCTAGCAAGAGGAACTTATGGCCCTTTCATTAATATATGACTGATGCCTATTGTCAAGGTCAAGGCTAGCTTCCTCAACTCCTGATCTCAAGCCTCACCCCAGCTCACATGGCCTTGTCTCTCATTTAATCCCATGTGTCTCTTTTCAATTAAACACTGTTGGCAGCCATCCTGATTCACCCTCAGATCATGTCCATCTCCTTCTCTACCCCCTGCCAACTCCACACATCCTCTTGGGCCCTGAACACGCCCTCCACCCCTGCCAAAGCAAATCTGAGGCACCTAGATATCAGGGAAATGCAAATCAAAACTACTCTGAGATTCCATCTTACACCAGTCAGAATGCTTAAGATCAATGACACAAGTGATAGCTAATGCTGGTGAGGATATGCAAACTTGTACAACCACTATAGAAATTAGTGTGGTGATTCCTCAGGAAAATGGAAATTGATTTACCCCAAGGTCCAGCTATACCACTGTAAGGATTATGTCCTTAATGATGTCAGCAGCCTGCAACGGCATCCCAGCCTAAAAAGCAGGCCTGTCCTCTCTCTCCCTCTCTTTCCATACACTCTCTCTCCCCTTCCGTATTCTCTCCCCTCTGCAGGGTTTCTCTCTCTCCCTCTCTCTCTCTCTGTCTCTCTCTGTCTCTGTCTCTCTCTGTCTCTCTCTCTCTCTCTCTCTCTCTCTCTCTCTCTCTGTCTCTCTCTCCTCCCTCCCTCCCTCCCCTCTCCCTCTCCCTCTCTCTCCCAATAAAGCTCTACAACAGTAACCATGGCTCGTGATTCTTCCAACACCGCAACATCCAGCGCTCTCCTCCATTGGCATGGCCGCTGCGGCAGCCAGCCACGAGCACCACCACTTGACCAACAACCACTCGTTGGCATATACCTAAAGGATGCTTCATCCACAGAGACACTTACTCAACCATGTTTACTGCTGCTCTATTTGTTATTTATTACGTGGTGCAGTTATTATTCATTAAGTAGCACTGTTTACCATGTGAGAAAAGCCATACGGTAAAACAAAACCCACTATAAGAGTTTATTAAGTCTTGGCAGTGGTGGCACACATCTTTAATCCCAGCACTTGAAAGGCAGAACCAGGGGGATCTCTGTGAGTTTGAGGCCAGCCTGGTCTACAGAGGGAGATCCAAGACAGGGAACAAAACTACACAGAGTAACCTTGTCTCGAAAAAAACAAAAAGAAAAAAAAGAGTTTATTAAGGGAAGGGAACAGAAGGGATGTGCTTAGGCCTATAGAAAGATCGTGCAGGAGGAGGAGGGATACGTGGAACCTGCTTTTATAGATTCCCCACCCCCACCCCCAAATCCTGCACATGTGCATATGGGCTTATGTAGCTATGCCACACATGCGCATAGATTATATGATCAAGCTGTGTGCAAGTTATGTGATCACACAGTGCACTGCATGGATTATGTAGGATGTAAGGCCCTGAGATGACTAAGCACCTTGCCAGCATATGCTCAGTCATGGGAGAGTGGCTAGGAATTCTAACACTATTCATAATAGCCAGAACCTGGAAACAACCTAGATGCCCATCAACCAAAGAATGGATAAAGAAAATGTAGTACATATACACAATGGAGTGCTACTCAGCTGTTTAAAAAAAAAAAATGACCTCATGAAATTTGCAGGCAAATGGATGGAACTAGAAACAAATCATCCTGAGAGGGCTATCCCAGACCCAGAAAGACAAATATGTATGTATTCACTTATATGTGGATATTAGCTGTTAAGTCACTGATAGTCAAACTACAGTCTGTAGAACCACAGAGGTTAGGTATAGAATAAGTGACTGCAAGGATGATAGATTGTTAGGAAACAGTTATAGGATGGATGTGGGGGAGTGGAATAGGAGAACCAAGCAGGGAAGGGAATACAGGGAGATAGAACTAAAATTAAGGACCATTTGAGGGGTAGTATACAAATATGAAATATATACAAATATGAAGGCTATCTAAATGAAATCTCCAAATACTGGGAGAGACAGAGCCCCAACTGGACATCCTTTGTCACCAAATGAAGCTTCCAGTACTGGTGTTGGGTTATATCTAATTGAGTTGTTGGCCAAAGGGATCCCATGTTCATGATTTTGAAGGCAATTTACATTGCAAAGCCATACCTAGGTCCCCAGTGCCTGATTTAGTGCACACGGGGCACAAAGGTCAAATTCAGAGGATGATCAAATTGAATCATCAGTGCAGTAATCTTCAGTGAGAAAAGACATGGATACATGATACTTGTAGTTCCAGCTATGCAGGAAGTTCAGGTCCGGGTGTTTGAGTCCAACTCATGCAATAGCGAAACACACTTCCCCGAAAGAAGTAAGACTGATAGAGGCAGCTCTTGTAAAGGACCCGGGTTCAGTTGCCAGCACCCACATGATGGCTCACAATACAAAATACTTTCAAGCTTAAAAGTCCTACAGTCTTACAAATTCAAAGACTTCAAAAATTCAGTCTTTTTAAAGAAAATCCAAAGTGTCTTTTTTAAAATCCAAAGTCAACAGTGGACTCCTGTAAAAAAAAAAAAATTAAATATTTCTTACTTCAAAAAGGGGAAGAACCAGGGCATAGTCACAATATGAACACAGCAAAAGTAAACTCCAATAACTCACTCAATATCAAGTGTCTGGGATCAACTCTCATTCTCCTGGGCTCCTCCAAAGGGCTTGGATCATTTCTCTGGCTCTGCCCTCTGCAGTACTGCAGCTGGCTCCACGGCACTGCTGCTGCTGTCCTTGGTGCTCATCCCATGGTATCAGTGTCTCCAAAAATGCTGGGGTCCTTTGCTGCAACTCGGATGTACCTTCACCCATAGCCTCCCCTGGGCTCACTTCAGGGACTCCAGCCCTGCCACAGAGTGCCAACCCTCGACTGCTCTTCATGACCCCTTCATACCTTCAAAACCAGTATCACCTGAATGACTAACACCACCAAGTTCCGCTGCCAGCAGGAGGTAAAGCCTTGGAACACAGCTTTTGTGCACTGACTCTGAGGAAGTGCTTCCCATGTGACTTCACCTCAGTGGTGTTGGTTTCTCGGTAATCACAGCTGGTTCTTCAGCCCCAGCTGACCAACATCCATCACCCCAGCAAAGGAAAGGTTTTACTTTAATGTGCCTGGTCTCATTAATCACAGCCAATGCTTCAGCTCCAGCTAACCAGAACCACAGATTCTTCACACAAAAGGCCAGGTAGGATCTTTGCTTTCTTCTGAAACTTCAGAAGCCAGGCCTCCATAGTCTGCACTGCCTTCAACACTCTTTTTTTTTTCTTACATTTTATAAATTTCATTGTATTTCTTTTCTATTGAAAACATGTTCTCCTCTAATACACTACATCCTGATCACTGTTTTCCTCCCTCCACCCCTCCCAGATACCCCCCTACATTCTCTCTCCCCTTGACCCCGCCTGTGCTTCCTTTCAAAATAAGAGAAGGTCTCATAGAAAAGTATGGCTCTATTTGCATTCTTCTACATGCAGATGTCCAGTTTGACTAGAATTATTTGTTGATGGTGCTTTCTTTTTTTCCAGTTTGTATTTCTGACTTCTTTATAAAAAAAAAAAAATCAGGTGTCCATAGGGATGTGAACTTATCTGGGTCTTCAATTTGATTCCATTGATCAACGTGTCTGTTTTTATGCCAATACCATGTAGTTTTTATTACTATAGCTCTGTAGTACAACCTGAAATCTGGAATAGAGACATCTCCAGAAGTTCTTTTGTTGTTCAGGATTGTTTTAGCTATCTTGTGTTTCTTGTTTTTCCATATGAAGCTGAGATATAGAAGAGACTGTGTATTTTTATAAGTGAATCTTGTATCCTGTCACTTTGCTGAGAGTGTTTATCAGCTGTAGGAGTTCCCTGGTAGAATTCTTAAGGTCACTTATGTAATCTAGCATATCATTCTCAAATAATGATATTTTGACTTCTTCCTATCCAATTTGTATCCCCTTGATCTATTTCATTTTTCTTATTACCCTAACTAAAAGTTCAAGTATTATATTGAATAGATATGGAGAGAGTGGACAACCTTGTCTTGTTCCTGATTTTAGTAGAATTGCTTTGACTTTCTCTCCATTTAATTTGATGTTGGCTATAGGCCTTCTGTAAATTGCCTTTATTATGTTTAGGTATGTCCCTTGTATCCCTAATCTCCCCAGGACTTTTATCATGAGGGATGTTGGATGCTTTCAATATTCTTATCTTCCAAGCTCCCACAGAATAACTCGCCAAGCTTTGAACACTCATGGATTTTCTAGCTCAGGGTTCCAAAGTCTTTCCACAATCCTTCCAAAAACAACATTTCAGGTCCGCCACAACAATGCCCCACTATCTTGGTACCAATTTGTCTTAGTTGAGTTACTATTGCTGTGATGAAACACCATGACAAAAAGCAACTTGGGGAGGGACGGGCTTATTTGACTTATACTACACCATCACTGCTCATCACTGAAGGAAGTCAGGTCAGGAACCTGGAGGCAGGAACTGATGGAGAGGTCAAGGAGGGATGCTACTTATCTGCTTGCTCCCCATGGTTTGCTCAGCCTCAGCCTGCTTTCTTTCTTTCTTTCTTTTCTTTTCTTTTTTTTTTTTTTTTTTTGGTTTTTCAAGACAGGGTTTCTCTGTGTAGCTTTGCGCCTTTCCTGAAACTCACTTGGTAGCCCAGGCTGGCCTTGAACTCACGAAGATCCGCCTGCCTCTGCCTCGCGAGTGCTGGGATTAAAGGCATGTGCCACCACTGCCCGGCCAGCCTGCTTTCTTTTTTAAACTTTCTTTTTATTTATTCTTTGTGTCTTTCACATCATGCATCTAGATCCCATTCATTTCCTTGTCGCTTCATATCTGCTCTCTGTCCTTGCGACCCTCCCCCAAAATAAAATAAAATACAATTTAAGAGAAAAAAGAGAAGAAGGAAAACAGGAAAAAAATCAATCTCATCCTGGAAACTGTAGTGTGACACAGTGACTCACGAAGTAAACCCTTTTATCCACATGTTTTTACTTGCAACTGTTCACTGCAAAGAGTCATTGGTCTGCTTTGAGACCTCTGGTTTCTGTTACACTATCAATGCTGGGCCCTCACTTGGACTCCTCTTGGTTATCCTGTTGTTGCCCTGTGTTGTGGAAATCCTGTAGCTTTGGGTCTGCAGGACCCCCACCTTCGCATGCTCCTGCACATCACAGATAGGGCGAATGTTGAAGTGAGCCAAGTCATCCGGTGGTTCTGGGCCTGGGTTGTTGCAGGGTTGGTCAGTCTGACAGCTCTCTCTTGTTCTCACCACCAGGGTGAGCTCTTCAGGGATGACACCACCCACAATAGACTGGGCCCTCCCACATCAAGCACTAATTAAGAAATGCCCTTCAGGCTTGCCTACAGCCCCATTGTATGGAAGTATATTCTTAACTGGGGTTTCTCTCAGATGACTTATCTTGTGTCAAGTTGACATATCAAACACACCATGGCAGAAGGAGAAAACCTACTCTTTCAAAACTGTCCTTTGACTTCCACATTCACACTGTGGTACATGCGCACTCCCCCACATACACCACACATACAAAGTAACAAATAAATACATAAACAATAAGAGCTGGAAACAGCGGCATCCTCCTATAATCCCATCACTTGGGTGGCTGAGGCAGGAGGATCCACACATTCAGGGCCAAGGACATCCTGGATTATATAACTATACCTTTTTTTCAAACAAAACAATAATAAAACCAGTGGGTGAATATTCTAGGTGCTTGTAACTTTTTTGTATGTGTGTACATTCAAGAGCTAATGAGGCTTTTTGTTTTGTTTTGTTTTGTTTTCTTGGTCGAATCGGTGCTGTTGGACTGTTTCTCCAGAAGCAGCTTAGCCCAATCAGTGTCAGTGGGTTCTGTCTCAGGGAGCAGTTGTTCCCAATTGGTGTAAGGTGGGCTTATGGCCCCAGTGGTTGTTGTCACATGGGATGGTTTTCTTGGTGAGGGGGCAGGGAAAGAGGCCGCTGTTCGGTCCCTGGGGGCACCAATGCTGTTCCCAGTTGGTGTAGGGTGGGCTTATGACACCAGTGGTTGTTGGGTTTGCAGGGGCTGTGTTGTTTTGTTTGTTTGTTTGTTTGTTTGTTTGTTTAGAGAGTAGGGAAAGTTAGCTGCCTGGTCCCTGGGGTGGCGATGGGTAGGGCCTAGGGGCTAGAGACCTGGTCTGCTGGTCCAGAGATGGGGCCTTACCTGTTCCCAGCAGCTCCTTCTATGTAGACCTGGCTGTCTCTTTTTTTGGTTTTTTCAAGGCAGGGTTTCTCTATGTAACTTTGGAGCCTGTCAGGGAACTCACTCTGGAACTGTTCATCAAAGCCTAACTGGGATCAGCTCCGTGTATCTCTCATTGTCCTTGGTCCAGACAATTGACCAAAACATATTATCTTATAGTGATGGCCAAAGTACAAGAAGATACACATGAAAAGTTTTAAATACAGACAACTATTTCTTTCTTTTTTTTTTTTTTTTTTTTTTTTTTTTTTTTTTTTTTCAGACAGGTTTCTCTGCGTAGCTTTGCGCCTTTCCTGAGCTCACTTGTAGCCAGGCTGGCCTCGAACTCACAGAGATCCGCCTGCTCTGCCTCCCGAGTGCTGGGATTAAAGGCGTGCGCCACCACCGCCCAGCCAGACAACTATTTCTTTGGTCTTTTGTTTCCAACGTCTCCCATAAATTACAGAGAGGTTTGTTGAATGTATACTTGTTCCTTTATTACACCTTACTTGTGAAAATTATAGATATGTTTTAGTGTACTTATTATTTTGTATGAATTATAAACATTGTACTCTTTAAAACTTTTTTCATTAGTTCTGTGAGAATTCATACAATACATTTTGATCTTATTCAATTCCTGTTCTGGCATACTACATAAAGCTAAGTGTGGTGGTGTGCACATTTTATCCCAGCACTTGGGAGACTATGGTAGGAGGTTCAAGGGTATGGAGGCAGCTGGAGCTACATAGTGAGTTCCAGTCTAGCTGGGATACTTTGCAAAACCAAAGACTGAGGGTATGTGTGAACATGATAAAGTCTTAAAGGGGAATAATAAAACAGGAAGGATTAAGTTGGGGTGGAGGATGGGATGGTAGAGGTAAGAATATAGGGATTGATAATACTAAGGATCTTTCAAAAAAGTCATATGGAAACATACTACTGTATGTAGATAAGAATTAAGTTCAGTAAACTATAATAGCAAGTGTATCACACACCATGACCTTTTTATCCTGAGTACATCAAAACAGTATTTTCTTTTCTGGGGTATATTTTTTAATCATTAACAAAGGATTGCTTTTGCTCTTATCTTTAAAAAATTATTTAAAGGTCTAGACATTTGTCAAGCATCCAGCACATTCAAAGAATTCCCAGGCTATTTTGCCAGTTAGGTGTGAAGCAATGGCCATGAAAAGCAGCTCTGAAATCCCCCTAGAGAATTAGCAATAAAAAATGAATTACATTTAGAAGTAAATCTTCTTTGGTTGATAGGATAGAAATTTTCTAATTTAGGATTACCTGCTTAAGTACAATTATATAGGCTTCATGGATTAATAATAAATAATAATGACAGAGTGACTGAAGTAGAAAATAAAAGCTTTGAAATAAATACAGCTGCAAGTATTCAATAATGACCACTTCATTGAAATGAAAACATGACCACATTTCTAGAAAGAACAACTGTGGTAGACTGGCATGCGGAACCAAACTTGGATTCTCTACAAGTGAGGTAAGCTCTTTTACCACTGAGCCATCTTGGCAGTTCGTTAACATCAGTTTAGAAACCACCGGGGTAGTACTTTACATTTAAATTCTTAGGCAGTTTGTTTTAAAGAAACACATTGTGGTGGTTTGAATAGCTATGACCACCATAGACTCATGTGCTTGAATGCTTGGCCTATAGGGAATGGCACTATTAGGAGGCCTTGTAGTTGTGGCCTTGTTGAAGTAAATGTGTCACTGTGGGGGCAGGCTTTGAGCCTCATATGCTCAAACTATGCCCAGTGTGGGACACAGTTCACTTCCTGTTGCCTTGCAGGTCAGGATGTAGAACTCTCAGCTCCGTCTCCAGTGCTATGTTTGCCTACATGCTTTCACACTTCTCACCATGATGACAATGGACTAAACCTCTGAAACTGTAAGCCAGCCCCAGTTAAATGTTTTCCATTATAAGAGTTGCTGTTGTCATGGTGTCTCTTCACAACAATAGAAACTCTCAAACACATCTGTATGAATTTATCTCTTGGTGAGAATCTAGGCTGGTTCCTCATCTTGGCTATTGTGAATTGCAACAGTATACATGGATGCGAAGCTATCACTGTGGAATGATGATTTAGAGTCCTTTAAACATATAAGCAGAAGTGGTATAGCTGAATCGTATGATTCGGTTCTTGGAAGTGGGGAGCACAGTTGAGGAATATCCATAATAGCATACTGATTTCTACAGAGACACAGCAGTTTACATTCTCATCAGTAGTGTGTGAGGGTTCCTGTGTCCTCTCAAGCATTTATTGTCATTTGTTTTCTTGATAATAGTCATTCTCACTAGGGTTAGATAGAGTCTCAAAGCAGTTTTAATTTCCCTGATATCTAAGGATATTGAACACTTTTTAAAATACTCGTTTAACATTGGTATTTCTCCTTTTGAGAAAATCTGGTGGAATTTTATTCAATCATAAAGAAGGAAATTGTGCCCTGTCTAGGAAAATGGGTACGACTGGAGATCACCATAAATAAACCGGAGCAGACCAAGAAAGACATATGTCACATTTTTTTCATATGTAGAACCCCTCTATATCTCTTGTAGAGGGGGCTACTATTTGGGGGTAAGAAAGGGATGATCACAAGATAGGATATGCTAAGATGGGATGGGAGAGGGAAGTGGAGAAGGGAACTAAGAGCAGCAGAGAATGAGTTTATATAGAATAAAAAGGTTTGAAGGAAATTCATTATTGTGCACATGAAATTAAAATTTTAATGAGAAATTAAAAGAAATATGCCCATTTAGTGGTTCATGACTGTAATTATAACTCTTGACACTTGAAAGGCAGAGGTAGGCTTGACACAAATTCCATGCCAGCCCAGAATACATAGAGAGACGCTGTCTCAAAAGCAAGCAAACACACAAACACACGATCTTGGACTAAGATATAGCTAAGTGAGCAAAGTGCTTCTCTAGTAATCACGAAGCCTTGCATTTCATTCCTACATACAAATAAACAATTTTTTGAAGGGAGATTATTGTGTTATATCTGGACACAGTGGCATACCTATAGGGGTGTGGAGGCAGACAGATTATACATTCATTACCACACCTGGCTACATAGTGAGTTCTAGGCCATCCTGAGATACAGGAGACCCTGTCTCAAAAATACAAAAGTAATAAAAAAAATAAGCTAGGCTTGGTGACCTGTATCTGTAATCTCAGCACTTGGAAAAGAGATTCAAGAGGATCAGGAGTTCAATGTCACCTTTGGCTACATAACAAGCTTTAATCTGGTCTGAGAGAACTGAAACTACGAGTCAAAAAAGAAGAAAGAACCCCCAACACACACACACACACACACACACACACACACACACACACACACACACACACACGGCTCAGAGAACATTTCAGAATAAATAGCAGAAGGAATGTAAGAGCCAGAGGCTAGGGGAGAAGGCTTTGAAATGCTGTCTTCTGGGCACAACACAGCTACTGTGCTCGTGAACTCACTGAAGCTGCGGAGAGCCGCACACCATCAAGCCAACAAGCTCAGCCGGCATTCCGGAAGGCAGCATTAATTGAATACAGAGTACTACAAAAGAAGTAAAGGAGAGAACATGAAGATAGGAGGCAGACATGGTGGAGGGGGTCTGTGGGGGTGTGGGAGGGGGTCTCAGATGTGAATATGATCAAGATATATTTGTATGTATATATGAGATTATCATATATACATATATGGGTAAATAAGTCAAAAAGGGAAAGAAATAAATAAAGTAAGGCAACGAGACTGAAATTCTATCTCCTCCTTTGCAAGGACATTCAATATTTTCCAGGCTTTGTTAACCTCTTTTACTTCCAGAAAGAGTCTAAAATTCATGCAGTCTCTCTTGACTTCTCACATGGCTACTTTGTGTGTCATTACAGTTTAGATATTTAGTGTTAAAGGTCTGGTCTCCAGCATAACACCGATGACAGTTGATGACCATTAGTGGGAAGTCCTCCAATTAGCGAGTGGTCCGTCAAAAGGCCAAAGAGTAAAAGCAATTGGACCAACTAATTATGGCCTGAAACTTTCAGAACTGAGCCACAATAGTCCATTTCTCTTTATAAACTCACCTATGATTTGTTATAATGATAGGAAGCCAATGTGTGTATAGTAGTGTGCTAATTACAATCTTCCAACAGAGGCTGCATTTCCTAATCCCCCTTCAAATAAAGTATCTTTACAGAGTTCTGTCTCTCACTTTCTATGTTCCCTATTTCCTCTCTCTGTCTCTTGTTTGGCCTTTGTAGGCATTGCTCACTTTGACATGGGTCTTAAAATACACAATTTTTTTTGAAGGGAGGTTATTGTGTTTTTCCTCCTCTCCTTTGTATTCTTTTGGTTTTAAGACCCATGTCTTTGGTTTTCTTCTCATCAGTAAATGGAGTACCTTCCAGGAAAGCCTCTCTTGATATGATTAGCTGAGATGAACAGGAATATCACTTCTGTGCTATTCTTACCCAAAACAGGACTCGTATACTTTGGGAGCCACTAGCATTCCACATCTAATAAAAAAGTCTTGCTGTATCCTCACAAGGAAGGCAGGAGGAGAAACCCAATGTCACAATTCTTTATGACACTTTTTTAAAAAGTCAAACAGTATGGGTATATACAATAGACATTAAAAGCCTGCTTTTCCATAATCCACTAAGAAGGCACTATTAATTGTTTGGTGTCAGCTTTCATATGGCCCTCAGCAGCGTTCTCTACTCATACTACAGTGCCCATATTAGAAGACAAAGTACTGTGTCATTTGTAATAGTTGGATCATTATATGCAGGAACTAGGTCCAGAATTGCATCCATAGTTTAGATCATTTCCATTGTTTTTCTCATTTTGTCTCAACCTTTAAGGAGAATGAAAAAAACCAAGAAGTGACTCCAGGGCCAACTTTTAGGGGATAAAATGGCTAACCAGCTTTTCTTCAAGTAAAAACTCAAGTGTTTGATTCTGAAACATGAGATGGAAAATCATTCCATAAGCACCAGGAAGTCCATCAGTTATGAAGTGCCATCTTCTTTTATTTTTAAAATGTTTATTTATTATTATTGTGTGTATGATGGGGAGCGAAAATGTCATGCATACATGTGGAGGTCAGAGGGCAACTTGTGGTGTCAGTTCCCTCCTTCCGCCTTTATGTGGGTTCCAGGGATTGAACTCAAGTCATCAGTCTCACCAGGTCTAGAGTGGCCTTTTAAAATGCCATTCTTTCAGGGTGTGCTGACCCACACCTGAAATCTCAGCACGTAGGAGGCTCTGGCAAGAGGATTGCTGAGAGTTCTAGGCCAGCCTGGGCCACATAGTGAGTTTAAAGCCAGTCTGGGCTACTGAATGAGACTATCTCAATAAACAAAACCAAATTAAAATGAAAAATAAATAAAATCCCATTTGCAATTCATTAGAACAGTACCCCCCTTTTACAATTAAAAATAAGTTATTTTTGTTTTCTTTTAAACTTAAAATATTGTTCTTTTGCTTTCTTAATTAAAATAGAATTATATACCCTCTTACCATTTCTTCCTCCACCCCCTCCCATGACTCCTCCCTCCAACTCCTCCTAATACCCCTCTCTACCCCATCTCTAATCCATGGTTCCTTTTTCCTTGATTATTATATGTGTGTATGTATACCTACATAAGTACAAGCTGAGTCTGTTTAGTGTCGCTTGTTTGTATATGATTTCAGGGCTTCTTAGACAGTTTCTCAATATGTATTTCATCCTGACGTGGATGTGCTCTTTCTGCATCAACTTCCTTTTCTTTCTGGATTTATTTATTTAATTTTATGCATTTGGGTGTTTTGTCTGCATGTACGTGTGTGCACGTGCATGATGGTGCCTGAGGAGGTCAGAAGAGGGTGTCGGATTCCCTAGAACTGGAGTTACAGATGGTTGTGAGTCACCGTGTGGGTAGGTGCAAAAGTAATCCAGCTTGGATCCTCTACAAGAACCACCTCTTCAGGCTCTATTCAACTTACTTTCTGCTGTTATTTCCTGAGGTTCTTTTTCATGATACCAACCTTGTTAGCAATTACTGTCATTGCCTTTCAACAATTCTGTTAGCCTCCAAAGGCCATTGCAGATGGCATCCACCATGCTGGGCCTTAAACACTGAGGCTGTCTCTGGGATACAGTAGGGGTAGGTGTGTGACAGCAACTTCTCAGAGAGTCTTTCTCTTTTATTTCTTTTCCTGGAGCCCTTGTCAGAGCCAAATCACCCTGCTCTGCAGTCTACTGAGATAGGGAGTAAGGTGTTGTGATTTATATATATATAAATCATCTGGTTCTGCATCTGGTTCCCATGAGTATGATAAGGCCTATTCATCTCTGAGGCCTCTAATAACTCTTATTATAGACTATCGACCTAAACTGAAAACTGCCTGAGACTTTGCTACTATCTTCTCAGGTCCTCATTATTTTTTGCAGTGTTAGAGGTTGAAGCCAGGGCCTTACATATGCTATGGAAGTGCTCTAACAATGAGGTACATCCTTAGCACACTTCAGTATTTTTTAAAATATTTTTACTGAGAAGTTTGACTGGATAATATGCCTAGTGTGAAAGATTATTATGGCCATTTACTACATGACTATCCATATCAGTCTATTTTCCCTTATCTTCAGTAAAAATTTGGCTTACCTGCTTTGACTTCATAAAGTAGTAGAAATCTTGGTGTGGGACATACCAATCCAAGATGTCAAGAGACCTTACAATTTCTACGTTCCTTCCTTGGAACCAAGATTACCTTGAGAAGATGTCTGAGCTATCATGCTTGGTAGGTAACCCAGCAATCAGGGCATGCTGGCTCACAGCTCCAGTTCCTTGGCAAATGTATGAGAGCAACTGGGGTCAATTAGCCTCTAGCAGCTGGCCAACTGACTGTAGGCTCAGGAGTAATTCAAATGAGTCCACCAGAAATGTCTCTATTGCAACCAGCCCAGATCGATGATATACAAAATTGTGATCAATAAAATGGTTGCTGTTTCAAGACACTAAGTTCTTTTACTGATTTTATTAGCAAAAATTAATAATACATGATAATGGGTTTGATTCTGAAATTTCCATAAATGTACATAATCTACTTTAATATTCACCCCATTAATCTTTCTTGTTCCCTTTCTACTCCAATAAATCCCCTTCCTCTTTCCAACTACCCTCTTCCACTTCTGCATCTCATTTGTGTGAGTGTGACTGAATGAGTTGCATTAGGTTCTTTGTAACAGCCTGGGTGGGAGTTTCTTACAGGTGCAACTTACCTGTGGCTACACCAATGAAGAAAATCTCTCTCATTCCCCCATCAACCGTTTATCTGTGCCTAATTCATCAGGGAGGGCTGGAGCATCATGGGTCCCTCCCTTTCCCTATGAGAGGATGTTCATAGACCCAATCTTGTGCCAATTCTGTATAGGAAATCACAGCTGGCAGGAGTTCAAGAGTGCAACAGCCGAATCATGCCCAAATTCAGCATTCCTCACTACGCTTGACATTTCCTCCAGCTGTAGGCAATCTTCTGTTTCAGTGTAATAGACAACTGATACATGAAGTCCATTATTTATCAAAATCTTCAACTAAGGCAGGCATGGCATTTGGTGTACACCTGTCATCATAGCATTCAAGAAGCCAAAGTGGCAGGAGGGTCATGCATTGGAGACCAGCCTTGGCTATGGTATTGAGAACCTGTCTCAAAAAAATCCTTAGCTGAAATTTAATTATTTATATATATATTTTTGACAGAGTCTTACTCTGTAGCCCAACCTGGCCTGGAATTCACTGGGTAGCCTAGGCTGGCCTCCAAATTGTGCCAGTCTTCCTGCCTTTAGCCTTCCATGGACTGAGATGACAATCATGGATCATCATGCCAGGCTCTGAGGTGAAAGTTTACTACCAAAACATCACTGACTTAACTTCTCTTATTCATTATTTTGAGAAGATACTTATGTGAAACACACTAATGCTCTAGGCATAGTTTACTAGAGTAACAAGTTCTTTGTTGACAGAAGTCAATTTTTTTCTTCTTCTGATTTCAGGAAAATGTTTGCGCTTACATAGTTAAAGTGGCCAAGTTAATTTGGACCCACCACAGTCAGCTGATTACAAAGGCTTGGTAAGAAAACTGCATCTTCCTCTCCCCAATCCTTACCCTTAGGGGGACTAAAATTAGCTCTGCTAAAGCAATATTTAGAAATAAAGCTCATTATTCCTTAACCTAGAAACCCAAGAACAGAAAAAGAAATAGTACAACCCTAAGGCCATTGACTTTATTGCAAGCTACCATCTTTATTCAGATGGTTTGGATAAAAATCTTTTTGATGACTTTCTACAAGAGAGCTTCCAAAACAGATTGGCATCAAAACAGTGTCTTTGACGATCCCATCATAGTTGGGTATTTTTAGTATCTCTATATACAGCATTCTTACTGACTGCACAATGAGCAGAAATATGTCATTCCTTCTCTTCAGCAATAATGAATTCAGATTATTCAAACACAAAATATCTTATCATTATTTTAAAACAATATGCTAAAGGCAAAAATATTATAACTTCTTTTTATTTTTTTTTCCTTTTAGATGCTGAGGATGGAATCTGGGCCACACATAGGAAAGGCAAGTGTTCTATCATGGAGTTAGTTTCTTATTCTATTTAAAATAGTTTCCCCCCACTCTGCAAAAAGCTAAGGAATTAAGGCATTAAAATTATTGTTTCCATAATTGTTTTATGATTGAAGGAATTTAACTGTTTGTAGCTTATTGACATTGGGTTAAATCTATTGTGACTTTTAAAACAAGTATACCTTTTGTCTCATATAAATGCATTTTTCATGCAAAATACTTATAAATTAGATTATTTACTGTTTTCGAAATTAGTTTGATTTTAATAATTCATGCCACAGTGCTTGTGCTCAAAAGACATAATAAAAATGCTGATGGCTTGTGATAAGATATTATTTTTAACCTTCTAATTTTGTACAAAAAGTGAAAGGTACTAACCAAACAATGAAGAATGAAAAGTACTTTATTTTGTATTGGGACTATAATGGGGACACCGTTTGGCCTTGAAATTAATTTGTCTTATATTGTCCCAAGCCAATCAACTAAGAATATATTTATACTTGCATAAATTTAGGAAAATATATAATGTATAATAATGAGATAGTGCAATTGCTAAGTGTTAAATTATAAGGTATGAAGAGAAATATTATTTTGGGTGTGGTGGTACATGCTTGTGATCTCAGCACTTGGAAGACTGAGGCAGTAGGATCACAAGTTCAAGGCTAGCCTGTGCTGAGTACTGTGTTCCAGTTCAGCCCTATACAGTAAAACTGTCTCAGACAGTAACAACAGCAAAAACACACAAAGAATACAGATAATTTTGATTTTATAAAGGTTGAAAAGCCCAAGGCAAATCAATGACTTGTGAAAATGTCAGTGGTGGTAAGCTATTAGTCAAGCCTTTGTTTTTACGATCCTAGCACTGTAGCATGTCTGTCTCCCAGGGACACTCTGGTGCTTTTCTTTAACTGTGATTACCAAAGACCACTTTTTCCAGTACACACTGCAGGTAGTCCACAGAGAAGCCTGACCTCGGGTAGCAGTGCTACCTAGAGGCTAAATTTGTTTCTTTCAAGAAGGCAGTGTTTCTAAAAGTAACCAAGGACGTTAGAGCCTATTTTAAATGGCCTTTAGCCAACTGATAAAATAAACGACAAGTGATGCACTTGGAGAAAAAAAGAGGAATTCTATTGATACACTTTTCAATTAATTTCAATAGCATGTTTTATATACATAGGAAGAAATGGCTCAGCATTTGTCCATTTCATGATAATTTAACTTTGGCTTTATTATGTCTAAATTAAAGCTTGATGTGGGCTTGGCATGTAGCTTATTAGGTAGAGTGCTCATCTAGCATGAATGTAGCTCTGGGTTTGATCCTCAGCACTGCAGTGTCAGGCCTGGTGACTGGAAGACAGATGCAGGAGAATTAGAAGATCAAGATTATCCTTGGTTACATAGGGAGTTCATGGCCAGCCTGGGCTAGAAACCTGGAATCAAAAATACAATTCAATTAAACTACTCAGTAAAAATCCCCACTGAATGTGCTGTAATCCCAGCATTTAAGAGGGTGAGGAAGAAAGATCGCTCCAAGTTTCAGGCCAGCTTGAACTACAGAGTAAGACCCTTTCTCAAAAGAAAAAGAAAAAGAAGGAAAAATGAGAAAAGAAACAAAAGACACAACCATTAATTTCAAAGACCTGTCTACTAGGATCTAATAAAAGAAACACAGCTTCACACTGTGCCATCACTAGTTCTTTGAGTGAGGACAGAAATCTCTAACTTAGGCAACTCAGTTCCTTGGGTCAAGTCTAGACTCTGGAGTTGGGTATGGAAGACTCCTTCTTCCTTAGTTTTGAAGGCCATCTGTTTTTGCAGGGAGGCCCACAGAGTAAACAATTTGTGCATCTCAACTAGCCAAATACTGTTACTAGAGTTAATTAGGAGGCAGTCACTGGAATCAGCAGGCTATAGCACATGCAAAGCTGTGTATGTAACAGGTATGAGCCTCTGAGAAGGAAGGAAGCCTCTGTGTACACTTCAGAGAACATGGCGTGTACAAATTGGATACCTGTCTATCAAAAACTTACTCCTAGTGGTGTAGCTGGAAAGCTTCTCTCCAGGTCCCACCAAGCCCCAGCAGTCTGACAGCCCACTTATAAAATAAACACACAGATGCTTATATTATTTACAAACTGTATGGCTGTGGCAGGCTTCTTGCTAACTGTTCTTATAGCTTAAATTAATCCATTTCCATAAATCTATACCTTGCCACGTGGCTCGTGGCTTACCGGCGTCTTCACATGCTGCTTGTCATGGTGGGGGCTGGCAGTGACTCCCTCCGCCTTCCTGTTTTCTCTGTTCTCCTCTCTGTTAGTCCCGCCTATACTTCCTGCCTGGCCACTGGCCAATCAGTGTTTTATTTATTGACCAATCAGAGCAATTTGACATACAGACCATCCCACAGCATAGTGGTCACTGTTTTGTTCTGCCACAGAATAGCTCAGAGTTTTCTTTATCATTGTACAGGCTTCATAGAAAAAATTAGAATCTCTCAACAAAAATACATACTCTGTTTGGGGAGGGTGTCCTTACCAGACAGACATACAAATTTACACTTGATATATAGAATTAAAGGTTAACACTCAGACTTGGTGGCATATACCTGTAATCCCAGTAGTTGAGAGGTGAGTCAGGAGGATTTGGAGTTTGAGGTCATTCTCAGCTCCATAGCAAATCTAAGACATGCCTGGGCTACAGGAAGCCTACACAGACCCTGCTTTACCTCCTGCCTCAACCTCCTACTCAAACTGAGTGAAGAACTCCATTCATGGGATGGATGTATAAACAATGAAAGTCATGAAAAGACCCCACCAACAACTTTATTTGCTGTTAGTTATGTCTCTTCCATTAAAATCTATTAGATCCAGCAAGTAGAAGCAACATCTCAATGAGTGTGAGCAAAGAGGACTAAAATATAATGGAAAAGACAACAGCATGGGTGAAATTGGGTAACAGGTCTATTTCAGAGCCCAATTTTCCCTTTAATACCAATTGTTTATCATGTTTCTCTCACCCTGCCATTTTGTTTTACCCACATTTCTGTCACCCTTTAAAGGCATGTTCAAAGACTAGGTATGGTGGCACATTCCAGTATCCCAGCACTCTGCAGGAGGATCAAGAGTTCAATCCCTAGCTTAAGGCCAGACTGCCTACACAAGACACTGTAGGGCAAGGAGTGGGGAGTGAGAACATAGGGAAATGGGAGGGTCAAGCTGAAACAGGGAGGGAGTGGGAGGGCAGGGAGGAAGATACCATGATAGATAAGAACATCATGGGAATAGGAAGAGGCAGGGTGCTGAGGAGGCTCTCAGGAATCCACAAGGTTGACCCCACCTTGGTCTGTTAGCAGTGGTCCAGAGGGTGCCTGGACTGGTCTACTCTGGTGACTGGTCTAGCGAATAACCTAACAGTCATCATAGAGCCTTTATCCAGTGACTGATGGAGGCAAATGCAGAGATCCACAGCCAGGAACCAGGCTGAGCTCCGGGAATCCAATTGATGAGAGAGAGGAGGAATTCTGCTAGTGAGGGACATCGAGATCATGATGGGATGATGTGCAGAGATGACTGGCCACACTAGTGGCAAGCCCATGAACTGTGGACTGGTGGCTGTGGAGCCCCCATGGGACTGGACTAGGCCCTCTGGATACGAAAGACAGTTGTTTGGTTCAAACTGTTTGGGGGGCACCCAGGCAAGGGGATCGGAATCTGTCCCTGGTGCATGGGCAGGCTTCTGGGAATCCAACACCTTGTTCAGCCTTGATGCAGTGGGAATGAGCTTGGACCTGCCTAGGCTCAGTGTGCTGGGGTCTGCTGACACCCTATGGGAGACTTTGATTTGGGGAATGTGGGGTGGCTTGGGAGAGAGGGCTGGGGATGGGAGGAGGGAAGAGGCAGGATCTGTGGATGGTATGTGGAGTGAGTAGAAAATTTCTTAATAAAGAAAAATGAAAAAGAGGAGGGGACTTTTTAAATTTTATTTTATAATTTAATTTAATTTTACATATCAGCCACGGATTCCCTTGTTCTCCCCCCTCTCCCCCCCCCCGTGCCTTACCCCCAGTCCACCCCCCATTCCCATCTCCTCCAGGACAAAGACTACCCTGAGGATTGAGTTCAACTTGATAGATTCAGTCCAGGCAGGTCCAGTCCCCTCCTCCCAGGCTGAGCCAAGTGCCACTGTATAAGCCCCAGGTTCCAAACAGACAGCTGAGTACAGGACCCAGTCCCACTGCCTGGATACCTCCCAAACAGATTAAGCTAATCAACTGTCTCACTTACCCAGAGGTCCTGATCCAGTTGGGGGCTCCTCAGCCTATTCATAGTTCATGTGTTTCCATTCGTTTGGTTATTTGTCCCTGTGCTTTTTCCAACCTTGGTCTCAACAATTCTCGCTCATACAAACCCCCCCTCTTTCTCGCCAATTGGACTCCTGGAGCTCCACCTGGGGTCTGGCCATGGATCTCTGCATCCAGTTCCCTCGGTCACTGGATGAGGTTTCCAGCACGACAATTAGGGTAATTGGCCATCCTATCACCAGAGTAGGTCAGTCAGGCTGTCTCTTGACCATTGCCAGGAGTCTATTGTGGGGATATCTTTGTGGATTTCTGTGGACCTCTATAGCACTTTGCTTCTTCCTATTCTCATGTGGTCTTCATTTATCATGGTCTCTTATTCCTTATTCTCCCTCTCTGTTCTTGATCCAGCTGGGATCTCCACTCCCCTAAGCTCTCTTTCAGGGGACATTTTAAAAACAATATTTAGCCGGCGGGTGCGCACGCCTTATCCAGCACTCGGAGGCAGAGCAGCGATCTCTGTGAGTTCGAGCGTGGCTACAAGTAGTTCAGAAAGCCAAAGCTACACAGAAAAACCCTGTCTCGAAAAAAAAAAAAAAAAAAAAAAAAAAAAAAAAAAACAATATTTAAAAAATACATTGTACTTAAAATTGAATTACAATACTTCCCCCTTCCTCTAGCCCCTCCCATGCTCCCCCCTCTCAAATAGATAGCCTTTGATTATTGTTATATATGTATAAATGTATATATATGTATGCACAAATATATAAATACAATACACCAAGTTTACATTTTTGTCTCTGTGTGTATGGAAACCCTAATATTTTAATAAAGTTTATTAATCTTCAAGTTGTGCAAAACACATCCTTGATGTTTGGGGGGGGGTGAAATCAAAATGATAGCTGCAGTGATTATTTTACAGCTATGGGTGATATACAACCCTTTCTAGCCTCTTTTATTTTCCAGTTTTTCTAAAAGTAGTAGTACTTTCATTCTCAAGCATATAGATTTATTTAAAAAAAAAACTAGACAGAAATGCTCAGTTTACAAAGAGCTCCACTGTCAGTTGAGAAATCAGATACACAGTGTGAATTAGCAAATATTCACCACCATTTCAATTAGATTGACTTGGTACTTGTTTATAATTAATCAAAGCAATGGCTTCTAAACAAACTTACTGTTTTCTCCTGTAAAATTTGCAGAGGAAATTTTATGGAAAATTAAATGCTGGAAGTTTCTACTGAAATTGGGAAAGATGATGAACAGATGAAATTAATTCTTTGGGAAAATAAAGAAACAGTTAAAAGCTACCTCTTGGGCAACACTGAACTGCTAATTATGATAATATATTACCAATATTTTCATAAGACTGTCTTCTCATTTATCAAGTCCTCTCCTGCCCTGGGGTATATGAGTATAAGAGGGAAGTGAGTGTGGGTTAGCTGCATCCTTTAACGTCAGTATATTCTATTGAAGAGACTCTGGGAATGGGAATGGAAAGGCCGAGTTTGTTCCATCATATTTTATGAAGTAATATTAGCAACTAAAGTACTTTTCCTCTCTAGTAAACCTTCAAGTTGTGTAAAACACAAGGTCAGCATCTTAAGTATTTGGGATGACAGACCTATACTTCTTATTTTCAAGGTTAAACACTTGAAAGACATTAGTGAAACTGGAATAAAAATGTCCACATCATTCCGATCTTGTTTAGGCAGTCATATTGTTGAGATAACATCGGCATATCTTCCCTGTCATTTCTAGGAGACACAATTTCACAACAGACTTCCAAGTCCTCTGTCTCAGTCTTTCTGTCCCCTCCCCTCAATGTTCCCTGAGCCTCAAGTTTGAGGGTTGTGATGTAGCTGTATCTACTGGAGCTGGTCATTCCACAGTCAAAACCTGAATAATGATAAGTCCAATAGATATACTATCATGGAAGAGAGGAATCTCATGGGGCTCACCCCTAGACAAGTAACTATAGGCAACTAAGGAATGTTGAAAGAGGGAGAATTAGGGTTCCCCAGGTATGAGTCCCTTAATTGATTATCCAATACCAAGTGGTCAGCCCTGAAATCATAAACATACAAGCAACACTAAATAGATGCAGTAAGTTGTGTTTATATATTTATGTACATATGTATCTATGTATCAGAATAATAAGGAAATGAGGCTGTGAATTTGAGAGGAAGTAAGGGGACCATGGGAGGGTTTGGAGGGAGGAGAAAGAAGCAGGAAACAATGTAATTGTATTTTAATTAAAGTATTTGCAGAAAGAAAGACAGAAACACACACACACTCATACACAGAGAGCATGGAGAAACACTGATTACTGCTTCTCATGGCTTCCTGCCTCAGCTCCAGCTGGAATCCCTGCTCTGTCTTCCTTCAGTGATGGACTGTGATCAGGATATGTAAGCCAAATACCTCCCCTCCCCCCAAAACACTTCCTTAGCACAGTAAAAAGGAGCTAGCATTTATTAACATTCATTTTTCAAGGAGTAATAAATTTTATTTCTGGGATCCCAAACTCACAGGCCATCAGAGACTAGGCATTTATGCTTTATTTTACGTACATGCAAATTTAAAATAATTCTGTTTCAAACAAGCCCAGAGGGTGAATCTGGGTCACTAATTCATGACCTCTGAAAATTTAAATTACATCCTATTAATTTAATTCACAAGCTATAAAATGCACACTTTTAAGTATGTCACTGGTTTTTAGTACCGCCATAAAGCTGTGCAATCATCACATCTAATTTCAGGATACTTTCATCATCTCAGAGGAAAAAAACGATAGACCTATTAAGAGTCATTTCCAATTTCCCCTCCTCTACTTCTGGCCATCAATAAACTACTTTCTAGTTCCATCCATGAACCTACAAATTTCATTGTTCTTTATAGCTGAATAGTACGCCATTATGTATATGTCATAGTTTCATTATCCATCAGTTGAAGGACACTGAGGTTGTTTCCTTTCCTAGCTATTGTAAATAGACGGTGATGAACATGGCTGGCCAAGTATCTCTGGAGTAGGATGTCGAGTCTTTTGGGCATTATGTCATGGAGTGGTATAGCTGGGTCATATGGTAGACTTATTTTTAGTTTTTTTTTGAGAATGCTCCACACTGATTCCCAGAATGGCTGCACCAGTTTTGAATCCCACCAACAGTAACCGAGGGTTCCCTTTTTTTCCCAACCCCTCTGCCAGCATTTGTTGTCAGCTAATTTGTGATCTTACACATTCTGACTGGAGTAAATTTTATACTGAGTGAGGGAACCAGTCCCAGAAAGGAAAACATTGCAGGCCCTCTCTTACTGTGAACCATCACTCCGAATCGTTACTTTTGAGTGGATAACTTGCAGTAACCGCAGAAGCCAGGAAAGGAGAAAGGGACCACGGGGAAGGGGGTGATCTGGGAAGAAGGAGCTCATCTAGAGAAGGGGACAGTAGGACACAGGTGCTATGAAGGGGGGGAAGGGAAGTAGTATGGGGACTGGGGAAGTGTAAGACAGAAGGAAAAGGAGAAAAGAGAGTTAAAAAAACACTAAGAACAGTTGACAAAACTATAGGAAAACACTATTTATAAGCTTACTTCAAATACATATAACAGTATATACAACATATAAAATGTATATATGCATGTGTGTGGGTGTGGGTGTTAAATGGAATTATGCCACACAGGGTGATGATGCTCCCCTCCAGAAGTCACAATCTATCCAACGGTAACCCTAGTGCCAGGCATGGGAAACCTCTTTTCCAGTTGTTGGTCAGGGGTTTCCAAGAGGCTCCCATTGCCTTACTTGGAAGTAAGACTCATATGTTGAAAGCACCACACACTTTGGACACAGGACTTGGAGGAATCTGGTTGGAACTGACCTGGAAACCTCCTTCCTGAGGACTAGTTCTCACGGTACCAAGAAGACACTATGCAAGCAACAGCTGTAAAGTCTGTGAACCACAACAATGACTAGCCTGGCAAGATATCCCCAAGGTACGATAGTGGCATTATTATTTTGGAGATAAGCAACATCTAATTGAAGCTAAGGCCTGATCAATAGAAAGGAATTCATGCCTGGTATTATAAACCTAGCCAGCTACCCATAGTTGGAAAGGGCATAGATCTTAGAAGAAAAACTACTACTACCAATTTCCTAAAGCAATTTACTTTCTAACTACATTCTAAATACTTATCCTTTTACCCACAGATAAAGGTAGCTCTCACACCTCATCAAAGGAACTTCATTTTGCAGCACATAGTGACTATTACAAAGATTCACAATTGTTAAAAAACAAAGAATAAGAGTCCTTGGGGTGCCCAGCCCGAGTTGACACATCTACAGAGCAATCCCTCCACCAAAAGCTCAGGGAAGATCTCAGAACGGAAGGCAGAACAATTTCAAGAGACAGAAGACCTGGAAGCTTGCTACTAGATAGTGTCTTTTCTATATGACAGGGAAGCTGATCCATGAAATCTCAACAGTATGGTTGCCTAAAAAAATCTGCATAATGACAACATTAATCAATATACCAATGTAGATGGGTGAAATCTCACAAGGCTTTACCACTAGGTAAAGAGCTGTAGGCAACCAGTGGCAGCTAAGAGACGGAGAATCAGTTTTCTTCAGAAATGAACCCCCTGATAAGTTATACACACATATGATAAACACAAAATGGTTTCAGTAGGGAAGATTTTATATGGGTGTGTGTATATATACATATATATATGTGTGTGTATGCATACATTATATATATATATATGAATTTGAGGAAGAGTGGAGCTGGGGCACATGAGGGGAAGTTGGAGAGGGAGAGAAAAATGATATAAATACAGTACTCAGAAATTTAAATGAAAAACTACATTCTGTCTCTAAACATTTGCCAATTCTGGACGTTTCATACAAACAGTGCCATACTACACATGGCAGTTTTGTCTATCTTCTTTTACTTTGCATAGTATTTTAAGGCTCAGATGTTTTAACTTCCATGTACAGTCATATAACTTTTGCATATCCACTCATCAATGATTAGATCATTTGTGCTACTTTCTATTATGATTAATGTTTCTATAGAAATTCATGTACAATGACCCCTGGATTGAAGTTCAGAATTTTTAATTTTGTAATTAGTTCATTAACAAGTATTTATAGTATGCATAATATCAATGGTTTGGGTGTGTATGTGTGTGTGCTTTCTCACTTGTTTCCCTGGTGTTATGTTATCATTTTATTCTGTATCCCAAAAGATAAGTAAGAATTTGTGTTTTAACCTGGAGTTTCAATCTAGATTAGGTTGGCCCATGGGCATGTCTATGGAGGTTTGTCTTCTTAGTTCATATGAAAGGACCCAGACCACTGTGGACATTTCATAGGCTGGGCCCTGCACTGTATAAGAATAGCGAGAGGAAGATGAGCTATAAGCAAGTAAGCAAGAATGTCTTGTATTCTTTCTTTGCTCTTGACTACAGATGTGATGGCATTAAATGCTCAAGTTACTGCCTTGACTTCCCCCAAATGATGTAACTTTTAATTGAAAGCTAAAAAAGAAAAGAAAATTTCCTCCTCTAAAAGAGAAAAGGAAAAGAAATTTGTATTTTTCTGTAGTTTCAATTCATTTGCATATTTTTGTATTACTTGGTGAAAATATGGCTTCATGTATTCTAGCCAAGTGTCCTGTTAATGGGCTACATCTTTATTTTTGTCTCTTTTTAATAGTAAGGTGGGGTACCCACACCCCAAAAGGTCACAGTGGTGGTTTTAATGAGAATGGCCCCACAGGCTCATACACTTGAATGCTTGGATCTCAGTCGGTGGAACTGTTTGGGAAGAATTAGGAGGTGTATCAATGGAGGTGGGCTTTGAGGCTTCAAAAGCCTTTAGCATTTCTAGTTAGCTTTCTCTCTGTCTCCTGCCTGAGGGATTTTCTGCTCCTAAAACCATCAACCAATCAAAGCTTGTGTAAATGTGATCCAAGGAGAGGGACAGGTTCCATCCCAAGCAAGCAGATGGAGTTGTCAGCATTGTCCATGTGGTCTGACATTAGAGTCATGAATATAGGAGCAGAGGGGGATGTGGAATCGTGTCTCTGCCCTTAAGGAAGTAATGCTGCTGAGGCCAGACATGTGGGAGGGGTGTCCCTGCATTGAGGCCCAGAAAGGCCATTCATTGTGTGAAGCTGTGAAAGTGAAGTCCAGATTGCCTTGGAGAACCCAAGATATTGGAGATGCCTGAACTGTGGGATATCTGCCAAGGAGAGCCATAGACAGTGGAACCAGTAGAACAAAGAGAAATGCATTGCAGTCAGCAAAGCTAGAGGAGTAGGGCCATCTAAGCCTTTTGGTATCAGATGTGGAGCTACAGGATTTGTAGTTAACCCTGCTGGATTTCAATCTTGCTTTGGTCCAGCATTTTCTCACTATGCCCCTATTCCTACTTTTTGGAATAGAAATGTATATACTAAGCCATTATATGTTGAAAGTATGCAATTTGCCTTTTTGATTATGTAGGGGGCTACAATTAAGTGATTGCCTTGAATTTCAGAAGAGACTTTGTGCATTGAAACTGTGTTGAGACAGTGGTAGTCTATGGGAACTTTTGAAGTTGGACTAAATGTATTGTACATTATGGTATGGCTACAAGTCTATGGGAGCCAGGAAGTGGAATGTGGAGGTTTAAATGAAAATGGCCCCATAAGCTCCTATGTTTGAATTATTGGTCCTCAATTGGTGGGACTCTTTGGGAAGAACTAGGAGGTGTAGCTTTGTTGAAGAAGGTATGTCACTGGGGGCGGGCAGATTTTGTAGTTTCAAAAGCCCATCCCATTTTAACATCTCTCTCTTTCTGCCTCCTACTTTTTTCTAAGGATGTAAGCTGTCAGCAATTGCTCCAATGCCATGCCTGTCTGACTGCTACCTGCAATGATGGTCATGCACTCAGCCTCTGAAACTGTAATCCCCAATAAACTAAGACAGTTACTGTACTCCCTTAAAATGAGTTACAATAGCAGTTTGATGGTGTTTGCATCGTTTTCCGTTAAGCAAAAAGGAAACGGTATTCTAAATTATCTTTAGCTCTAGTACTATGACATACTGAATGTTTTTCTTAAACTTCAGACTGTGCTGACCTTCATTTATGAAGTTGACAATATTGTTTTCTCACTACCAAATGACAGGCTAAATTATTTAGTTTTTGTTACATTTGAATTGATGATTGTACTCTGGCTTTTATATCCTTTAAAATTTAAGCTGTATATTCATTGGTGTTTACATTGTTAGATCTACAGGAGGCCAATGTTGTAATGACCTTGTTCACTTATCCCAGAAAACTAGACTTAACAGTGCAGGAGGATTTTAGTGCTTTTCTCCTACAACAGACATTAAGCTGCTGTTGTCAGATATTGTTTAGAGCTCTTTAGACACCAAGAGACGTTTTTATTTATGAATATACAAAAGAAAATTCTGTCAAAGACACTCTTTTGTTTTTAACCACATGAGGATGGCATTATTTAACTAAAGAGAAAAATACGAATTTTGGTAATGCCTGTCAACGTTTACATTGTAATCTATTTCTTTTCTATTTGGGGTGACAGAGAAGTCTTAAAGGAGGTTGGACTGTTGAATAAGAGGGGGTGACAAAATGTATATAACAAGAAAGTAGAAGGGAGCTCTTATTTGGGGGAAGGATCAGAATGGCAAATAGGAGCAAAGTACAATGATACATATATGTATGTGCGTGTGTGTACAAACTATGACAATTAAATCCCATTCTTTGCATGGTAACCCAAACAAACAAAAAAGACAAAATAGGGTGATAGTTTAGTGCTGTATGAGCAGCATTTTACAACTGGCTTGGTGTATTTAAGTCAATCATGTTTAATTAATAAATATGTGATTTTTGCACTGTTTTATACATCAGATCATGGGTTTTACAGGAACTGATATGCTTAAGATTTGATATGCTTTAGTGATTTGATTTTGTTTTTGTGTCTATGCCTGCAAGTGAACACATAAACTTAGCTTTTTCAATAACGTGTAAAAAGATTTTATTTTTAATTATGTGTTTGTGTGTAATAGTGCATGAAGGTGCAAATGCCTGTGGAGGCTATAAGAGTGCACACGGTCTTCTGGAGCTGGAGTTCCAGGCAAGTGTGTGCCATCAGTGGGGATGCTGGGCCGTGAACTTGGGCCCTCCCTCTGCAAGAGCAGTACATGCTTCGAACTACTGAGCCAGGGCTCCAGCTCCCGACCAAGCATAATTGTAAGATTTTGGGAAGGTATAACCAAACACTTAGTTACTTACTGAATATTTATTATCAAATATTTATTTATTTACTGAAATAAATGTATAATTATAGCCTGTCTTCCTCAGTTTAAAATGAACATGAGCCATCTGTATACATTAAAATGTACTTGGGTAAAGTGCTAAGTGGTTGTGATTTTAAGCACCACAAAAGATATTAAAATGCTCTCTCCAACGGAATCTTTACCTGTTCATAAGTTACCTGTTTCATGTTACTTTTCTTATTTAAAAGAAAGGTGCCACACTTATCCAGGAGTTGGCCACTGGCTTTTCTGCTCATTCTAAATGTTTCTATTTGTTTCTAGCCAGTGTTCTCATTTTCTTATGACTGGATTACAATTTACTCAACCAACCTTTCTTTCATGTGTGTTTTGATGATTGAAATATTTTGAATTAGCAAAATTTACTTGTGAATGAATAATGTAACAGTTAAAAACTAATAAGATTTATCATGTTTAATAATGTTGATTAAAGATAGATGTGGTGGTGCACTCAGGAGGCTGAAGCAGGAGGATCACTGTGTGTTCTGGCAAGTATGGTGTACGTTATAACACATCTCAAACACACATTGAGAGAGAGAGAGAGAGAGACAGACAGAGACAGAAAAAAAATGTTTTAAAGCTACTTAATTTTAATAATCCACAAAAAAAATTTAAAAGACTTGAAGTTCTGGGCATGGTAGCATATGACTTTTATCCCAGCAGTGGGAAGATAGAGAGGCAGTCAGATCTCTGTAATTCAAGGCCAGCTTGGTATATATAGCAACTTACAGGACAGTCGAGGCTATATAGGAAGACCCTGTGGTGATATTGTGTTCCCCAATATAGCATGCATCCTAATAAATTTATCTGGGGTCAGAGAACAGAATAGCCACTAGACAGATATAGAGGCCAGAAAATGGTGGCACTCACAGTTTTAATCCTAGCATTCCAGAGTCAGAAATCCATCTGGATCTCTGTGAGTTCAAGGCCACACTGGAAACAACCAGACATAGTGACTCATGCCTTTAATCCCAGGAAGTGATGGCAGAAAGCAGAAAGGTATTTAAGGCATGAGGACCAGGAACTAGAGCCTGGTTAAGCTTTCAGGCTTTTAGCAGCAGTTCAGCTGAGACCCATTCAGATGAGGACATAGAGGCTTCCAGGCTGAGGAAACAAGATCAGCTGAGGAATTGGCAAGGTGAGGTGGCTGTGGCTTGTTCTGCTCCTCTCATCTTTCAGCATTCACCCCAATACCTGGCTTCAGGTTTGTTTTTATTAGTAAGACCATTTAAGATTCCTGCTACATCTGGCGCCCAACGTTCGTGGTACAAATTCATAAAAAAGCTACTTGGCTGTGGCCTTTCAAGCCCCAGCTCAGACCTGAGCTACTGACAGCCGGTTGTGGTGGCGCACGCCACTGGATTTGCTGAAGGAGGTGGGGGATCCCGAGTTTGAGGCCAGCCTGGGAGGCTTGCTAAGGAGAAGCTGTGCCCGTTGCTGAGCCACAAACCGTGGCAGTGGGACCATGGAGGCAGCGGCTGCTGCTCCAAATTGCTGGCTGCTTATCATTGTGTTGGTGACTGCGGTGATGCTGCTACCTGGGACGAAGGGTTTACTGCTGCTTGTTCAAAGAAGAATTGCCAGGACCATCGTGTTACAAGAAAGCATCAGCAAAGGTCAGTTTGGAAAAGTTTGGCAAAACAAATGGTGGGGAGAAATTGCTGTGAAGATTTTCTCTTCTAGGGAAGAATGTTCATGGTTCCAAGAGACAGACATTTATCAGACTGTGATTGCTCCAAACCACAGAGGAGGCAAAAACAACAACAACAAAACAAAACAAAAAACAAACACCTGCAGGGAACCATGATAACACCTAATAGCAACTTTGAAATCTTCAAAAGGATGACGGAACCCCATGGACTATGGACTATGGTAAAGCCATTAAGCTGATTAACACCAAGGAAAGACCAGCTTTGGACTACAAACTGCTCAGGACAATTTTCGAGATGGCTAGCTGAGATGATCCAGATTCCCAAACTACTCAAGAAAGGACTTGAGACAAGCCCTGCCTGCACTTTCCCATTATGCATACTGAACAAATGGTACAGGACTTGACAACCCCAAAATTTTCTTTTCAGGATTCCCTAAAGATGACTTTGCCCCCAGAAAGCAGGAAGTAATTTTAAGAAAATGACGCCCACATTCCCAAGAGGTGGGGTGGGTGGTTTTTGGTCATTCAATGGCTTATGGATAGTTGTCACTGTTCATGATGGTTGGTTTTAAGTTGTTAATTGTTAATGGTCAGGAAAAAAAGCTGAACAAGGAGATTAGATTCAGAGTTTTTGTTTGAAAAAAAGGAAAAGAAAAAAGAGAATATAGATATGAGGTAGATCATTGAATCTACTCTGAGGAAAAAGATAAAGAAATAATAGGCTAAATGGGTAGATCATTGAATCTACTCTAAAAAGAAAAAGGGGAAGATATAAAAAGACAAACGGTAGATTAGTGAATCTATTATGAAAAGAAAAAAGAGAGAATATGGATATAAGATAAAAAAGGTCAAATATTGAATCTACTTTTTAAAAGGAACTATTTGTTTTAAATAGGATAAGTAATGAAAGTTTTTGTCTGAATCTATCAAATGTTAATGGACTAGACATTGTTAATGTAATTGTTGACTGTATATATTGTATATTGCTTTTCTTGTATTAGTTATAAGCTTTTTAAATTTTAGGGAAAAAAGGGGGTAAAATGTGGTGATATTGTGTTCCCCAATATAGTGTGCATCCTAATAAACTTATCTGGGGTCAGAGAACAGAACAGCCACTAGACAGACATAGAGGCCAGAAAATGGTGGCACTCACACCTTTAATCCTAGCATTCCAGAGGCAGAAATCCATCTGGATCTCTGTGAGTTCAAGGCCATACTGGAAACAGCCAAGCATAATGACTCACGCCTTCAGAAAGCAGAAATGTATTTACAGTGTGAGGACCAGGAACTAGAGCCTGGTTAAGCTTTTAGGCTTTTAGCAGCAGTTCAGCTGAGACCCATTCAGATGAGGACTCAGAGGCTTCCAGTCTGAGGAAACAGGATCAGCTGAGGAATTGGCAAGGTGAGGTAGCTGTGGCTTGTCCTGCTTCTCTGATCTTTCAGCATTCACCCCAATACCTGGGTCAGGTTTGTTTTTATTAATAAGACCTTTTAAGATTCTTGCTACAAGACCCTGTCTGTGGTGATATTGTATTCCCCAAAATATTGTGCATCCCAATAAACTTATCTGGGGTCAGAGAACAGAACAGCCACTAGATATAGAGTCCAGAAAATGGTGGTACACACACCTTTAATCCTAGCATTCCAGAGGCAGAGAACCATCCAGATCTCTGTGAGTTCAAAGCCACACTGGAAACAGCCAGGCATGGTGACACATGCCTTTAATCCCAGGCAGTGATGGCAGGAAGCAGAAGGGTATATAAGGCATGAAGACCAGAAACTAGAAGCTTTTGCCTGGTTAAGCTTTTAGGCTTTTAGTAGCCGTTCAGCTGAGATCCATTTGGATGAGGACTCAGAGGCTTCCAGTCTGAGGAATTGACAAGGTGAGATGGCTGCGGCTTGTTCTGCTTCTCTGATCTTTCAGCATTCATCCCAATAACTGGCTTCAGGTTTGTTTTTATTAATAAGATCTTTTAAGATTCGTGCTACACCCTGTCTCACAAAAAACTGAAATATACTAATGCAGAAGCATTAATGCATTGTTTATTTTATGGATCAACTGTAGAACAATATATTGAGATAGATGGTGGCATCAGCATGAAAGAACAATGGTGTGCCAGAGCCCACTGACTAATGCAGGCAGACGGAAGCTGAGGCCAAGAATGAAAACTGTAGATATATAGGTCTCAGGCAGGTGAGACTCAGCTGCTGCTGACTGCGGGCCTTGAACACGTACTTTCTGGAAGTGCTGAGGTAGAAACTGTTCAGTCTGCTCTAACAGAATGATAAGGTGCTCATCATTCCAGAAACGACTTTTGCTGTGACTTACTCCTCAGTGTGCACGAACAAGTGTAAAAAGGTGGCGGCTGTGTCTGCTGAAACATCTCTTGAACTGAATGTTCATATGTAAATGAAAAATGCAAATAAGAAAGAAGGGGTCAATTTATTTTAAGTAAATTTACCATTAGTTATCAATGGGTACAATTTCAAACATTTATAAATCTTGCATTTTGTAAAAAAATTAATGTTATCTTAAAATTATTGAACAGAGATTTGCACAATTATTTACAATTAGCGCAACCTGGCTTTGTAGAAATATAGCGAAGTTTAAAAGTATCACTGCCAGAATAATTTCACAGTTCCTTTCTGTATTTATTTATGCTGCTTAAGTGGCAGCCATATCAGTAAAACCGAGAAGATTCAATAATTAGGAACAGCACAATCAGCAGTAATTATCATCTACCATAATATCAAATATACCTTTTTCTATTAATATATCAATATTTTCCATTCTGAACTGATAAAACAAAATAATTAGGAAGCATTATTTTCATACTACATTGTTTCTTTACTATGAAACAAATATGTTTTAAAAAGTGATGTTAGGAGGCTAAATTAGTGAGTTATCACAAATAATTCAAAATATTTGCAAAGTTCCTGGTTTCACTGTGAGGCATTTGCAATGACAATTATTTTTTGCCAGTTATGGCATTACATAGAGGTGATTTTCTATCATACCAGAAAAGAAGAACATCTTATTAACAGGTAATAACATTTGAAGGAGGCTATTGGCTTTATTCACACATTTTTTTTTCTCCTTGGCTTTTTAATTGATGACAATTCCTCAACAGCATCTCCAAGATGGAAAACATCAACCCAAAGTCCTGCTCCTATTTGGAGCAGGACTGATATTTGAGAACAGTATTTACTGTTATACGCCACAGGTGTTTCTCCTTCCAGCTGAGCTAATTCAGTGGTAGAGTTATAAGAAATATAGTGGAAATCACAATATAGTACATTTATTTTATTGACATTGAATATATACTTAAATTTCAAATGTTGGATTTTATAAGAAAAATTTTCGTCTGGTAAATAATATGCATAACCGTTGCCCAAAAATGTATACAGCTTGTTCTCCCCCCAAATTTATATACATAGTAGTCCACTTAAGACCAGCCCTGTTATAACTAATGTGCTCTTAATTTATAAATGGGCTACCCTCAGTATATAAAATATATAGGCATGTATGTTATACGTACAGAATAAAAAATATAAAAAGGAGAAATAAAAAACAGAAAAAGAAGTGTTCTATCTTGTAAGATCTAGACAGAAAGCCATCATAATTAGTGAGACAGTGTAAAACACCTGAAACTTTTTCAATTTTGGCAACCACTGTTCAGAAAATGTCCAAGTTATCAGAACAGCAAATCATTATCTAATAATTCCTTAGACGTTTCCATTGAAATATTCAGTGATGTTGTGGCCTTCTAATAGGTAGAAAAGAAGACATCTGATCTGTTAAAAAGCAAACAAGCCAAAAGCCACTCATTTTGAAGAGGTTAATAGCAAACCCCTTCTTCACACGTGTAGTGAAGAGAATCGAATCCGGGTTCACTAGCCTCTGAATATACTGGATGGCACAGTCCAGTGGACAGGACACAAACTCATCCTAGACCTGAGAGGGCAAAGGGTTACAACGATGGAGGGGTCAGCCCCAAAGGAAACTGGCCCAACCTTAACTGTCTGCCAAAGGGAAACAACAACACTAAATGTTTCTGGAGCATTCTTTCTGGTGCATTTTTCTTTATTTCAGGCCATAGATCTACTTGGAGGATCATGCAGCAGGTGGTTTATGAAAAAAATCAGTCTATGAATAGTATCATTACATTATGAGACAGAATTGTCAGATTTTCTTATTACATAAAAAGCTTGCATCTTGGGAATCCATGAGGTGGTATTAGTTATGGGATACCTAAATGGGGACAAAAACCATAACAGTCAATAAGGCATATATGCATTTCAGGGGTTAAAACAATAAAGGCCATTCAATTATTTGAGCTACTAATTCCATACTTCTATATAACAAATTCCATTATTTCTCTGTGATGCCTAATAGTTATAGAGCAACAAAAGTAACTAGGCCAACTCCAAAATTAGCAAATATTACCACTATAGATAACTATTTGGCAAAGCAAACAATTGCTACGATAATTGAATCTCAGTAGATGTCACCAAAAAGCAGGCCTAAAGATGGTGACCATACATACTTCAGAAGCCTACTATTTTTGATATTTAATGTATAATTTAACTTAAAGACACACTACAAGTCTCACTTTCCTTGGAGTTTGGGACTTTTCATGCTATCATAGTATCAAAAGAAACAAAAACCAATAAAATCAATGAAGGTTTTCAGCTATGATTTTTTTTCCTTATCTTTTCCAGGTCATCATCATATAGCAAAAATATTCAAGATAATGAAAAAAGTAATGGAACATTTTCTAAAACAGTACTTATCTTTGCAAAATTAAATTAAAGTTCTCATGACAATGTTTCGAGTCTTCTGGCAAACATCTCAGAAACAGAAAGAGAACAAATGTGTGCTAATTCTGTTACATGGTTTTGTAGACAGAGACTTTAGCATATTAGCATCAATACCAAAAATAAGGTATTGTTAGTACAGAAGTAGGTGATTTGAAAAAATTTATCCTGTATATGCTTGAACATGAGGAATACAGAAAAATCTTATACAATCTAATTTTAAATTCTCATGCAAATAACTCAGTTTCTCATTACTTAAAATATAATCTAATGTTCTGATGATAAAACAAATTTATCTCATGCTTATATATGGCATTCAACTAATGATATCAACTTAAAGATATGAGCAAATGTTTCTTCAAAAGAATGTAGTTTAAATTTTATATCTTAAACCAAGTTCAGGCATCTCCATATTGAGTACAAGAATTAAACTAGCTTTTCCTCTAAATGTAAATATTGAAAAATAGAAGCATGTTACAAAATAACTAATTTCCATTTTAGATAAAAATCTGAAGAAAAATTAAAGAGTTGCCAGAAGTAGCTTCTCAATGCCAGTTATGTTTAAATTAATACTAGTGGTGCTATGCATTTCCTAATACCCCGAACCATTACTCTTATAAGAATAGTCAGCAGAAGCTAATGTGCAAAGAATACTTCCATTTTATTCCAACCCTAATTTATTTAACTAATAATTGAGAAGATTTCACAATATGTATTTTTTAACTAAAGTAAAGAACTGAATATCTTTCCCAGTTTTAGGGTTTTGCAGAACTCAGCTAACAATCTGACCAAAATTCTTGCAAGAATGGATCTATTTAGACATACTGAGAACATTTTCAGAAGTCTCAAAAAAATCATGAACATCTTAAAACCAAGATGGTTAATGTTAACATTTACAATTTTAACTTTCATCAGTCATTCTGAAATTCCTTTCAGTTAAAAATTAACATTTCTACTTTTTGCTTTTGATTATTGTTGCAGCTGACAGCATCACGTAAACCTTCAAAGAAATCATCAGATAAGACTTTTGAAAATGTTTAAGCAAAGTCATAGTCCTTAATTCTAACTGTCCCCAAAGATGAACTGATATAACTAATTAGGCCTCTAATTGATTTCTGGATTTTTAAACATAGGAAGAAGAAAACAAACACTAAAAAGCTATCAGCTGAGTTACACATAAACACATGAAAGCTAACTAATAAAAGTTGTCTAATTGAAAGAGTAACTAACCTGAGATGTACCTTGCTCCGATTAACATTACCATGCTACTCACTATAAAAAAGCCCAAAGGCAGACTACAGAAGATACTAGGGTCACCTGTGGTCATCCAAGGAGAAGGGAATTCCAGTCAAGCAAACCAAAAGAGAGACACATAATTACAATATTTATGTTAAGAATCACATGATAGCAAAACAAGTTATAAAAATAGCATATTCATAAAAGCTGGCAAAGAGTTATTACTTTAAATCAAAAGTATAATCAATATCAAGGCTTATGAAAGTTAATGAACAATACAGATAGCATGCCACAGTAGCCAAGAACATAACACATATAGCCAACGTCAGCTTTCCACGGGCAAAGGCAAAGAGAGCTTTTTGGGAGGCTGTGGGTTTGTGCTTTCTACATTATTCTCCCAGTGACAGAAAATAAGCAGTGCAATTCACCCAAGAATATATTAGAAAGGTTTTATTAGTCTACTTTATATGAGCTTAAAATTCTTTTTATATATAATTTTTACTGAATTTGTTCTTGGACAATTTATATATATATATATATATATATATATATATATATATATATATATATATGAAGTACGCTCTCTAATCTCCCCGTTACCCTTATTACCCACTCCATATCTCTGTAAGTACTTTCCCACACTCAGGTCTTTTTTGTTTTAAACACTGACTGATCTTGTGTTAAACTAGATTTTGGTGTATAATGAAATCAATCTTGAAGTACTGCTGAAACTAAATGGTATAATAATAAAACTAAATTTTATTAGTGGAGAACATGAGTACTTTTGTGGTCCGAGTTCTCTTGAAATCCTTTCTTTTGAAGCATATGCATTACACGTAGCATTTACTTAAATTGAAAAACTATGTACCCGCACGCTGGCACAATGGCTCAGTGCGTAAAAGTGCCTTCTGTGCAAAGCTGGCAGTCCCAGTTGGGTCGGTTCCCAGTACCCTGCAAAGGTGGAAGGATGAAAAGCAAGCCCACACATCTGTCCTCTGACCTATACACACACATGTGCATGCGCGCACACACTCCTCTACACACAATGTAGCTCAACTATTTAGTACATTCTGGGTTGTTAAAGATTAAACCTAGGGCTTTAGAGCTACACTTCCAGACCCTAGAATATAAGGTAAGGCTCCAGAGTTCTGAAAATCCACTATAATACAGGGCATCATTCACATACGCCAGATAAGGATTCTCCTGAGCATATTTTATGTTATGTAGTCTGAAGATTGCTGGTTCTCTTTTGGAAGAGGATTTTCTCCCACTCGTCATGGATTTCTTTTCCCTTAGAAACTGGACTTTCAGTAGAGTTCAATAAACCTTTTGCTTTTTTCTGTCACTGTTGGTTACTTTTTCAAGTGAAAAATAAATCTTTTTATTTCCAGATCTGTAGAGACCATATTTTAGTTTGATTTTAGAAAGGAAAATGCCTGGTTCTCTTAAAGAAAGCCATCAGTTGTAACTTACAATCACTGATTTTTCTGGTGTCCCCACAGTGAGTTCCGGTGTGAAAAGATCGGAGGATTGTGGCTAGGGGATACTTGCCTAACATTCACAAAGCTCAAAAAGTTTGATCTCCAACACCACAAAAATGAGGTGGTAGAGATGGAGGCATAACTTCTAGAAGTTCATGGTCATCCTTTACTACACAGTGAATTTGAGGCTAACCTGAACTACCTGAGATGCTGTTTCAAAAATAAGAACAAAAGAAAAAAACAAAAAGATCTCTTGAGCTATCAGTTTAGGTAGTACCCATTTGGTGAAGCTATTTCTTTTCCAGTGGGATGGTCACACATCTATGTTACATAAGTATTCATATATTTATATACAATAAATTCATATTTTATGCATTTATAGCTGTGTAATATATTTAAACCAATCTGAACTATTTTCAAAGTGTTTGGTATGTTGTAAATCCAAAGCCAAGTCATTACAATAGGATTTCTCTAAAAACCCTCAAAATCCTGAGCTGGGTATGGTGGCTCACACCTATAATCCCAGCAGTCTGGAAGCTGAGGCTTGAGGTTTGAGTCCACCCTGGGCTACATACACAGTAAGATAAACTGCTGGGTTTGGTGATGCATGTCTTTAATCCCAGCACTTGGAGAAAGAGGCAGGCAGATCTCTGTCAGTTTGAGGCCACCCTGGTCTATGTATCATTATTATTATTTAAAATTTTAAAAATAAAGCTGGGCAGTGGTGGCACATGCCTTCAATCTCAGCACTTGGGAGGCAGAGGCAGGCAGACCTCTATGAATTCTAAATTAGCCTGGTCTACAGAGCGAATTCCAGGACCGGCTTCAAGCTACACAGAGAAACCCTGTCTCGAAAAACAAAACAAAACAAAACAAAACCCCTTTATCTCCTAATGTCATCTATAATATTAGTATATTGATATGTATGATTATATTATTATTAGCTATATAAGTAATATTTTATTTTAAAATTGTTTATAATGCATTCAAACACATTTATAAACAAAATAATATGGTTGCTTCAACAATGACAACTCTTTTGGAAATTAAGTGATATAATATCTTTTTCATAAGTTAAACTAAAGAGAATAAGTTTCAAAGTAACAATTCTAATATCTTTTTGGTTTTATTAGGTTAGGGCTTTATCTGTACTACCATTATCATACAATTTATACAAAATATAAGCTGCCATTATATAATTTATATTGTTTAAAGGAACACATTTAGCAAAATCTTAAATATTATTCTGAGTTAATTATATAGCTTAGAGACTACCCGTAGACACTGTACAGTTCAATGCTTTCATAAAATTATTGAAATATTTTTAATCATTGGTATAACTGTAACAAATATAAAATTAAGAGCAGGATCTGCTGGTGCAGACCTTAATCCTGGCTACCTGGGAGTCTGGGTCAGGACAATCAGTAAGTTCAAGGACTGGCTAGACTGCAGCGTGAGTTCAAGGGCATCCTGAGCAATTAAATGAAGTCCTATCTCAAGATATAAAGTAAAAAGATGGCTAGACACAATGAAACCCATTACTCTGTAAGCGAATTTTTAAAAAATGAATAAAAAATATATAAAAAGAAAAAAGAGAGCTGAGATATAGCACTTGCCTAATGCATATGCCCTGGGTTCAGTCTTTAGTACTGAAAAAACATTGAAACTCAACAAATGAAATTACCTTTACTATTGATGCTGGCAGCAGAAAATAAAGAGATGTAAAATTTTAAAGCTGGGCATAATGGCATCTATCTGTAATCCCAGCAGACGTGGAGACAACAAGATCACAAACTCAAGCTTTTACACAGCAAGTTCAGAGCCAGCTCAGGCTAGATGAGACTACACACAAAAAAGGGAAGAAAAATGAAACTAAAACAAGAAAAAAGACAAATTCAATTTTCGTTTTCTTTTTTTTTTTCAAGTATTGAAATTCATTGACAACAAGAAACATAAATGGAAAATGATCAGTTGGGCTTGTGCAA
Source organism: Peromyscus leucopus (assembly GCF_004664715.2). Classification (NCBI taxonomy): domain Eukaryota; kingdom Metazoa; phylum Chordata; class Mammalia; order Rodentia; family Cricetidae; genus Peromyscus; species Peromyscus leucopus. The sequence continues at coordinate 47,194,159 of NC_051083.1, forward strand.
ATGTTGAAGTTAACATTATATCTTCAACAGAAAGTAAAGAGAAATATGTATTAAGGTATGGGGGAGGAGAGAGGAAGCCAGGATGGTTGTATCATTAACAAAAATTCACCTAGTCTGAAAAAAAATCACATAACTAACTTTGCATAGCACTCATTTAGGGGAATAAGTGAAGAAATCAGAGTCCACATTTGTTATATCTCACATAGTGAGTGACTGAGAAATGTAATTGTAAAGTGTCTCAAAATTTGCAGTCTTAGCAAAAATAAGTTAATCCACCATCTTAGAAAGAGAAGCTGATCCTGGGGTATGCATAAGACTTAACAAATACATTTTTTTAAAATAGAAAGGAAAAAAAAGAAGCCCAGTCTCAAAACCAAAAGCATATTAAATTTACTTAGTCGGAAAAGGGAACAATTTTAATAAGGATCACCCAGGGCTAAAAATACAGGCCACAGTGAATTAAAAATGGTTGTATACTACTTCCCTGATAGACTCTTCCCCAGTAAAGTGTGCTATCCATTCATTCTACTCCACATCTTGGAAAGGACTATAATACTGCATCATCAAAGGCTGCCCACAGCTATTTCAACCTGAATACTTTATTAAACCTGAAGACTTTCCTGCCTAAGTGATCTGAAAAGTAAAACCGTCCTTTATTTTCTGCTAATAGCATTTCTCAATTATAAAACTTCCAACTTACTATATTTAGTTTACTTCCTCCTCTCTAATTTCATAGGAATTCACACTTCAAAATGGTTTACTCAACCTGAACACTTTCCATGAAGTGCCTAGAAGTTAATATATACTTCTTGATTGCTTCAGGGGATAAAGAAAGCCTCCCAAAAAGGTAGATATGATCAGGGAGAGGGGAAATAAAAGAGTCTAGTTGATTTTTTTCATAAGAAAGGAATCAGAAATAATAATTTTACTTTTGGAAAATTCAGTTATTCATTGACATGCCAGGAATGAATCAACAAGGAATGATATGGCAGACTACAGTGAAGGTATGCATATTAACCTATAATTTCCATTTTATGTTTAAAATTCTAAAGTGTTTTCAAAATGTGAGAAACATTAGATGCAGGATAATCCTTTTCTTCAGAGCATCCTGGCTTAGTATAAACAGCCATACACTTATATAAACTATTTAACACACTAAAAAAAATGTCAACAGTAAAATAAAAAAGTGTCAATAATAGCCAATAAAAAACACTTATTTTACCACTTTCTGGAGACTGAGTTGTAACCCAACCAATTGACTTCATCACAGCTTTCTTCCATGTGGAATAGCGGATTTCACTTTCTAGAATTGAAAGAAGGAAAACCATGTGAGATGTAGTTTGTTGAGGTGGTCAAAACAGAATACTTAAAATTGGTTACACAGCAGTCCTAATAGCTCACACTGAACCAAGGTGAGTCCTTCCTGGCCCACAGATTTGGAAGGACACGCTTGTTGGTATCTGGCAGTGAGTGGAGGAGATACTTAGAAGCTGGAGGAAAGATTTATGATGGAAATTTAGCGGGCGGCTAAGGGAGATTGGGAGACGGGCTATCTGCTCTGAAGACAGGCCTATTAATAAGCCAGCGGTGGTGATTTCAAAAGGAAAATCCTATTTGATTTGTTTTCTCTCCTTTGTGGGGGAGAGCTGACGTGGGGAGAGAAGTGAAGCGCAACATGGACAAAGCAGAATTGAGTTTGGTCCAGTTGAAGAAATTAGCAAATACGGATTGCTCACAAGATTCAAATCGTAACTGTCCCATCTCTAGCATCTAAAAAGTAGGATTTCTAGTGTGAAGATCTGTAATATGAAAAGTACACAAAAATGAACATCGATGCTGCTCTCCTGCTTAGGACTAGTTAACAGAGTATATCTCCCTTCTCACTTGGTTTAGTTTAGTTTTTTTCTTTTTCTTTTCCCTGGGACAGTGTTTCACCATGTTGTCCTGGCTGTCCTGGAACGTGCTCTGTAGACCAGGCTGGCCTTGAACTCACAGAGATCCACCTGCCTCTGCCTCCCGAGTGCTGGAATTAAAGGTGAGTGCCACCACATCTGGCTTTCCCGTCTTACTCAAACAAACAAATAAAAACATCTAACAAACCCTAAAAACCTAAAAGCTGTAACTGACAGCTTAGGTTTCTTCTCTCTTGTTTGTTTTGTTGTTGGTTTTGGTTTTGTAATTGAAGTGGGAGTGTTACTCTCCTAAATACTACAGATGGGACCTATTTCCCCTCATTTATTCTTGCTCAGCAAAACCCAATATGCTTAGCAGCCCAATTATTTTACTCCATAACTTGTGAACAAATCAAAGGGTAAAAGTTTCCCCACATGAAGGCCATTTTCAATGTATTCCATTAAAAGTTTCATTTTTTATTTGCATTCTTCTACATACCAACATCCAGTCAGACTTGCACTATTTTTGAAGATGCTTTCTTTTTTCCATTGTATACTTTTGGCTTCTTTGTCAAAAATCAGGTATCCATAGATGTGTAGATTTATGTCTGGGCCTTCAATTCCATTCCAACAATTAACCTGTCTGTTTTTATGCCAAAATACCATGTGGTTTTTGGGTTTTTTTTTTTTTTTTTTTTTTTTTTTTTTGGTTTTTCGAGACAGGGTTTCTCTGTGTAGCTTTGTGCCTTTCCTGGAACTCGCTTTGGAGACCAGGCTGGACTCGAACTCACAGAGATCCGCCTGGCTCTGCCTCCCGAGTGCTGGGATTAAAGGCGTGTGCCACCACTGCCCGGCCACCATGTGGTTTTTTTTTTTTTTTATAGTGCTGTACTATGGCTTGAAATTGGGGGTGGTGATACCCCCAGAAGTCCTTTTATTGCACAGGACTGTTTTAACTATTCTGGGTTTTTTGTTTTTCCATATGAAGTCAGGTATTGTCCTTTCAAGGTCTGTAAAGAATTGTGATGGAATTCTGATGGGGACTACATTGAATCTGTAGATTGATTTTGGTAAGATGGCCATTTTTCCTATGTTAATCCTACCAACACATGAGCATGAGAGATCTTCCCATCTTCTGATATCTTCTCCAATTTCTTTCTTCAAAGATTTAAAGTTCTTGTCATACAGGCTTTTCACTTGCTTGGTTAGAATTACCCCAAGGTATTTTATATTATCTGTGGCTATTGTGAAAGGTGTTGTTTCCTCGATTTCTTTCTCAGCCCACTTGTCATTTGTATACAGGAGGGCTACTGATTTTTTGAGCTAATCTTGTAACCCAGCCACTTCACTGAAGGTGTTTAACAGCTGTAGGAGTTCCTTGGTAGAATTTTGGGGGTAACTTATGTGTACTATCATATCATCTGCGACTAGTGATACTTTGAATTCCTCCTTTCCAATTTGTATCCCCTTTATCATTTAGTTTTTTATGGATCTAGCTAGAACTTCAAGTACTAGTAGATATAGTAGTAGATATTGAGTAGATATTGAAGTAGACAGCCTTGTCTTATTTCTGATTTTATTCTAATTGCTTTGAGTTTCTCTCCATTTAATTTGATATTGGCTACAGGCTTGCTGTAAATTGCCTTTATTATGTTTAGGCATGTCCCTTGTATCCCTGATCTCTCCAAGATTTTATCATGAAAAGAGGGTGTTAGATTTTGTCAAAGGCTTTTTCAGCATCCATTGAGATGATCATGCACTTTTTTTCTTTCAGATTATTTACATAATGAATTACATTGTCATATTTTCTAATGTTGAACCAGCCCTACATCTCTGGGATGAAGCCTACATGATCATGGTAGATGATCATTTTGATGTGTTCTTGGATTTGGTTTGTGAGTAATTTGTTTTATTTTATTTTGTTTTTTTTTGAGAAAGGGTTTCTCTGTGTAGTTTGGTGCCTGTCTTGGATCTCGCTCTATTGACCAGGCTGGCCTGGAACTCACAGAGATCTGTCTGGCTCTGCCTCCCAAGTAATAGGATTAAAAGCGTGCACCACAATCGCCTAGCCCCAAATATTTGATTAAGTATTTTTGCATCAATGTTCATGAAAGAAATTGGTCTTTAATTCTCTTTCTTTGTTGAACCCTTGTGTGATTTGGGTATTATGATGACTGTGGCCTCGTAAAATGAATTTGGCAATGTTCCTTCTTTTTCTAAGTTGTAGAATAATTTGAGGAATATTGGTATTAGCTCTTCTTGGGAAATCCTGCAGAAGAGGGAAACCTACAATCTGAGGAAGGATTGTTGGAGCCAGAGGGGTCAAGACACCTAAGGAACATAGCCCACAGAATCAACTAACCAGGGCTCATAGGGGCTCATAGAGACTCGACAGACAATCTGGGAGCCTGTATGGGTCTGACCTACATCCTCTGCATAGATGTTATGATTGTGTAGCTTGGTATTCCTGTGGGACTCCTAACAGTGGGAGCAGGGACTGTCTCTGACTCTTTTGCCTGCTCTTGGGACTGTTTTCCTCCTACTGGGTTGCCTTATCCTGCCTTAATATGAGGGAATGTGCCTAGTTTTATTATGACTTGACATGTCATGTTTGGTTGATATCTTTGGGAGGTCTGCTCTTTTCTGACGGGAAAGGAGGAACAGTGGATATGGGACAGAAATGGAGGTGGGGGGAGGACTTGGAAGAGAAGGGAGGGGAAACAGTGGTAGGAATATAATACATGAAAGAAGAATACATTTTTTTAAAAAAAAGTATTCTTGTTTAACTATACCTTCAGCATTGATCTGAGGCTCAAACCGCTCCATTGTGACAGCTGACAAATCCTCAGGTTCAAGACTCCAAACACCAACACCCTCTGCAGCTCCAGCCGCCATGGCAGCTCCTAGAGCAGTTGTTTCAGGCATGGATGGTTTCACTGAGAGGAGAAAAGTACGTCAAGAATTTTGTAGTTATATATGCCTGAAGGATCAGTTCTTCCCAACATTACTACTTCTGGGGTTTAAAGGAGTAAAGGATTACTAACCTACTGGAATATACAGAATGTCGGCTTGTAGCTGCATAAGAATCTTATTGCTGGTCATTCCTCCATCTACCTGCAAATGACTGAGTGGAATTCCACAGTCTCGGTTCATGGCATCCAAAATCTTAAATAAACAAATGCAATTAGCATGATGAGACCACTTCACAGTAACATGTCTAAAAATGGCAACCCTTCATACACAAACCTGGAAGTATTTATCAAAGCCTACAAGAATGAAATTGAGACACCGTATTCTGCTCTTCCAAGCCCTCCTTGATCTGGTTGCAACCAACCTTTTCTGGCATCATACTTCTTTACTCACTCTGCTGTTCAGCAAGCTAAGCATTCTATTTTGCATCTTCATTTCCTGGATTGATGCCTCCATTTGTGTTCTTTCCTTTGCCCAATATGTACTACCCTACTGCCTAGTCTTCTCTCCAACATCAAATGCCCAGTGGTTGGTGATGAAGGTATTTACAAGATAATGACACTCAGGAGGCAGAGCCAGGTGGATCTCAGTGAGTTCAAGGCCAGCCTGGTCTAAAGTATGAGATCCAGGACAGGCACCAAAACCACATGGAGAAACCCTGTCTCAAAAAAACCAAAAAAAAAAAAAAAGATAATGAAAATGGCAGGGAAGAGAGGGCACACTTGTATTTAGAGCAGTGTTTATGTAGGCTTCATTTTTCAATTGGAAACATTTAAAGTACTTAATAAATTTCAGGCATAAATATATAATTAATATTTAATGGAAGAGTGATAAAATGGATCAAGTATAAGAAAAATAGGCCTAGATTCATTACCTCTCGGGTTTGGAAACAAACAGCTTCTAATGCAGCAAAAGCAATATGACATTTATTGGTGAACTGAGTGAGTCCACAGATGATCCTAAAAATACAGACAAAAGATTTTCAGACTAGAATGATAGAAGTAAATCCATGATTATTCTTCCCTCCCCAACCTCTGGCTCCTACAGTCTTTTTGTCTTTTCTCTTTCAATGGTCCCTCACTCTTTGGGAGGGAGTGGAGCTACCCCAGTTACAACTGAGCACTTTACTGACACTTAGTTCTGCGCTCTGGCCAGCTGTGAGTCTCTGTACTAACCACCTCTTCTCTGGTGAGGACTGAGAGCTGCACTAATCTATGGGCAAAGAGAGACCTGCTTAAATGAGTGCTGAGCCACAGCCCAGCACTGCGATTAAGCCACTGATCTTATGTCTCAAATATGTAAAGAGTGAATTCAGTAGATAGAAATGTAGGCAGGAAAGAAAATTGGATATATTCACTGAGTAGTTCAGAATATCTTTACAGGCCATAACCCTATATCCACAGGAAATATCTCTGATTAACAGAACAGATGATATTAACATAAAATCAAATCTCATTCATTTAGATGGTAGTGCTTTAAGGGTCTAAAATGTACAAGTGAAAATAGACAGAAAACAATCAGTTACTAACTAATTTAATAAATAATCAAGACCCCTCCAACACATATTGTCAACCCTATTCCTCTTTCATTATTGTTCTTAATTTTTACTAGCATATATTAGTTAAACCTAATGAGATTCATCATGACATTTTCATACATCTACATAGTACTTTTTGAACATATGCAACACATTATTCTCTCATTCCTAATAATCCCCTTTCTCTTCTCAACTAGCTTGCCTTCGACTTTCATGTCTTTTATTATCATTTACTTTTCAATTAATACATAACAACTGTATATTTTAATGAAGTGTTGTTTGATGTTTGGAGACAGGTATATAATGTGCGATGAGGCATGTCTATCACTCCATGCATTTATCTTATGTTTGTAATAGGAACATTCAATATCCTCTTTTCTAGCTGTTTAAAAATATGTAGTAAATTACTTGTAACTATGAAAGTACTTACCCTCTTGCACTGGGCTCCCAATAAGGTGCATATAACCCTGAAAATGCTGGAACAAAGTAGCAGCCATAAGAAGTACCCACTTCTTTAGCAAGTTTTTCTAGGATTGAAAAACGAAAAGCAAAAAGAAAATCAAATCAGTATCTCGCTTTGTTAAATAAACATATATACTTTCAAATTTAGATCAGGATTTTTCATTTCTAGTTCACTAGTAGAAAAGTTACAATAGAATGCTAAGAGCAGTAAGAATATTTCCCCACATTGAATGCCCTCACAAAAACTGAACTCAAGAAACTGGATTCATTTACTTTGGGTATTTTGGTTCATTTCCATGTGTATGTTTGCTGTATTGTGTACATGGTGAGGGTGTGTGTGCAAGTAATGGCCAGAGGTCAACCTTGGTTGTTGTAACTTGGGAGATGTCCATCTTGTTCATTGAGACAATGTTTCTCACTGGCCCAGAACATGCCACAAAGGCTAGACAGCCCCAAAGAGGTAGCCAGCCCCAAGGAGCCACCTGTCTGCAACTTTCCGGCTTGGGATTAGATGTGGAAGTCAGCAAGCTTGTTTTTTTTTCGAATGTAGATTCTGGGAACCAAACTCAGACCCTTGTTCTTGCACTGCCAACACTTTACCTACTGAACCATCTCCCTAGCCCCATTTCCAGGACTTTGAAGTTTCTTGACTAGGAGGTGGCTTCTCCTCCACCTAACCAGAAATGCATTTCTGATGGTCTTACCTTCAGGCAAAGTTAAACAAGTTGATGAAACTGGGAATAGCTGAGTTCTAATTACCCATAGCCGTACTAATACTAATTTATAGATACCAGTGTTTTAATACTCACGCTAATCCAGAAGTTAGAGCTCTTTCTCATCAGAAAAATGCAATTACACTGCTCTACCTGCAGATCCACCAGGCATTCTTTGGTGTTCAATTTCATGCATGGGTAATTTTTATATCCCATCTTACCACTTTATTAATATCCACCACAAATTACATCAATTTATTGTGTACTAAATCTTCATCAAATAGTCTTTTCTGGATAAATCAAATTTACATAGAGGGTTTTACATAATTCATAGATCAGGTTAGGGGCAAAGTAGGTATTTACAGACTGCAGGGACAAAACAGTAACCTTTTCCATCCTTTAGAATGTTTCCTTTGAAGCTCAGTCTTGCTCTGGGGCTGGGGCTGCCCTGTAACTTGCTGTGTAGACCAGGGTGGCCTGGAACTCACACAGATCCTACCTCTGTCTTCTGAGTATCGGGATTAAAGGCGCATACCACAACAGCTGGCTTTCTTTAGACACTTTAACTCTTTACAAGAAAACCTACTCACCAATTTCCTCTGAGGACTTAATAATTCCCAGGTTGTCTCTTAGCCAGCGGATGACAGCGCCGGCTATTGCTACGGAGCCCTAAGGGAGAAAGAAATCCGAGCTGGAGTATGTGCTGCCACGAGAAAGGCACTCTCCATGTATGATGCCTCGAAGCAGAGAATAGTCCGACAATTCCATTCTCAGCTCCCCACAAATAGGAAAACTATGACTTCCAATAGAAACCGTTTTACCCAGACTATGAGACAGGGAAAAAATGGACTCTTGTAGCACACCCTTGAACCCATCCGAAAAGCTGACCATCCACCATGTGAGCACTTTGATCTTTGTATAATCTGATAAGCTACTGAGGCATAGTGTCACCTATTAAAAAAAACTTACATCATCCACAGAGCGAAAAATTTAAGTATGATATATATATATATATATATATATATATATATATATATATATATAGAGAGAGAGAGAGAGAGAGAGAGAGAGAGAGCACAGAAAAAAATCAAAAATCTACCAGACATAAGTGATTATTCTTTAAAATCAATCACATTGTCACATGGATAAGGCGCTGGATTGGATCTCTAGTATCCCTCCTATACCCAGTCAATCTCCAGGGGATTGGGAGGGAGAAATAAGGAGGAAATGTAGTCAGATGTGAGTCGAGTTTTAGTACTTAATTGCTATGTGATCTCAGATAAATTATATAGGCTTTCTGAGGTCCATGTTTTTACCTACAGAATGATGGTAACTATTACAATACTTATCTAAACAAACTACCATGCCTCTTACTATGGGCATACACATCAAGTTCCTTTCTAAACATGAACACTGGCTTCTTAATCTTTAATTGTCAGTAGCATAAACTATGATCGCATGTATATGAAATGACCAAGATCAGTAAATTCATAGAGAAAGAAAGTAAGTTAATATTTGCTTAGGTCTGAATGAGGCAGGGTGGGATGGTGTGGGGCAGAGCTGTAATGGGGTTTTTCTTTAGGGTTATGAAATATTCTGGAGTTGTTGTGCTGTTGTTTGCAAAAATGTCGATCTCAGTCCTCAGGGGAGGCTTTGCCCTGGAGGAGGTGGGAATGGGGGGTGGGCTGGGGGGAAGGGGAGCGGGGCAGGAGGGGGAGAACAAGGGAATCTGTGGCTGATATGTAGAACTGAATTGTATTGTAAAAAAAAATAAAAGGGGAAAAAAAGAAAAAAATGTACAACTATACTAGAGACCATAGATTTGTACACATGATAAAGGTAAATTTGGGGCTAGAATTGTAGCTTGTTGGTAGAGTAATTTGTCTAGCATACACAAGGCCCTATTTTCCATTCCCAGAATCAGAAAAAAAAAATGAAAAGATAGGAAATAATCTTAAAAAAAGATATTTTGGTGCTTGGACTTAATAAAGCAGTTATAAAAACATATTAGACCAGGGTTTTGGCTCTGTGGCTAAGAGCTTGTCTAACATGTCTAAGGTCCTGGCTCAACCCCAAATCCTACAAAAACACAAACAAACAAACAATCAGATCCTAGAGGCAGAAAATATATCAAAAACAATATTTAAGGATTCAAATTTATTGCTCTGTAATTTCAGCCATAAAATTGTTTCTGTTGAGTCATTCCACACCAAATATCAGATGATATTAAGTGTAAGAACCTGTCACCAGGTCAGTTAAATGAATTTCAAATTGTGTTTCTGGCCATCATGTTATATATTTATAATTCCAGTACTTGGGGGAATGGAGTAGTTCAAGGCCATCCAGGGCCACTTAGTGAGTTAGAGACCAGCTTGAGCTCCATTAGGTCCTTCCTTCAATTAAAAAAAAAAGAGCTGGAGAGATGGTTCAGAGGTTGAGTACTGGCTGTTATTCCAGAGAACCCAGGTTCACTTCCCAGCCCCCAGATGACAGCTCACAACCATCTGTACACCAGTCTCAGGTGACCCAATGCCCTCTTCTGGCTCCCTTGGGCACTGTAGAAAAGTATGAAGGCAAAATACCCATATACATAGAATAAAAATAATGGTTAAAAAACAAACAAACAAAACAACCAACCAACCAACCAACCCCAATGTCCCTTTTGGATGTCAGTTGCCAAAATGCAAATGAATCAGAGAATATACTGATATCCTCTACCAGTTTCTATGGAAGTCACTATATGTCTTCACAAAGAATAATACACTGTTTTTCTTTATACAGTAACTTTATATGCAAAATTATTAAATAGTAAAAAAAAAATAAAAATAAAATCAAAATTAAAGTATATTTAACACAACATATTAATGTAAAATTTAAATATGTAATAAATATTAAAATCACTGAGTTCTTCTTTGTACTGAGTTTAATATCTAAAATATCTTTTAAAATTATGATTATTATTAGTGTGTGTGTGTGTGTGTGTGTGTGTTTTCACATGCCCCTGCTATAGTGTGCACGTGGAGGAACCACTTTCTGGAGTTACAAGACGGTTCAGCGGGTAAAGGATCTTGCCACCAAGCCTGTTAGCCAGAGCTCCATCCCTGTGACCCATATGGCAGGAGGAGAGAACTGACCTCCACGTGCCATGCCATGCATCTCCTCAATAAACACATGGAAGAAACAGGAAAAAGGAAGCAGCTGGGTACGGCGGCACACCGTGGCTAACCTGGGGTACATCAGATCTTGTTGAAAAACAAAAGTGACAACAGACAGCAAGAGCAGCTAAAGGAGTAATACACAGAAGGAAGACCAAGGTTTTGATTACAAGGTAACAACTACAGAGCATTGTTTCAACGAAAGCGAGTGCTTTAAAAATTACAAAGCCACGGGGCCCACAAGACGGCTCACTAAGTAAAGGCACCGACTACCAAGCCGGAGCCAACCCCCAGAATCTCCACACTGGAGAAAACTGACTCCTCAAAATTCTCCTCTGATTTCCACACCTGCACTGTGACATGTGTGCTCACAGCCACTCAATAAATAAAGATTTGCTTTTCAGGAGATAAGGAATGTTTTGTTCTAATTGAAGAAATAAAGAACAATAAAAGTAGCTAAAATGTGTATCTGAAACAAGAATGTAATTTGGTATCTTGATCTAATACATAGTATGGTTTAGACTTTAAAGAAATTAATAAAAATGACATAAACCTCTTATTTGAAGAGACAAGCATGAGGGGTTGGAGAGAAGGTTGGTGAATAAGAGCATTTACTGCTCTTCCATTTCCAGCACTCATATCACCGGCCTCACAACTCCCTGTACCTCCAGTTCCAAGGGATCGGAGCCCTCTTCAGGCGTCTTTGAGCACCTGCAGACCCTTACACAGACAAACACACATGCACATAAATAAAAAGAAATGAATTTATTAAAGTGAATCTAAAAAAGACATGTGGTTTTCTGAATTCAGAGGCAGGAGACAAAATAGAATATAGCATAATGTTTTGAAGCTGGACAGGAAAAGAGTACAGAAGAAACCAAAAGTGTCTATTCAAGTCACCACGAATTGTATCCTAACTACAAAGATGCAACCTTTCAATGTCTCGCCTACAAAGAGGAATGAGCCTCAGTTCTAAGTTTAAATTCACTGGTAAAGGTTCATGTAAGCATATAAGCATCAACAGTTGCACTCCATGGAAGACTCAATAGAAAACTGAGATGGTATTAAAAAAAATCAAATGATAATACAACAAGATGAATGTATTATTTACACTAGGCTCGGATTGCTGGCTAGTGATCCCTACAAAACCACTTGTCTCTGCCAAGTTACAAATCATAATGCCCAATTGTTTTCCAGAGGGGTTCTGAGGATCGAACTCAAGTCCTCATGCTTATGAAGAAAGCACCTTTACAATTGAGCTACCCTACTCCCTCCAAGAATGTACATTATAAAAGTCCAAAGAATGTTTATTAATGGCAAATATTTATATTCTTAATTGATATAGTTTTCATAATTTCCAATGTTCCCACTCTTTCATGATTTCCTGTACAATGGAACCAATCACTTGCTGCTCATCAAAGGTGGAAGGATTATACAAAAATTATGTGATTATGTGGCAGAAAACCACTGCTCTGTCTTGCTGGGCACTCTCCTGCCCCTGTATTTTCTGAAGAAGACAAGGGCCAAGTTGAGAAGCCCCACGGGACAAGGAATTACAAGAGGCCTCTAGATGCTGAGAGTGGTCTCCAGCTGATAGCTAAGAAGAAACTGAGGCCCTTTATGGTGGTATTTTATTTGTACTAAAATGTGATTTGTATGTTAATAAACAGTTGCCCAGGGGCCAGAGCTATTAGAGCCATAGCAAGAGTGTGGTGGTGGTGGTGGTAGTGGTGCACACCTTTAATCCCAGCACTTGGTAGGCAGAGCTAGGTGGATCTCTGTGTGTTCAAGGATACAGCCAACATTGGATACACATGCTTTTAATCTCAATACCAACCATAGAAGACCTGAAGGGCTGTACATACAGGCAGTGATGAGGCAGTCATGTGTTTGGGTTTACAACCAATGAGAAGGCAGAACAGAAAGTCTATATAAAGACGAACAGACAGAAAGTAGGTCTCTTTTGGAGAGGTCTCTTGCCTGAAGAGGCTAGCTGCAGGGTAAGGCTCTTAGCTCTGATCTCTTGGCTTTCTTCTTTGCATTGGTTCTGTGTTTCTTATTTAATAAGATGGTTGGTTACATCTACAGCCCTTTGTGGGAGAAGGAACTAGATTCTGGCAAAAGCCTTTATCAGGCTGAAAGCAGATGGCATGCCAGATAAGCCCAGAGCCTCAGTCTACACTTAACTATAGCCTTTTGAGATGCTAGATAGAGTACCCAGAACTGAGAGGCAATAAATGGGTGTTACTTAAGTCACTCAACCTTGTGGTCATATTGCTATATATCAAATAACTGGCTACTACAGAGGCTTCCACTGAAAATGTACAATCTTGTGCAAGAAAGATGAAAATCTCAAAAATAGTATTAACATGGTAATCATAAATCACACCAATGTAGAGGTAGACAAAGAGACCATTCAGGAAGCTAGTAGAAGAAGATAAAGAAGCTTCTAATGCTTATATTTAAAAGGAGAAAAATATGGCTTAACATAGGCTTTAATCTTGTTTATATTTTTGCAGGCCGTTAGAATAGAGGGATATGCAAAACAGTCTGGCCTCTGAAAGCCTATGATGGGGGTCAGCAAGTATTCCCACTAGCTGCCCTCAGACCTCACACACATGCCATGCCATGTTCAATGCACATGCACATGTGCACGCGCGCGCGCGCGCACACACACACACACACACACACACACACACACACACACACACTTTTAAAAAAAAGCCTATGTCCTAATAATAAAATACAGAACATGGAAGTCTCAAGCTGTAAGGTCAAGTTCATGACCATATTACAGGCCCCCAAAAGGGCGGTTTGTTTTGTGAAACAATACCTAGAAAAAGAAGCGGGACAAGGAAAAGGAAAGCATGGCTTTGGGAAGACAGTATCCTGCAGACCACTGACAGAGGGAAGACAGAAGCACGGAAGTGCCCTCCTGTGGTCTGCTTTCTTCCACCATGGAGAAACATTTTCCAAACAGAAAGGGCAGGACAAATTGAAGCAGCTTGATACAAGACTGCAGTTTCAGAATAAGATAAAGACCATGTGCTCCAGTTCCTTTTCACATACGATCAAGTGAGAACTCAGAGATAAAAATATTAAGCCTAGAATCACCTGCCAGCAGCCTGGGAGGAACAGGGAAACAATTTTCTTGGCAATGAAGACGATGCAGATGCTTACATAAATGTAGTCAGTCGTATTTTTAAAATGCTGCTTGTTTTCAACACAGGATAACGGGCAAAATAAAGAAAGACATATAAACTAGTACACCCTAACTTAAATGCACAGTAACATCTACGTGGACAAGACTGGAAATGTGCAGCACAGTGAGACTGTGGCTGCGAGCAGGATGGCTTCTGATGGATTTCTCTGTGTGTGTGTCAAGAAATAGGAGTGGTAGCCAGAAACTGCTTCCTTAGAGGAAACTCGTCCAGAATGTTCTGTGCAAGACAGGGAGGACAATCAGGCTCAAGGCTCGGAGCCAGAGGCTTAGGTAGAGCTCTGCTTGTATAGGGGTGTGGAAAAAGTCAACTTATTGGCTAAGGCTATACCATACTGGAAGATGAGACTGGTACTAAAAGAATCTTAAATTCATAAAGAAATCCACAATAAAAGTTCACCTACAAAACTTAACATCTGGGATAAAATTCATTTCAGTCTGACAATGACCTTAACGTAAGTGCTAAAAAAAAAAACAAACTTGAAGAAGTAAATTAGGACATGACTTCCATTAAAAATAATAGCAACAAATCCAGACATAGTGGCACACATTTATAATCCAAGGATTTGGGAGACTTAAGTAGGAAGCTGATAAGTTTGAGTCCAGCTGGTACTACAGAGTAAGGCCCTTTCTCAAAACAAACAAGAAATTGTGAATCAGTGAGAGAAGAAACAAAATCCACTAGATTTGAAAAACAAACGAAGACTCCTTTAACTAAAAATACGAAATGAAATAAAAGGGATAAGCTCCAGACCACACAGAGATGAGTAGATTAGTGATCCTCTACACTGCTGTTGGAGGAGGAGTTGAACTCAGTACAGTGACAAACTGTTTGCAACATGGACTCAAAGAGAATACACACACACACACACACACACACACACACACACACACACACACACACACACATACAATCTTTGGCCTAGAATTGTACTCTTCTAGAAAGGTGTCAACACATACATGCAAAACTACAGCAATAAGAAGGAGTGAAAAATCAGCTGTCTCCAATGACACGGGTCAATTTCACAAGAATAATGCTGAGTGAAAGAAGCCAGACCAAAGAGGCAGGACTCAGACTCAAATGCACACATTCATGTTTCTTTATCTTTCCCCACCTTCTCTAACATATAAGCTATCATCACCATGTAAAACCAAACTCTAGTGTTTGAGGTTACAGATTTAAGTCTTAGGACTATAAATAAACATAGGAAACGATTATGCTAAAAGTTAGGACACTGTTTATCTCAGGGGAACAGGGAGGCCATTGTGACTGTGGGTGGCATAAAGCGGCTCCTAGAGGTTGGTGGTATTCTACTACTGGACCTGAGAAGAGATTATACCATATTCTCTTTATAATAATTTGACAAGATGTACAGCGGGATTTAATTAATATTTTATTACTTTTTATTTTTTAAAGCAATTTTTAAACTTAAACATATTTTATCATATTTTTTCCCCTCTCCCAATCCATTTTTTCAAATCTGTTTTTATGTTTCACCTGTATGGGTATTTGGCCTACATGCAGTGCCCTTGGAGGCCAGAAGAGGGAGACAGATTCCTTGGGACTGGAGTTACAGAAGGTGTGAGCCAACACAGTTGCTGGAAGTACAAACTGGGTCCTCTGAAAAAGCAGTCAATGCCCTTAACTGATGAGCTATCTCTCAGCTCTAATTTGTATTTCTTCGGGTGTCTTCACATTTCACAATGCAAAAGCAAATGGATTTTATGTATTAAGGTTTATTTTAAAGACAGAATTTGGAAATGGAAGGTAGATACTGAGTAACTCCCCAGGGGTGCAGCACAGAGAAACAGATCAAATATATATAAACAAGGATAGTTAAGAGACATGGAAGATTGGCGGAAAGGTTCCAATATCCATCCAAGAGCAAGTCCAGAAGAAGAAGAAGAAGGAAGTAATGGAGTAATAGTTGAAGAGATAGTTGCTGAGAATTTTCCAGATCTGATGATAAATTGGGATCCAAGCACCTAACAGGACAAATAAAAATAAATCCAAACCCAGGAACCTCACAGCAAAGCTAAAGAGCACTGATGATAAAGAGATGATATTAAAAGCTCTCAGGCAATAAAAGAAATAATCTGTAAAGGAGTTCCATTTAAACGACAGCTGTGGTCTCGTTAGTACCAAAGGCCAGCTGTGCTAGTTCAGACTATAGCTCCAGTGCTCAGGAGGCAGAGGAAGGAGGATTTAGAATTTGTGGCCAGTCTAGGCTGCAAAGGAAGATCATGTCTCAAACAATCAAATGCACCATAAGGGATGTGGGAAAACTAGAAATTTATACTTACCCCAAATAAGGACAAAATAAAAAGCCTAAAAAAGAATGGGATTACTATCCTACATTCTTACTACAAGAATTACAAGAACAAAAGAAAACTGAATGGAGACATAAAAGGTTTGGGACCAAAGAAATGGCACCGGGGCTGGCTGTGGTGGCGAATATACAGCATGTCGACACTTGGCGGGCTGAGACAAGCATGCTAGAGGCCAGCTTGGCTTACACTGACAGAGTAAGCCTCCAGACAAGGATATTGGATACAGAAAGGGATCTAATGAGTCAATAAATATGGTTTATTCTCAACTGCAAAGCAAACTACTAATGCTATGTTGAAGAAAAAAGAGAAAATGTAAGCTTTCAACAACAGAATTCAACATTGTTAGCAGAATTTCTAGGAATACAGTATTTGAAATCCTCATCAAGGTTGGGAAATTAAAACTATTAAACATATATATATATATATATATGTTATACACATGCACACACATATATAGACAAACCATATATATATGTACATATATATATATATATATACTTTTAGAAAACTTCAATTTTTTTTAATGTAAAAGAAAAAAAATCACTAAACTGAAAAAAATCTGATCTGTCAAATCAGCAGGAGAGTGAAGGAAGACTTGAGTAGCTGGATGTGGCGGCTCAGATCTGGAAGTCTTTCTTTTGGCAGGCAGAGAGGCAGAGAGGCAGGAGGACTTTCCAGGCTATCGAGTGACATCCTATCTCAGGACTCAAAAACAAAATAGGGTGAAGATAGACAGCTATGGTTTCAGTTTCTAAAGAGTGCAGAAAGTCAAAATTTCATAGCTTTGATTTCAAAGCCTACTAACAATGTGTCAAATTAAAGGCATGATTATTATATGTATTGAAAGGCTGACAAATAAGAATTAGTATAAATTTACTAAGTTTTATCAACCTAGCGTTATTCCTCTTTTTTAGTTCGTTTTAATTTCTTAAAAGGTTTTTAAATATTTGTTAACTGACAAAAAAGTTTAAGGAAAGAAAAAAGGGGGATTCTACCTACTAATATTTTTAAAATTTGGTTTTTAATGAATGGGTGTGCATGCATATTATGGCAAATGAAAAATAACTGAGACAATAGCACAATAGCCCTGTATAACTATCTTGAAAATAAGAGGGAAATAAAGTTCTCAATCAGATTAACTGAAAAGTCTTCTACAAATACACAGTGGAGCAGGCGTGGTTTGCGAAAGAGGATATTTTAGCAAATGTTCTGAGAACCGGTGGTGTACAGCAGGTATTAGACTAAATTAAATATACTCTCAGGCCAGAATAGCAGATGCATGCTTATGGTGAGAGAGGCGCAAAGCACACTGCTGAGTACACGCAGTAACTATTACATGGAAGACTGGAGATGTGGAATGTATCTAATACAGTATGTGAGTGATTGACAACAGGGCACTCAGGCAGTTGAAACCGGACAAACTGAGAGATGCCTCCTAGCACTTGAGACCTACAGATGACCTAGGCCCATTACTAGGGATGTTACTAAGAAAATGTTTGAAACTGGGTGTGGAGGCACATGCCTGCAACCCCATCATTCAGGATGTAAAGGCAGCAGGATCAGAAGTTCTAGTTCACTCATCCTTAGCTACGTAGCAAATTTGAGGCTGCTTGAGATATACAAGGCCCTGGAGAAAAAAAAAGCCAACAGCTTGGAATTCTAACTTTTCAAAAGAAAAAGGAGACAAGAGGAAGATTTCACACTGGGTGAGAAGAGTAGGTGACCCCGTCCTTGAGGCCTTTTCCAGATCTAAAATACCTAAAATTCTGTCTCTCACGCAAGAGCAAAGAAAGCATATTAATACTACTCCAGCTGCTCCTAGAATTATGGTATCCTCCAAACCATCCATTTTTTATGTGAACAGTGCTGCCCTGAGCATTCGCCAAAGTGAGGAATAAAGGAGAGAAAGGGCTCATGGGATTTGAAATTCCAAGAAGTGTTAGGACAGCTTTAGATGCCTTTGTCTAAAGAAGAGGGCTTGAGATTGCTGTGCATATAGTTCAGTCACAGTGTACTTGCTTAGCAGCTTCAATTCCCTGAGCTCAGCCACTGGTGCCACAAAGAAGGGGGCTTTAGGTCTACCAGCTGAGATATTTGAACCATGACTAGACGTCTAAGTCCTTGACTAAATTATCATCAGATATTCTAAAAAAAAAATGAGTCCCCATAAGTTCTCAGGTAGTCCTTCCAATGTTAATTATACAGGGTTAGAAATGGAGCTTCTAGTTAGTACGCCTGAGGTCCTAGAGCCAATCACGAGACACGTGTCTGCATTTACAAACAAACTATTGCTTTGTTTGTTTCTTCTCATGATTCTGGAGCCTGAATCTAGGATTCAGCTGGAACCTTGAGAATATTAGACAAAGTACTTTATCACTGAGCTCTACACCAACTCCTTTAATGTCTCTTGTACAAACCTATTGTGTCCTACAGAATTAGATCGACATAGTCCTACGATAATTTGCAAATGTATTTGCAACAGATGTTTCCTCTCTTTCTTTCTCGCATCCATACATAACATAATAATAATGGAGATATAAGTAAAGAGAATTAATTGCTCTGCCTTTCTGTGCCCAATGATTCACTATGGAACACTGGGGCATTTCAGTTACTAAGCAGAAAGTTTTAAGTGGAAAGAAGTACTTGAGACAGCCAAGCCCTGCGTTAAAGTTTAAAGACAGAAAATGTTAGGTTGTACAGCAGGAAACTAACATCCCCAAGGTGACAAAATCAATTGGTACCAACAACTAAGGAGATGGTATATTCTTGTCTCACAGAAGTCTTGACCCCTAGTTTAGTTTAGTTCAAGGTTCTTTCTACACAATCAAAGGACAAAAAAGTGGAATGTTTGAGTCCCATATATTAAAATTATGAGAAAAGAGGTTAGAAAACATGGCAACTTTTCCAGGTGTGGCAGTTCATGTGAGTGCAAGAGGAGAAGGACTGCCATAAGTTCAAGACCAATTTAAAAGGACAACAGAGAGCTCTTGAGCAGCCAGGGATACACGACAAGATCCTGCCTAAAAATAATACTTCTTCCCTGCTGTGGATATCATTCTATATAAATAAAACACTGATGGCCAGTGACCAGACAGGAAGTATAGGCGGGACAAGGAGAGAGGAGAATTGGGGAAACAGGAAGAAGGTGGGGAGACACTGCAGCCACCACCAGGACAAGCAACATGTAAAGACACCGGTAAGCCACCAGCCATGTGGCAAGGTATAGATTTATAAAAATGGGTTAATTTAAGATATAAGAACAGTTAGCAAGAAGCCTGCCACGGCCATACAGTTTATAAGTATTATAAGCGTCTGAGTGATTATTTTATACGTGGATTGTGGGACTGCGGGGTTTGGTGGAAGCTGGAGAGAAGCCCTCCAGCAACAAATGGCGCCCAACGGCTCGAGTTTCCACCTTAAACCTGAGAATATTTAATAACCAATTCTAAACAGAGCCAAAACCAGGTTCCTGCTTCTTGTCTCATACGGGCAGCTAGACACCACAAAACAGAGGTTTGAACACTGGCGGGTTCCTGGCGTGTGCATTTGACCAGCAGTATGGTGGGAATGAGGTGTCTGCCAGCAGCACATTAATCTCTGTGGTAGATTTAGTCTTTACTAGTATTTTAGAAAAAGAGGTTTCTGGGCTACACGATGCTTTGATAAAAGCGTAGACCCACTATTTCTGAGACTTGATGACTCCCAGAGCTGGAAAAAACATACCACCACCATGTTGAAAAGCTGAAGGGGCGGAGCCAGCAGCCACAGCTCCGTTTCAGGCTTAGAAGGCTACAGTCAATAAGACTGATTCAGATAAAATAGTTTATAATACATGTAAAAATGTACGTAGGCTTAAAAGACAAAAAAAAATATACCATTATATAAACAAATAGTATCTAAAAATAATTGTTTAAAAAAAAAACACTAAAGGTAATAAGCCACGTAAAGATGGCTATCACACACAAAATCTGGATTATGTTGTCTTTGATATTCGTAACTAAACAAAAACATTTGATTATAAAAGCTGTTCAGTTATGCCAAAATGTAAATTTTAAAGGTACCTTGACTTCAAAATTTGGATATAAGGATATGTTGCTTTGGAAAAGAGGTTCTGCTTTTGTTTCCACAGAAAGCCAGAGGCTATGGATTTGTACCAGATTAAGATACATCAGGTTTCACCAGCCAAGACCCCCTGAAAGATATCCGATGACACCATGGCCCAGATGATCCAACATCCAGAACGGTTTCAAGGCAACTGGCTCCCACAATACAGCCTCAAGGACTACCCCATAGGCCTAAAATTTTCTTTGTGTCCCCATAAGATACAGCGCCCCCCTCCAGCAGGAAGTAGTAATATATGCTATGCCCAAATTCCCAAATATACCAAGCTGGCTTTAGAGGTGGAATTGGCTCACTCCCCCTCTAAACCCAGACATATTGCTTAAAAATAATGGTTAAGAGATTCTTGTGTCCCAAATCAGAAGAGCCCTCTGGTGTGGGACAGAGAAAAACCAATATTTTTATTTAAAACAGATTGATTATAAATGTGATCTCTTTCTAAAAAAGAAAAGGGGATATGATATAGATATATACGAGGATATAGAGATGATAAGATAAAAGGGTAGATTAATGAACCTACTTTTAAAGAACAACTTGTTTAAAAGGTTTTACTTTGGTATAGATTTTAGTTTATGTTTAAAATGTTTTACATTGGTATAAATTTTAGTTTATTGATACAAACTTGAAGTTAATTTTGTTATACTGTGTATATATATATATATATATATATATATATATATATATATATATATTCTTGTTTGAGGTATTATGTTTATGTAACTCATTTAAAATTGTAATGGATAATTAAAAAATAGATTAATAATTAGTCATCTATGATAATCATATTTGTAGCCATGTTAGTTAAGTCTTCTACGTATACATAGATATATTTCAGAGAGATAGGTAATCTTCAAACACTTCATAGACCTAGAGAATATGGCATTTAAATAACTTAGAATTCTGTTGACGTGAGACACAATTGCTCCTGGCTGCACCAATTGATCCCGAGAGAATGTTGGGCTTCTAAGACATTTCCATTTGGAAGTTTGTCTTTTTGATACAAAATGGCCTACTGGGCAAAGAACTGCCCTTGCCTTGACTGCTGACAGTACAAATGCAATGCTGTCCTTTCTGGACAAGTGGGACACAAGGAAAGCGACCACTGTACTCTGCCAAGACAGGGTGAGATGGTCTTTCAGAATTCCTGCTTCTAAAAATGGTCTGTCAGATATTCTAGGCCTGTAGCCACTTTGAATGCACCAACAATGCTGAGAAACATTAGGTGACTGTCCAGGCTGCCAACTGTCTTGGTCTACTCTTGCAAGATTCCCGAAAGTTGCTTGCATCCATCTACCATTTCTCAGGTACCATTATATCCTTCTGAGGTCTTTGATGTGGTTGAAGACTAGATAGTTGTAATTTCCTCAGTTATGATAAAAGATAAGTTAGATATAAAACCTTAAACTCACAAATATAAGATAGATAGGACATCTTTAATATTGTAACTATAATTCTTGCTCGATAATTGTTTTGCTATATGTAATTTTACCATGTTAAAGTTAAAACCTTCCTTTTAAAAAAAAAAGAAGAAAAGGGGAAGTGCTGTGGATATCATTCTATATTAATAAAACACTGATGGCCAGTGACCAGACAGGAAGTATAGGCGGGACAAGGAGAGAGGAGAATTGGGGAAACAGGAAGAAGGGGGGAGACACTGCAGCCACCGTCAGGACAAGCAACATGTAAAGACACCGGTAAGCCACCAGCCATGTGGCAAGGTATAGATTTATAGAAATGGGTTAATTTAAGATATAAGAACAGTTAGCAAGAACCCTGCCACGGCCATACAGTTTGCAAGCAATATAAGTCTCTGTGTTTACTTGGTTGGGTCTGAGCGGCTGTGGGACTGGCAGGTGACAAAGATTTGTCCTGACTGTGGGCCAGGCAGGAAAACTCTAGCTACACTTCCCCAAGAAGGCATGGTAATTTTCTGTAATTATGAATGGATGTCATATCTGTTCTGACTGAAAAGAACTTACCTCCAATGCATAATACACAGGTTTGTCTCTGCCAAGTTTATAAGCCACGGTGGTCAAAAGGCCATGTTCAGAAAATACACACTGTAGGAAAGAAAAACAAATATTTTAGTGTGGAAAAAATTTAAAGGATAGTATAAAGCCTTTTTTCTTTTGAGATAAGGTTTTACTGTGGAGTCCTGGCTAGCCTAGAACTCAGTAGACCAGGTCTGCCTTGGACTCACAGACATCTGCCTGCCTCTGCCTCCCAAGTGCTGGAACTAAAGGCATATACCACCATGCCCAGCTTCAGTGTGAAAACATTTTTAAAGATATAATAGAATGTTTATTCATAATAATTCCATCAATAAAATAATAATTACTAAAATTAAGTCTTCGTCATTGGTAATAAGAACACACTCAGACAGCTAAAACATTATTACTTGTTTCAAATTAGATTTTCACAAAAAATCTGACATGACACTAAGTCTAGATTTCCATTAACACAATCAAAAGAATATATAGGAATTTTAACAAAGCATAAAAGGCCTCTTGTTAGAATCACTCCAATTTCATGATTTTCAACATTTCTATTGAACCAAGTTAAACAATGATAAAGATTAAGTAAAAGCTGAAGACCCAAAAAGCACACTAATAATGAATTAGATTCAAGCATTATATATATGAATGTAAAGAAGACTTGTATCAAAGTGAATTTAGAAGAAAAACCAACCTTACGGCCTGTGTTACACAGTAAGAAGCACCCTGTTCCATACCTATACATGGAGGAAGAATGAACAGCATGAGAATTCTATCAAAAGCAAATAGCAAAATCTTAGTTCTACCAATAATCAAAAACTGACAATTAACTTAGCACAATAAGTCATTTTATGAAGGCTTTTAAAAAGTGTTGAAAGCTACCAAACATCACACACTAAATATTCTTTTTAAGAGTATTTTTTAAAAATCAGTCTAGAAGGACATAGATTGAGAATAATTAATGGGGAAAATGCAGCTATAGGATTTAGCATTTAGTCAGTCAGAGGCCAAGGGTATGTTTGTAAAGTATGACTAATTACAACAAATTCTACAGTCAGTCGCGTTAAGTGACTACCAGTCCACATATGGTGACGCAACATGACTGGGAGCCCTTCGCCAACTGAGATGGCCAGCTTAGCGCTATCACTAATAATAGCTAGGAACTGAGAACCACCACTATGTTCTGGCAGGGTGAAAGGATGAGCATGGACCAGCAGACAGGACAGCTGGAAAACTAGGCCAAAAGTGACCAACAAGGAGAAGCTAGTTAAGGCTTACTGATCTCATTCTCCCTGCAGGGTAATGTATGCCAACACTGGTGGGATAATCACAACCAGAACTCAACACTGCTGCTATGGAAGAACGGAACTTCCTTTGTGGTAGTTTACCAGTATTAGCTCTGGACACTGCCACAAATCCGGCACTTGGACATAATGGACAGTTTTGACTCGGGTGTGTAAAATCAGTTGCTAACCTCAACTGATACAGGGAAGGGTCACAGAGTAACAGTTTTCTGGTTTGTTGTTTTGTTTTCTTTTTAGAAACAGGGTTTCACTGTGTAGCCCTGACTGTCCTGGAACTCACTCTACAGACCAGGCTGGCCTCGAACGCAGGCAACAGTCTGCCTCTGCACCACCACCACACAGCTGAGAAACGGTTTTCAAGTGAGCAGAGGTACCAAGGCTGCTATAGCTACCATTAACTCTGCCTAAGCCTGGAATTCCCGCCTCACAGGTCTTGCTCCTTTGCTATGTGCTAGCATGGTTAAAACTGCATTGGTGACATTCTAAGAGTGCCTAGTCTCCAAGCTGGCAGAATGGTGATGGCAGAATCTATGACTACTACCATGATGGCTTCATTTGGGGAGGGGGACAATAAACACAAACCAAATGCATTTTTTCCTGATAATATTTTCTTCATACACAATAAGAGTAATGTTTACCTCTAAATACTCCATCTCTTTTTACCCAAGTGGATTTCTGGCTGCTCAATGAACAGGTGATGCATCCAAAGGTATGGGACCACTGAATATTGAAGTTTGAATGGACACTTACCAAATACACTAAGTGCAGGCAATACATTTACAAACTGGAGCACATGAGATACTGGACTTTTTTGCTGCCCACCACTAAAACGGAAACTTGATTGTTTTTTTTATGAAGCAGAGTAGGGATTTTATTAAAAGTAGAAAGAAAGGCACTCAAGAAAAAAATAAAACAATACCCAGGAATATGGATGTCGATGTCTCAAAGAAGAGTTGCAGTTTACTGAAAGGCATTTCAAACACAGATTTTATGCTTTTTTTACTAGATTATGTAGCCCTGGTTGCCCTGAAACTCCCTATGTAGACTAGGCTGGTCTTGGAACTCAGAGATCTGCCTTTAGAGTGCTGGGATTAAAGGCATGTGACAACCCACCTGATAATTTTATGCTTTTAAAAGGCAAACAGGGGCTTGAGAGATGGCCTAGCAGCTAAGAGCTCTTGTTACTCTTGCAGAGGACCTGAGTTTGATTCCCAGCACCCACATGGTAGTTCACAACCATCTGTAACTCCAGTTCCAAGTTAACTGATGCTCTTTATTATTATTATTATTATTATTATTATTATTATTAGTAGTAGTAGTAGTAGTAGTAGTAGTAGTAGTAGTATTTGGTTTTTTGAGACAGGGTTTCTCTGTGTAGTTCTGGTGCCTGTCCTGGATCTCACTCTGTAGATCAGGCTGGCCTCAAACTCACAGAGATACTCCTGCCTCTGCCTCCAGAGTACTGGGATTAAATGCGTGTGCTACCACCGCCCGGCCCTGATGCTCTTTTTGACTTCCGTGTATACCAAGCACACATGTGGTACACAGACACCCATGTAGGCAAAACGTTTACAGAAAACAACTTACACTAACTCACTTCTTCACATTTCCCTGTGTGTGCAATGCATAACTTAGCAGTACCACAAACGTGTTCCAAACACAGCTTCCTTCACTGGACCTCTTCCTTACTTTGGCTAATCTTAACCCTCCATCCCTGGGTCTTCTCCCTTGACTCTCTGCAGCATCCTGCGTATCCCTGTAGTCTTCCTTTCTGTCCCCATCCTCGGAATCTGTAGCATTAGGATATAGTGGTTTATACCAGAGGTTCTTGGCCTCTGCCTTCTCCTTGCTTTGAGACCCAAGACTGTCATCATATTAACTGACAGCTCCAGTCACACCTAAACACCAACTCATAAATGTTCAGAAGTTATCCATTCCCTATCAAGGCGGAGAAAAAAAAAACCAAAAATCAAAAGAAAACGAAAAGAAAAGTCTTGACCTGAAATAGCTTTCCAGCATGCTTGTTATGGTACGAATGAAATGCCCCTCACTGGCTCATGATTTGAACACTTGGTCCAACTAGTGCTGCTATTTGGGGAAGTTATGGATGCTTTGGGAAGTGGGGCCTAGCTAGTGGGTGTACATCCCTTGATGTATGCCTCTGAAGGTTATACTAAGTCCTCAATCTACTGTCCTGTTTCTTCCTCCTGTCTGCCATGATGGGAATTTCTCCAGTACATGGGGCTCCCACTACATTGTTCTTCTAAATACCCACCCGCCCCCACAGCCCTGTTTGGTTTTTTACACTGACTAGCTCAGGCTGATGTGGAACTCACCATTTAGCCCAGACTATCTCCCAATTACCTGGAACATAACTCAGAGCCGCTGGGCTCATCTTGTTCTCTACCATTTTCCTACTCCAGGGTTCTCTAGGTTCTCTATACTAAATCCTCCTCCTCGTATCCTTGTCGAGTGTCTCTTCCACTCTCCAGTATTGCTCTTCCTCTAAAGCATCATAATGTTTTCCTTTTATAGTGCTGGGATCAAGTCCAGGGTGTTGTGAATGCTAGGCGAGTTCTCTTGAGCTTGCCACTGAGCTATATGCTGAGGCCATTTCCAAAATCATTTATGATTTGTCTGGCCTCACTCTGAAAGCCAATGGCATTACTGCAACATTTCTTATGTCATGCAAGCTCTAGTTTATACACCATCAACTGGCTATCTGTGTTGTTTCCCCTCAGGGTAAGAAACGTGAGATCAAGATCTTATGATTTGCCGTTTCCCTTTTCCAACCTGCAGTAGCTACACAGGTACTCAAACAATTATTACCTGATTTCAATTAATAATTTATGGACTTGGCTGACAATGGGAAAGAAAGAAAGGAACAGAAGAGGGAGAAATGAAGGCTATTTTACTGTGTCCCTACCATGTTCTATTTATCGTGCTAAGTAATGGACACATAGAGATAGCATCTGATTTACTAGCATTAGTGTTCCTGGCAGAGGAGGAAAGGGAAAAAACAGCCTAGTTTTCTATGACTCCTGATTCAGTTGCTGGAACCCTGATTCAAAGAAAATGTTTTCACAATTATGTTGGCTCAAGTGTTCCTTCATAACCTGAGGTCATCACAGCCTACAAAGAATTTTCATATATCCTCTTCCCAACCAACTTTCATTCAAATAAGCTTACTCACTCACATGAGGGTGGCTGACCCTGCTGAGCAGCAATTATTTTAGGACTGCTAGATATTTCATTATTTGCAGAGAAAGAACTTAATTACCTAAGTCAAAAATAAAAAAGTCATCATGGTAGCACATGCCTACAATCCCATCATTATTATCCCAGAACTAGCAAGATAAGGACAAGAGTATCATAACAAGTCCAAGGACAGACTGAGCTACATGAGACGTCTGAAAAACAAGTCAAGCTACCAGGAAACAAGATCTCTCATGAGAAGGTATAGTGATACATGCCTCTAATCTTAACACATGGGAGACTGAGGCAGGAGGATGATAAGTTTCATGGCACACTGAGATGCATAGTGAGATCCAGGCAAACTGGGCTACATAGCAAGACCCTGTCTCCAAAAAGAAAACAACAAACAAACAAAACAAGAATAACAAAAAACCTTCAAAATCCAAACCAATGAACAAAAACTCTTGATGACAGAATTACGAACTCATCATGAGAAGAACCATTAAAAAGACAGTCTTCCATGTTTATGAAAATATTTTCTACACATTATAGACAGTAAATAAAGCATAGGAGTTAGAGCCACAATTAAAGAATACAATGAGTTAAGGTACAAATATTGTGCCTCCGACTTACTAGATGCATGACATTACCTAGATTAGTTACCTCTCTAAATCTTAGTTCCCTGACATAAAACAGGAATAACTGGATTCCCATATAACAAAATTTATGTGGATTGAGTAATATCTCAAGTATATGGACCATTACATAATAACACAATAGCCATTGTCTGAGTATGTGTTATAATTGTCACTATTATTTCAGCTCTTGGGACGTATTGTTTCTGCCATTCAATATATGTAATGGGGTAGGCACTTTTTAATAAAACAAATTAAGAGAAAATAATAGGAGGAAAATATTATCAAGTCTTCATTTCTTTCATTCTTTCTGTTCCTCATCAGTGGAGACACTTCAGATGAGACAGAAAGCATCATGTCAAGAAAATGGCACTAAATATCCTGTAAAAATATACTTTGAGATTGGTCACAGGTAGAAACATCTGAGCAGGATAACACACTGAAAAGTAGAATTCCTATTACGGCTTTTCCTCATTTCTTCCCAATGCCACCAATGTAGCTTTAAAAAAAGGAACGAATATGGCCTTGGGGTAAACAACAAAACAAAGCCCTAGAACATGGGGAGCTGAGACAAAAGGATTTCCATGAATTTCTGACTAGTAGTCTTAAGCTACCTGGTGCAAGTTTCAGGAGCTGAGAGTCAGGCCCATCTCAAAAACACCAAAACCAAATTAAAAATGAAAGACAAAAATCAGAGCAGGGGATGGAGTTAACTTGGCAGAATGCCAATTGTATAAAACTGGGTGTCATGGGAGATGCCTGTAAATCCCGACGGGAGGATGGGGCTTTCAGGCCAGCCTGGGCTATATAAAACTCAAGGCAGAGAGAGAAAGCAGGAGAGGGGGAGAAAGGGGAAGACAAATTATAAAAATAATGTGCAGATCCATACTGAAGTGACTAAAGTATTGCATTCTGGCTGAATTTCAAAGCAGCAGGGAAGAGAAGGAAAGAAAACAACATCGCTTTCTAAGCGCTTTCGTCAACTCACGTGTTTTTGGCCTGTCCATCCTGGAAGCACATTTGTCCCACCAAAGCAGCAGACTGGTCCCCCAAACACTGAAATTATAGATGACAATAAAAAGTCCTGAGTCACAGGTTGCTTTTTGTGTATTTTAATTTATCAAGGAGTGAAATACCTGTGCCTCACATTGTCTCCCATGGGCATTACCCCCATTTGATAATCAAGATAAAAGGCATCTTGAAACATAATCTCGTGTAACCCAGGCTGGCCTCTAACTCACTATGTGGCTGAGGCTAGACTTAAAGTTGGGACCCAAAGTATTGGGCTTGTACTGCATCACCATGCCAGGCTTAGAATTTCCTCAAAAGATTCTGAGTGACCGACCCTGTGGCACAGAAGAACAAGAAGTGGCCAGTGGTGCCGCTCTGACTTGTCCTCCCCAGTTCAAGAAAAGGCAAGGACTAAGACCGAGGAGGAATGCAGGATAGAGACAGAGGTGGGGATCGGGGATATGACAGGAAGATAGTTGGTACTGATACTTACCCCAGATATTGGCACTCCTTCCAAGGCCCCAGCTTTCTGATAA
Source organism: Peromyscus leucopus (assembly GCF_004664715.2). Taxonomy (NCBI): domain Eukaryota; kingdom Metazoa; phylum Chordata; class Mammalia; order Rodentia; family Cricetidae; genus Peromyscus; species Peromyscus leucopus. The sequence goes on from NC_051083.1 coordinate 47,223,233, forward strand.
AATTTTTAAAAAGGATTAGGAACAGTCACAAAATGTTGGCTCTACTAACATAACTTATACAGGAATGAAGAAGAAGAGCAACATGCCAAAGGATGTGAGCAGACAAGACAAAGCAAGTATCTCAACTACATGAGGAGAACAGAGACAGAGACTAAAGTACTCATAGAAATGACAAGAAGAGACATGGCATTGCAGAGGAACAGAAAACACTGGACTAGCAGTCAGGAGACATGGGCTCTAGCCCGGGTTAGTTAGTGTTAGGCCACAAGCAGGCTGCTGAATCGCTCTACACAACTCGTTTATTTACAAACTGACAACTGGGCTACGTAATCACAGATCAAAGTTAGTGTTTTGATATTGCTGCTGCTGTTATGAAACGACAACTGAGATATTTTTAAATAACTATCAAACTAGCATGGAACATAGTTTCCGGAAAGCTGTATTTTATCAACTCTTCTCTCTACTCAAACTACTTTTAAATACCAAGAGTACTTAGATTTCAGATAGTTGTTCAGAGAAAGTTAAATTTGGACAAGTAACAGTTAATTTATGAATGTTGTTTTTTTTTTTTTTTTTAATTTCAATCGGTATTCCCGGCAAGAAGTGAGATTTTAGTGGCTGGTTATCAAAACTTCATAAAATAGTTTTTGAAAAACCGTATTACAAGGCTGAGGATATATCTCGGTGCTACAGCTATTGCCTAGCATATGCTGGGCCTCAGGTCTGGTTCCCAGGGCCACAGCAGGGAAAACATTACAACAGAGCAATTTGTGCAGATATTAAGGAATTAGAGAAATTAAGGAATGTGATCCCTAAAGTAAGGATGATGTAGCGGAAAGAACACTGAATGAAAACCTTCAGACTGTCTCCTGAGCCTACCATTTGTGAGCAAATGGCCCTGGGATCTGTAACACCTAGCTGTTAGCATGAAGAAGGTAACACTAGTACCCTCCTCATGTATCTTTGATAGTAGGAAACAACATTTTATATATATACATATATATGTGTGTATGTATGTATGTATATATGTGTGTGTATGTATATATATGTGTGTGTGTATATATATATGGAAGCCCTTATCAAAATAGAAAATGCCCTCTAGATTCCTACTATTTCTTTCTTTAATGCTTTCTAGTTAATTAAAGACTAGTTATTTTTCAAGGTTGGACTTTTAGTGTTAGGGATGAAACTCAGCGCCTACTGAAAAGTAAGCAAGTCCTCTACTACTGAGCTACGCTCCCCGTCTACAGCCTGATATTTATTTTATATACATATATATTCTTTTAAAATGAGCCTGGATACTAATAAAGATTAGACTAAATAAAAAGGTTTAACTATAATCATCAGGAAACCTAGAGGCTTTCTATCTTGATAATTTATTATAAGAAGTCTGCTTATACTTTCCAACAATCAAACTTTTAAAACAATCTAAGGAATGTTCAGGCATGTAAAGCGCTCTGTTTTCTTTATGGGGAAAGGCTTCTGGAGGATTCCAGGAGGGTCCTCTGAGGAAGCATGCAAAAAAAGTGACAGTGCATTTCCAACTAACTGGTCTGAGACATTGGACAACATATTAGAAAAATCGATACACAGGCTATTTAAAAAGCATTTCTAATTTCCCTACTAGGCTAAAGGCCAAAGTACACCACAACTGTACTTTGCAATGAGTAGCATCCAAATCTCTGGAAACCTCCCCCAGAATTTTAGAAACATCTATTTTAATCTTAGGGAAAACAAATAAACAAGATCCTGCTTCCTTTCAAAAAATAAAATATGACTACAGCTTATAATATTTTGGAAGGTTATGCAAATTCTAGAAACATTTGTTTAGTGAATGGACTTGTGCTTGTCTGAAAATAAATGGAAATGCACTGTATCTTTTCGAAATGAATGGGTAGCATAATCGGTGGATAGCCTACTCACCAGACTATGAGAGATTTTCTATAGTCAGCAAGGGGAGAGAGGGGACAGAAGCATAATATTTTCAATGCAAGAGAAAACTAGGCTGATTAAATGCTTTCTTTCTATTATTCTCTGAGGCTATTTCAAAAGTCACCTCTTTTGCTCTGATCCCAGTGATTCTGTGATCATTCTGAAACTATGAAAGCACTATAGATAAGCAGGGACTATGCCTGCCTTAAGCAATTCCACATTGCCTTCAAAAGCCTTATTCTACAAAGAACACTTAAAAATTCTTGCTCAAGCATCAGCTAAAGCATTTGGCAGTCAATTCTATTTTTATTAACTGCATGAATGGCATGCCTAATATTTTTCATGAAATGGCTAGTTTTGAAGCTTCCTTAAACTTATAAGTTTTATCATGAATTTCAAATTTGTGTGCTGAAATACCAGTTCAAAACCTCCTAAAGGTTTCTCTTCCTGATACTTGACTACAGATTTTCAGTGATGCTAAGCACACTTACTTTTCTCCCTCTGGGTTTCAGTAAAATGCCCGTTGTGGAAATTGCCTTAATTTGCAACCTAATTTAGAAACAGACTCTTTGCTTTCAGTTTCTTTGTTAAATTCTTCCAAACTGACAAAGAATGAAATATACAACAATGGTTCAGTCATTGGAAGGGATTAACTAGGAAAAAGAACACTATTAAGATGGGAATAGTACCTGCTCTAAATTAAAAGCAGACATCACAGCTACTACAGTTATATGGAAGGGAAAACTGGCTTAAACATTCCCACACCGCTGTTGAGAGTTAGGTTATCGATAATACTTCAAAATATTAATATTCAAAAGACAAAAACAATATTACTGAAAGAAAAGCCAACTCAAGTTTATAAATATAAAATCAATTGGTAGTAAGGACTTGAAGTTTTTAGTTATAAAGCTATTTAAAAACATTAAATCCTTATTTTACATACTACGGACATTCACAGAGAAAGTCCCAAATCCCAAACTATAAAATATAATAAAGTTGACTGTTGAATTCTAAATGGCAAAGATCTTTCTTTTTTAATAAAATCCCCTCCTCCTATTATTTATTTTACCATTAGGCCATAGATCTCAGAAGAACTCCGGACATTGGGAAGAATTTCCATTGGAATTCCAAAAAATCTGAAAAATAATAGCTTTGGGTATATAACACTGTTTGAATAAACTTGGAAACATTTTAAATATAAATAATTAGAAATTAGGTACATTTGAGCATAGAATTCAATAGTGGTAAACATATTAGCCAAGAAAACATAGCGGTATGTTTGGGTATTTAGCAGTCCAACCTTAGCCAACCAAATCATTACAAATTTTAAAGCATACTCAGAAAGCAAAGAACTTTTCTAAAAGAGGCTAATCCATAAAGAATAATTAATATGACCTGTTGACCTATGTGCCGTAGCTATGGTTGGCAAGCTGGCTCAGCAGGTAAAGGCACTTATCACCAAACCTAAGGACCAGAGTGTGGTTCATGAAATCCAAAGGGCAGGAGAAAAGTGACTCATACAGGTTCCCTCTGGCCTACATACACACATCATAGCCACTGTGTCCTTGAACGTGAGTGTGTACACTCACATATAATATATGAAGTTAAAACACAAACACATGGTGAGGGCGAGGGAAAGATGCCACCTAGAAAGCTGTCCCTGTCCCTCACCTCACCTGGGTGTCCCTGAGGGTAGGGGTGGGGGGATGGGGGTGGCAATGCTGGACAGCTCATCCTGGTGGTAAGGACGGGGGGTGGGGGGGCGCTGATAGGCTGATCATCCTTGCAACTACACAGGTCCAGAACCAGAACCAGGGTTATGAGTTGGCCAAGCAGAACATCCACTCCATCTATGATCTGGTGGAGCACATGAACGGGCTGGTCCTGCAGATCCAAAGCTACAGATTCTCCATGACATAGGGCAATAACAGGGTACCCAAGAGGAGCCCCAGGGAGGCTGTAGTAGAAACCAGAGGCCTCAAACCAGACCAATGACTCTTTGAAATGAACCCTTGCAAGTGAAAATATATGGACAAAAGGATAACTCTCTGTGTCACACTACAGCTTCCATGATGAGATTTTTTTTAATTCTCTCTCAAATTTTATTTTATTTTATTTTGGGGAGGAGGTTGCAAGGGTGGATATGAAGGGATGAAGAGATGAATGAGATCAAGATGCATGATGTGAAAGACACAAAGAATAAATAAAAAGAAAGCTAAAAAAAAAACCCACACACAATAGAAACTGTGTGGTGGTTCATACGTATAATCCCAGAACTAGTGAAGCTGATGCAAAGCAATCACCACAAATTCAAGATTAGGCTGGGCCAAAAAATGCCGCCCCCCCAACAACAAAACAAAAACCCACATATGAAAATAGACTTGCAAACTGTAGTTGAAATGTAACAATGTTAGTATACAACTACCATCTGCAAACAGTAAGATTTAGATTCTAAATAAATAACGCACACAAGAATGTATAGAAAAAAAAAAAACTGCACTGAGGTCAAACCATAACTTACTCGCAGAGTTCCTTATCCCATTCCAAAGAATGGATGTTGAAAAGCATCGTCCTACTCGCATTTGTTACATCTGTACAGTGGACACCCCCGTTGATTCCCCCTGTCAAACTCTAGACAGAACAAAAGGGACAGGTTAGTCCTGAACTAATCTGCACATGTATTTATATACTGTCAAGGGCAATGATTAGCAGCAGGGCACATAAAACAAATGGAAGAACCAAACCTTTCCATTATTGCGGTTTCAGCAGCATTCCATAGAAATTCGAGCTGAGCTACACGTGTAATTTTAAAATGTCTAGTAGCTGGACCTGCAAGATCCAGCTTCTCGGGTAAAGGCTTGATGGACCTGAGTTAATTCTGGAACCCACATGGTAAAAAAGGAGAGAACTGACTCCCACAAGTTGTCCTCTGACCTCCACACACATGTCATGGCATGCACTCACCATCCCCCCCCACAAGTAAATGGGATTAAAAAAAGTAGCTACATTAAAAACACAAAAGAGCCAGGCGGTGGTGGCGCACGCCTTTAATCCCAGCACTCCGGAGGCAGAGGCAGGCAGATCTCTGTGAGTTTGAGGCCAGCCTGGTCTCCAAAGCGAGTTCCAGGAAAGGCGCAAAGCTACATGGAGAAACCCTGTTTCGAAAAACCAAAAAAAAAAAAAAAAACACAAAAGAAATAGAACTATAAAATACACCTATAATTCCTGTATTTCGTCTTATTTAGCCAATCTGTCTAAAATAACATTTGAACACATAATCAATGAAAAACATTATTAATACATTTGACTTTCTTTTTGTCTGAAATCTGTAGAATCCAGTGTGTATTTTACACTCACTATAGTTCAGAATGAGAGCACTCAGATGTCCAGACTCATGTGGCTACTCTATTCACACAATTCTAGCTCATTTCTGATTCAGTGAAAATCAGTACTGTTTTTAATCTTCTCTCTTTGGAAAATTCAGAGCCTTAAAATTTTGAGTAGGTGGAATATTACCTCCAAAGGTTTATAGAAAACTTTCTATATTCACTTTTTCTTTTTTCATAACACATCTTTTTGCACACATCCTGAAAGCAGTTTGAAGTTTTCTATAACACCTTCAGACAGAGATAGATTGGAAATCACTGGATATAGTGACACATGTCTGCATCTCAGGACTCAGGAGACAGATATCAGAGGATTGGCACAAGTTCAAGTCTAATAGGGTCTATATAGTGAACTGCAGGCCGATCAGGTCTATATACTGAGACCCTATCTAAAAAAAAGCTGAAACAGAAAAATGTGTCATGTAAATATCTAAGCCATTAATATCTACTGGTCTGTGTTCAGCTATAGACAAAACATTTTAATATTAACTTGTGCTATGATTTGGTTGCATATCCTGGCATGATTTCACAAGAGAAAGCTATAAAATGTTGACCATGAAGGAGAAAAGTATTTTAATACACGAAATAGTTATTTCTTATCTGGGCAGTGGTGGTGCACGCCATTAATCCCAGCACTCGGGAGGCAGAGCTAGGGAGATCTCTGTGAGTTCGAGGCCAACCTGGGCTACAGAGTGAGTTCCAGGACAGGCACCAAGACTACACAGAGAAACCCTGTCTCAAAAAAAAGGGGGGGGGGCTAGAGAGATGGCTCAGTAGTTAAGAGCACTGGCTGCTCTTCCAGAGGTCCTGATTTCAATTCCCAGCAACCATACAGTGGCTCACAACCATCTGTAATGAGATCTGGTGCCCCTCTTCTGGCACCAGACATATAGGCAGTATGTATACATAATAAATAAAATCTTAGAAATAACTAGTGGGATAGAAGGAGATGCTAGGCTCGAGAGAAAAGCTACCTAAATGACATGCTCCAATGATAAGACTTATGAAATATGGTTTTGGTAATTATCTTCTGCTGTCACTCAAATGAAACAAGAAAAGTAAAAAGGGAAGTAGACAAAAATGTCTCTCAAATGGAGACAGACATTCTGCTGCTTCGAGTAGTTTTTCCTCAATAATGATGCTAAATAAAAGTCTAAAATGTTGGACAAAAATAGTAGGTAGGACAGTTAAAAAAAATCCCCCAACCATTCTCTGTGCATTCATTACATTTAAACATACCCAAATGAGCCATGAATCAATGGTCCCAAAAAGAGCTCTATTTTCTTCAACAGCCTTTTGAACCGTTCTCACGTTGTCAAGGAGCCAACGAAGCTTCACCGCGCTGAAGTAAGTGCTAAGTGGAAGGCCTGTCTTGGACTAGAACAGTTCCACAGTGCAGTCAGTAAATTACACCTACCACAGCTGAAAACCAAACTTCTAAAGAAAAGAAAACAACAACAAACTGCTCAGTGGATTGTCTAAAGACAATCCAATGGGCTTTCAAATGAAAGTACCTTTCCTATCCCATGGGACAGAGAAGCATGCTCATGACCAAAGAGCAGAGTGATTATGTTTGCAGTTCAAAGAGTATCACATAAGCAAGGTAACAAGAAAACTAAGTGACACACCATCTTTTAATTAGATAGTGACAGTGCAATGTCAGTTTGCAATAAATCGCTCATCTGTAGATCTAAACCAAAAGTTTGCACTTTATTTTTCTTTTCATGATAGACTGTGAACTTAATAGTCATAAATTAATAACAATAGCAAGAAAACTACTTTCAAACACATAATTTAATGACATACCATATTTGAGTGTATACACATATACATCCATTCATACATACATATGGAAAATAAATAAATAAAGCAGAGGTCAATGACATGCCAGATTAAAACCATACAGAATTGCTGTCCATAAGAAAGCAGCTGGCTAAAGTCAGCACATACAATGACTGGAAGAAAATGGAACTCATGTGTGCTTATTGCTCTTTCTTGAGAATGAGTGAAGTCCAATTCTTGTTAGCATATTAAATATCCAATTTCTTTATAAAGTTCAAGTAAAGGGATTAAAGATGTAATTAATGTAACATAAAAGTCATACAATTAGCTTTCTCTCCTTATCCTATGCCCCTATTCTTACCTCATATGAACATACGTCATGAAAAAACTCAAATCATAGCTGATGTGCTATACTGATACGTAGGTACCTATAATCTCAACATTTGAGAGGCAGAAGCAAAAAGATTGCTGAGGAGGTGGAGAGAGGGGCTTTAGCACTTAAGGCACTGGCTGCTCTTCCAGAGGACCCAGGTTTCGTTCCCAGTACCCATATGGTGTCTAATAGCTGTCTGAAACTCCAGGCCCAGGGAACCGAACACCCTCTTGCCTATGAGGGCACCAGGCATGCATGCAGTGCACAGCTAATACATGCTGGCAAACACCCAGACACTTAAAATAAAATAAAATAAAAGGTATAGAAGACGATTGTTGCAAGTTTGAGGCAGGCCTGCTTGGTATATGCAGTGAGCTCCAAGTCAGGCAGGGAGGGCTACACAGTAAGACCCTGTCTCAAAAAATGTTTTCCAAATTTTTTATTGAAAAAAATCTTCGTACAATATATTCCGATTACAGTTCCCTTCCCACAACACCTCCTCACACCCCCCACCCACTCAACTCCACGTGCTTTCTCTCTCTTTCTAGTAAACAAATAAGCAAACAAACCATAATTTTAAAAAAGCAAAGAGAAAAGACAAAAGAAACACACACACACACACACACACACACACACACACACAGAAAATCCATAAAAACATATAACCAGAAACCATTATGTTCTCAAATACTTTAATTCCATCAGCAAGTTAAAAATCTTAAGGTTTCTAGCTTTTTGGGGGTTGTTGGGGGTAGAGAGTATCAGTGCTCAGAAATAAGGGAAGACAGTAACACATGGAAATATTATTTGAGTTGCAAGGTCATCCCGCAGAGGTACAGGCTGTCCTCCAGAAGATCCTGCAAACCTAATAGACACAGTCTTAAATGATGCAGACAGGGAATGTAAAAGTTGCCTGCAGTGGTAATGCAGGGAAAACTACACAAGCCTTGAAGCTCAGTGCAGACAGTGGGAGGCAGGGTTATGCAGGGTGACAAAACAAAGAAAAATAGAAAATAAATGGGCAAGACGAGCCTGAAACTACTTAGGCAAGGAAGGGAGCAGACATGGGATTGTCTGCTAGCCTGTTATAATTAATGGTATTTGAATATTAGCTTCAGATCCAAGAACCAACATAGTTCCCACTGGCAAATAAAAAGGGGACACATCTCATTAAAAGAAAAAGAACTTCTTCCTTTTGGGTTCTAGAAGAACTTGAACTTGCTAAGAAATTAACTTCACTTATCTAAAGAGAGAGATCTATATAAGGATTTAAAATTAGACATATTTTATTATTCTTTTTCATGTGAAAAAAGTTTGTTTTATTTTTTGCTTTGTTTTATTTAAAACAAAAACAAACACAAAAAAAGGTCTTTAGTGAAGGTCTTGAATCCTACTTACTTTTTCTTTCTCACCGAATCCAGGTTACTAAAAACTCAAAAGCACTCAGGACATTCTTCAGTGGACAATAGGGAACTATGCTGATGGAGTCTGAAAGTGTGGGCAAAAAGAAAGCAGCCCTTGGGGAATATGATTTAAGCTACTGAGACATTAGGATCTCTACCAGTCTGTCCTCTTGGGGTACTGTTATTTCATTTCCCCACAGAACAAGAAAGAAAGCTAAAGACTTGATTTGACCACAGTTATCTGAAAGAAATATTCTACAAGTTGTATAAAATAACCATTTTACCATAGGTTGTAAGACTGAAATAGTTTTTCTCATGAAATCTGCAAACTGTTTTTTAATACACATTCTTACAGTGTACTTCTGAAGAGATTTCTTACCTTGACAAAGTTATTATTTCCTGGAATTCTTTTACTAAGGTTCTCAACAGTAGACTGGGTTCTTAGGTCAAGCCACACTATGGATCAAAACATAATAATACATAAGAAGAACATCATAAAAATGAGAACTTAGCAAAATCACTGTCACAGATAAGAGACTGATTAGTTTCCATAAGCAATTAAAATGCTATAGCTTTTAAAGGATAGAAATTAGAAAATTAGAAATGAATAGACATACTGTTAGAAGAAAATATATTTACAAAGGAGAATTGAAAGCTTTTATGCAAAATTACAGACCAAATTATAGGAACAATACAAACCTTGGGGTTTTTATTTTGCATTATTTATTTTGTATTATTACAGGAAAGACAACAACTATGAAAGAGCATTTGGAGTAGGGATTTTCTAAACACACATGAGTAGAGAGAAGACTTAAGAACCGGGCAGGCTAGTTGGCAGTGCAAAACGCACAGCTCAGGATAAAATGTATATCTTAGAAACCTTGGGAGAAAACTGTGACAAAGACAAAGTAGAGAAGCCGACGGGATGCTTATTTGTAATAAAATCTTTCAAAGGATGCAAGATCTGAAATCATTATTTTCTTTCATTACAATCCATTTCGTTGCTGGATTATATGGGGAAAACTCTACTTTAAATGGACCACCATTTTCTTTCCTAAGTTTCTGTTACCTGCTTTCTGAACTCCAAGCAGAAAATATCTCATTTTGCTTTGTGACAGAAGCTTGGGGAGGAGAATGCACTAAAAGCTATAAAATAGATTGCATAAGTGATCAATAAACCAGATTTGCTATCTTTTGTTTTTTAAGAGACTGGGTCTATTGTATTTAACTTTTAATCTACTAGTGGTAAGTCAGTATTTTTAGAACACTATGCTCAGATGCTTCCTGAAAAAATCTGAGGCCCATAGTCTATTTAAAGGACTCCAGGGCAGATAATGCAAGCTTGCACACGACATTTTTTAATGTTGCCAGATACCTTGTTTAGTTCACTTAACAGTGTTATTCTGTTCTATTCATTTAGAATCAGTTCTTCACTGTAGTAAATTTTTACAAATTCATTCTAATTATCTAAATAGCTCTGAGCTTCATTTTGACAGTACTAATTCCCATGAGATTTAAACCAGAGACTTCAGGATAAAATACTGGTTTCTGTAGGTATAAAAAGCAGCAAGCAAGTGACTCACATGATAACTAAGAAAAGAGAAGGAGAACAAAACTCATTAAAATAGATGGCCTATAGGTAAGATCTTCATTTGGTACCCAGCACCTACTCCTTGATTCCGGAAGCATTATCTCAAATTCCCTTGGGAGATTTAGATTTCCATAACCCTCAGCTGTGTGGTTTATCGAAGGATTTCCCCTACCCCAAGTTCCAGGGGGAGGTGTGAACCCTAAGTTCTTACACAAGAAATTTCTTGGCCAAATCACCGAACCGAGATTTATGGTCAGCCTTCAATCGTCATTTTCGGCTACATTTGGCACTGTGTGTTTTGGGCCTGCTATTTTCATGACAGGAGATCTGAGTCTGTCATGTGAGGAGCCATCTTGGAAAAGATAGACTTGAAGGGGATACCAGTGACTTTCTGTATTCAGAACCAATCAACACCTAAACTACGCTACCACTGGGTGACTAGATCCATTAGCAAAATAAACTGCTTTTATTATTTTTTTTTCACTTGACTTAGTTGGAGCTGAGTTTTCTAGTACAATGTCAGGACACAAACCATTAGCAATATCATCAGAGGTGGCAACATCTCCCATATCAAGGGAACAAGAGTCAGCTCCATTTTACAAAGTAACAGTACTGTGTGATGATGGCAAAAATAGACTTTGCTCACAGATAAACAACCTTAGCAGATGTTATTGGATTAACAAGAGTAACTTGGAAAGTGGAAGGATTCAGAAGAGAGCTTTTAAATCTGTGATATGTACGATTAACAAACACATCTTAATTCTCAGTGTTTTCAACTACAATGAGCTATGAGGTGAAAAATCAATTTAGTGAGTTTTGATTCCTACTTCAAAAAATTAATGGTAGATTGGGATAGCAAATATTAGAGTTTATTGTACTTCATAGGATAAAGATGAATTTGGGAAACATTTGTTTTAGTTATATGGCTTTGTTGAATCATAATATAAAATACATTTCTTAGAGAGGGATCTAAACAAATATATTTGACGTACATAGACTCTTGGCTTGCTGGCCTCTTTGATAATATAAGCCTCCTACATCTGGTGTTCTCCCTCCTCTGTCTCTTCCTCCCTCCCCACCATCCTGGCCTCTCACTGGGGTTAGGTAGAGATGGAATAGGGACTTCCCAAATGCCATGCAAGTACTCTTCCACTGATTCCACACCAGCAGTCCCTGTTTATGAACATCTTAATGGACACAACACTTACTGGGGGGCTGAAAGACAGGCCCCATACTTCACGGTTCGGGCACAGTAGAGCTGTGAATTGGACCCACAAATTTCTCTTTAAATAAGTGCCCTCCTTCCAAATACCACTACTAGAACTCCATGGCAGTGATTCTTTCTTAGGAAGCATAATAGAACCACCTAGGAAATTTTGAACTCATCTAACCATGACCTACCTTGCAGGATTCTGGATTAAGTCTAGGCCAGGCCTAACTCTATGTACTTTTCTATGAGTATTCCAAGTAGTCCAACACAATACTAATTGGTGAGTATGTCTTTTGTAGGGCATGTTCTTTAGTGTATTAATGTGCTCCAAATAATTAATTGAAAACCAAAGCAAACACTGACAGTAAGGTAGCACTAGGAATCTCAGTAGTCCAAGGACTTTATTGCTCTTAACAAAGACTAGTTAACCAGGCTTGCAGTTAAGCTTGACAACAGTGGTATCTGTGGAGTTAAATCCTCACTACAAAGAATCAAAACACTGAATGTAAAATCATGAAATCAAAGTTCTAAGTTTGGCTTTGCTACCAACAAGCTTTATGACTTGTGCAATTATTTAAATCCTCCTTGACCCGGATCCTCTAAATATAAAATAAGGATGCTGGAGTGGATGGCATCTAAAGTCCTTTTCCTTCCACTGTTCCAGGATTGCAGAAGGCTGCCATGACATTTATTTATTTTTTTATAATCAAAGAGTACATGGCAATTAGAGTATATGGAATGAATTAGTATAAATGGCAAAGAAAAAAGATGTCAGTGGTTGTTGATATACTACCAAAGCAACTCACAAATGTTCAAAATTAATTGAATTAAGAACAAAACAATTAGAAAACTCATTACAGAAGCTAAGATGGCAGAATTAGATTTGCAGAATAAGAGATCAAAAGCCAAAGAGAAGACCCCCAAATCTGGAGGCCTAAGCCCCTTGTGGAGGTAATTTCTGAGATCAAAAGAAGTGACAGATCCAGATCTGGCAGCAGCAGTCAGTTTCCCCCAACGTGTCTGAGTTGGGAGGCTGGGACGTGAGCAATAGCCAGAGCACCAATACCTGAGGAAGTACCAGCAGCTGGAACTGAAGAGCCAGAGGGCACAACGGCAACTGGAACTGAAGAGCCAGGAGAAACTGGAGCAGCTGGAGCATTAGGAGAAATAACGGCAATTCATGCTAGAGACAGCCAGGTTCAAGGTCTATGTATGCTTGTTTGGAAATGGTAGATCACTTGGGCAAGTTCATCAGAATGAATAAAGTTCATCAGAGTGAATGTTTTTTTTCTACACATGTGAATGTAGAAAAAGAAATGGAAAAGGCATGGAGTAGAAGGGAACAAAGAAAGTCCAGTCTGAATGTCTGGTTCACTAGCACTTCCATTTGGATGAAAACCATGTAAGTGTGTGTTTCTTGTTCAGAAAAATTCTTCCCTATTTGGCAACATATATGCATCTTAGTTCAAAAAAAATCACCGAACTAAAATCATGCATGATACATTACAAGAGCACATCTTCAGGGGATGTTAAAAGAACATGTTACAGTCCCTGCTGTGGTCATATGCTGCAGGACATGAAAGAGCTATTTTGGGAAAGTACAATCCCAAGAAAGTACTTTCCTCATTGGGTAGCTGGAAGTAAAATCATTTCCATAGACAGGAACAGCACTGTTTACTAGGAATAGGAAACTGCTAATTCTTAAAGTTATAAAGTAATATATAGTAGGAAATAAACTCTAAGGAGCACAGAATGCTATATAAACCCCTTCTAGAAGTTATTAATGGCTTTTATTTAGACTGAGAAAATAGGGATTTCAATGGTCCAGACCATCCAATGAATAGTTTACAAAAATAATTTAGATGGTGTGAATAAAGTCACTTCTAATATATTTAGTTTGTCCTGACAAAAGAGTTTTAGAGTGAAGAGAAATGTAGTTGCCTTCAATCTCTATGGACCATTGTTAGCTAAGTGATATACACAGTACAGAAGAAATCATCATCTTCAGAGGATATTGAATAATAAATCACAAATCTGAACAATTTTGGCTAATCATCACAACAGGAAGCAACAAGCACATCTAAGAAAATGAAAATGGAAAAAATCGCTAGGAATCATCTATATCTGGTTGGCTAAGCACAAAGCAAATAGTGAGTCTCCTCTGAGATGGTTTGTCCTGAGCAGTTTGCAGTGTGGTAAGATGAAAGGAAGGCTCCATGTTATCCAGCACACCATAAGCAAGGACCACCAGAGTTTTATAAAATGTTGCTGGCTTCTTTCCTGTCGATAATATATGAATTGTAAGTGCCAATAGTTAAGCTATGAATTAAGCTGGTTAAAAGCTCATATACAAGGAAGAAGAGACTATGCCCCTCATTTGGTAATATTTTCAATAACAGAAAGGGGCCATAAGAAAAATGGGGAGTAGGAAAGGGGTGTGTGTGTGTGTGTGTGTGTGTGTGTTTGCAAATGCATATACATGCAGAATCTGAAATCAACTTTAGCTGTTAGTACATAAAAGCCAAAATGCCAATGACAGACCTCAGTGTCTGGGAAGTAGTGATGTAAAGTGAACTGTACTACTGTGTACCTTATTAATTCTAATATATATTAGAACATGCATATATATATATGTATATATATATAAACATATATGTGGACAGCTAACAATAGGTCATATGTACCTATGGGATCCACTGAACTTTCATCTGTTTACAGCTGGAAAAGACAGCAGTAAGCACACAGCTTTATTGCAAGTTAGCATAGCCTTTGTCAGGATTCTGTTTGTTGGATAAACCTATACCATGACCACTAATTAATTTAAGATCTTACATCTTATGTCCCCTGTTCCTGTACTAGGGGTAAATATATTCACTGTTTACCAAGCATATAGTAAAAAACAAGGCCACATGAAAGGGATTTTCTTTTCATTTTGTTTTATTACATTTTTCATTGTGTGTGTGTGTGTGTGTGTGTGTGTGTGTGTGTGTGTGTGTGTGTGTGTGTAAAGGTGCGTGTGCCTGGCATGTGTATGGAAGTTTTGTGACACTAGCAAAGTTAGTTCTCTCCTTCCACGTATCCATCCCAGGGCTCAAACTCAAGTTATCAGGCACCCAATAAGCCATCTCAGGGAAATTTTAAAACAGAAAAATACAAACATTTCTTCTCAGTTGCTTGTTCATAATAAATATTGTTCATTAGTTACATAATTCAGTTGAGTCAAACCAGGAAAATGAAAATAGGCTAGAGTGACAGCTTTACAAGAGGAAAAGGAAAAGGAAGAAAAAGAGTGCTCTGAACTGATTTCACTGTTTTGTTTTGTTTAGAGTCATGTATATCCCAGGCTGCCCTCAGATTCACTATACTGTGTGTGTGTGTGTGTGTGTGTGTGTGTGTGTGTGTGTGTGTGTGTGTACACATATATATATATGGAATATCTATATATAGTGAATATGTACATATAAACTCCTGATCTCCCTGGCTCCATGCCGCAAGGGCTTGGATCAATGTACCACCAATGATTTTGGACTGAATACATCATAGAAAAAAATCATAATGAACTCCTAACCCCAAATTTGAAGGAGTTAGGATGGGAAGCCCTTGGGAGGTGATTAGGTTAGAACCACAGAGTCTCACAAATGGGATTAGTACACTTATAAAATTATGACTGGAAAGAGTTTGCTTTCTTGCACCGTGCTCTCCACCATATGGAGATCAAGGTGCCAGTTGATTTGGTCTTGTGAGGGCACCTTCATCTTAGCTTCAAACTTTTAACATCCACAACTATCACAAACACAAATCTACTGAATAAGCCACCAAGTCTATGGTATTTTGGTTCTAGCAGCCTGAATTAAGATAGAGAAAATTAAAAGTGCAAACATCACACCATAATAAAAACAAGCCAAAGAAGCTTGACCACATATCCATGGGGCAATCTAATTCTGTTTCCACTAATCCCATGTGATCTTTCTTTTGAATAAAGCTGCTAAGTATTTAATACCATGATGAAACTCTCAACTGAAACCTACATGGATGGATGATAATTCGATGTTTTTCTAGGTGAAATGAAGTTGGAGGAAAATCTCTCCTTGTGACGGTTAAGCAGCTTCTTTCTCTAAATCTTTTCTCTTCTCTAGTTCTCCTGGCATTTCTTCTTCTAGCTGCCAAATTTCTACTCCTCATTTCTGTGACACAAAGCTAAACGACAAGCCTCCTTGATTTGCTGAGGTATATTTAGGGGTCACCACAGAACAGGGAACATACAAAGGTATCTAGCCAAGCATTTGGATTTAATTGTATATTCCTTCCTATAGTGAAGTCATCTATAATAAGTTGAGATGATCACATCTGTGCTGGAAATTTCCAAATCTGCTTTGAAAGCAATTTATTTGTTTGTTTGTTTGTTTATTTATTTATTTATTTATTTATTTATTTATTTATTTTGGTTTTTCAAGACAGGGTTTCTCTGAGTAGCTTTGCACATTTCGTGGATCTCGCTCTATAGCCCAGGCTGGCCTTGAACTCACAAAGATCCGCCTGCCTCTGCCTCCCGAGTGCTGGGATTAAAGGTATGCATCATGACCACCCGGCCTTTGAAAGCAATTTAAAGCCAAGTGTAGTGGTGCACCCCAGTAAATCAAACACTTGGGGGTGGAGGGAGGAAGACCAGGAGTTCAAAGTTATCCTTAGCTACATAGTGGGTTCAAGACCAGCATGGAACACTTAAAACACACAAAGTCCATCAAGACAGCCCAGCGGGAAAGGTGCTTGGTGCCCGGCCTGACAACTTGTTTGACCCTTGAGATCTACAAGGTGAAAGTAGAAAAGTAACCCTAGTCAGTTATTCTTTTTTCCACATGCCTGCCACAGAATGTATGCCTGCCTTCCCTGAAAATAACTAAACAAATGCAATAAATAAATGGAATAAGAGCTTTCAGGCAAATCTTTCAAAACTATAAATAAATAAAAACTTTCAAAACAATCTAATTGCTAATTGCTAGAAAATAGCTTCAATCAGAAATTTAATATCTCATATAAAACAAAAAGCTATTTTCCTCCCTTAATATTACTTAACTAACTTCCATTCTCATAAGCTCTAATTTATTTTTTTAATTTTTCTATCATCTCTTTTGTGAAACAGTGCTGGGGTTTTGCTAAAGATGTAATACAGATTTTAAGCACAGTGCTAAGAAGAAAAGAGGGATCCAGAAAAAAAAAAAGACACAAGCTAGAACACGAGTGTGAGCTTCTCAGAGAATAGTCGCCTCCTTCATGCTTAGGACTTCTCCAGTGCACAAACCCACCGCTGGATCTGGCCTCTAAGAGGTCTGGCCAGTTTTTCTCCTCTTCGTTTTCACTGCACTATCTCAGTAACTAACTAGCAGTTTCAATGAATAAATTTCACCGCACAGAAAAATCCTGTCCTTTAACAGATACATATTTAGATTTATATGTTTTTATTTGCTTCCCATTCTTGTTTCATAGTCCTTTCCTTCTTTTTGAAAATCATTCAGTTTCCCTTCTTTATAACTTACTATGATAATCACACATTATTTTATCTTTTCTTTTCTCCTTTTGTTTTTTTTGAAACAGAGTTTTCCTTTACAGCCCTAGGTGACCTAGAACATGCCATGTAATCCAAGTTGGCTCTGAACTTGAGACAATCTTCCTGCCTCGGTGCTGGAATTTTAGGCATGTGCCCTCATAGCCAGCATGATTTCCTATTTGTGACATAAATCTTTTAATGGGTATAGATTTAGAACGCAACTTTCCTTTCAGGAAGTAACAGTATAATTTAGTGCTCTGCAACTGTCATGTGCTAAGGATGATGCTAGCTAGTATCTACTCAGGGAGATTTACATCTAAGATGTGACACCTACTGGTAATCTTGAGATTTTTGAGCTTTGTATACCCTACAAAACAGTTAAATCCATAACAGAATCATCTAAAATTCTGATAATTTATGTTAAAAAGTTCAAATTTTTAGATAGAAAGGACCAATATACAAATAGGTTATAGACAATTTTGAACACTTGCAATTTTGAGTTTTTAGGGTAGCGGGTAGAAAGATCTCTGAGATGTCAGAAACACAGTGGGGGTCATAAAACAGTTCTGGAACTATCCACCCATTTATATGATTACAAATAATCAGCAAAAGGAGAAAGCAAGGGAGAGAGTTAATAAATATGTGAATAACTATGATCTGAAAAAACTGAAGAGAACTCTGCTGCCCATCTCCGATTATAGGAAACATGAACCTACGGCTTTCCAGTCAGATGACTTAGTGTGACCACCTCTGCAAATGGAACAAGGCTTGTGCTGCACCTCTGCATGATGGCTTACCCACGGCATTGTAGAGAGGCTCTCCAGTTAGCTTGTCCCAGACTACTGTGGTTTCCCTCTGATTGCTGACACCGATGGCTTTAACAAGAAAGTCAACAGAAAGAAGACATTAAACACGTAGAATATTACTTCAGGATAATAGGAACAACTAACGTTTTTTAAAACCTTGCGGGTTTTTTTTTTTTTTTTTGAGACAGGGCCTCACTATGTAGTCTGGAACTCCCTATGTAGATAGACTGACCTTGAATTGGCAGAGACTGACCCCACACACACACACACACACACTTATGCCTCCAGAATGCTATAATTAAAGACACAGGCCACCATACCCAGCCTTCCATTTGGAATATTGGTAGTGATATCTGGTTTATTTTCCTTAAATACCCTTGGGGGAAAAAAGTGAACATACAATGTAAAGTTGTTAACGCTACAGAATCCTTCTACGTCACTTGAAGCACACAATGACATGGATCCTTGTCATTATTGAGAAAAGGCTCCAGACTGTCTCAAAGGATGTAATAACTTCACCAGTTTACAATGACTGATTTGGTATTATGTGCAACAATAAACAATTTGTTTACTAATTGTTATGGGAAATGTCCCTTCCTATAGGTGTACATATGTGCATACACGCATTTTAAGGAAATAGCCACAGCCAGGCACGGTAGTAGGAATGCGTGCCTGCAATCGCCGTGTTTAGGGCTGAGTGAGGAAGGAGACCAGAAGTCAGGGTCAGTCTGGGCTACATAGGGAACTCAAGGGCTATATAAGGGAGGCACTGTCCCCGAAGATAGACAGGTCAGTGAGATGGCTCTGCAGGTAAAGGTACTTGCCACACAAGTTTGGTGGCTTGAGTTTGCTCCTTGGAATCAAGATAAATGAACAGAGAACTAACTACAAAGACTCCACAGAGTTATCCTCTGACCTGCACACACACTCCCGTAGTACATACACAACCCCACCCCAACACATACTGTCTTTACAAAGTTCAGAAATATTAAGGAAATATTCAGTAGCACTTAGGCTCACCAAAGCCAAATATCTACTTGTTTAAATTCCAATCTTGAGTCCCCTTATTTTGTCTCCTTGGCGTTTTATTTCTTGTAAAGTGAGTTTTATTTCCTGTAAACATTTCTTGTAAGTTCAAAGTCCCCACCTAGCAGTAAGTCACTACATATTAAAACAAATGTCTGGTAGAAATAAGTATTGAAGCAAATGTCACTCAGAGCTGCCGTCATCATCACCATTGAGTGCAGAGACTGTTGCAGACAATGAGCCTGGCCTGAGCAGGATAAGAGAATCCCTTGGAATCTCAGATGGTACAGCAGCAGGAGCCTAGCAATGGGTGGCTACAGTGGAATATTGCGAAAGTGATACTTGTTTGAAAATGAAAACTTCACAATGTGGAACCACGGTGAATTCACAACTAAGAGTCCATTTCCTCATTGCTAATTTCCCTGTAAATCAGCTGGCTGCTCGTTTTAGTCACAATCCTCAAGTCACATGTCTGTCATGCAACCTTTCTTTATTGGCTCCTTCTGACTCACACTGAGAATCTAATCTAGAGCTATTTCCATCTGATTCTTGGGTCCAGGATTTCTCTATAAACCACTCCCTTTCTCCTCTGTCTTAATTCCATTTCTTCATGTCAAGTGAAACTGCTTTCCTTGCAGACAATCAAAGTCCACTGAAATCGCTTTTCAGGATTCTCTTCAGGCCACAGGTATCTTTATTAGAGCACACAGGTCTGCAATGCCACTGAGCTTTCTCAGTGTTCCAACACTTGCTGTTGTACCCTAAAATCCTTTTTAAACTACATTTATATATATATATAATTACATTTATATACATATACACACACACACACACACATATATATATATATATATATATATATATATATATATATATCACACTTATTTATTGAGTAGGAGGCTTGAAGGTGGAGGTCAGAGAACAACTTGCAGAAATTAGTTCTCACCTTCCACCATGGAGGGCCTGGGGGTTGAATTCAGGTTGCAAGGCCTGAGAGCAGTTGCCTCTAACTACTGAGCAATCTTACCTGCCCAAAGCCTAGCATGGTGGCTCATGACTACAATCCCTGCACATGTTGGAGACTGGAGGAGGAGGTTCACTATGGGTTTGAGACTAGTCTCAGTACATAGTAAGTTTCAGACAAGTCTGGACTACATATCCAGATCTTATCTCCTATCTCAAAGACAAACAAACAAACATAAAACCATACATACATATAGACGAACAAAAAGTTATAACCACAATTAACAAAATATACTTAGAAAAAGTCTTTGTACTTAAAACTTGAAGTCTTAGTAATTATTATCTAGGCCATATTGTGGATAATATGAATTCTTTGAAAAATAAAACAGAGTAGGATACAGCTGAGTGATTATCATGTATGGGGCCCTGTACAGAATCCCCAGCTAAAATCAGTAAATACTGGTTTAATTTAACACTGCAACACATTTTGGAATTAAAACCTGTAATTGCACAGAGAAAAATAATAAGCTTTACAAAAATAGCTTTCTTGCTACTACAAGCAACATGTGGGAAGATGTATTAAGCTTTTCACACTGAGCTTGGTGGCATATGCCTATAATCCCAGCATTTAGTAAGCTGAGGCAGGAGGATAGAGTTTGTGGGTTCAAAGCCAACTAACTACACAGCTAGTCACTGTCTCAAAATAAAAAAACCCTTTCTGCTTTTCAGGCAGTGAAAAACTATGTGTAGTTTTACACGTAACATGTATACTTGAAAATTCAAAATGAGATATGGCCACTAGTGGAACTTTATTTTGCAGAAAAAGGTGCTTCCCTGAGACTCTCATGAGGTTCACATGCGTAAGACAGGACAGCAGTCTGTGTGTTAGGGTGAGAGTGGATGTGTGGGTTTTCCTTTACTCTATCACCAAAATAACGGCTGTGAATGTAACTCCTGAGGACCCATGGCCTCGTTTTTGAAACAGTTTTTGCCTATCACTTAACGAGAACATCTGGCATTGTAATTTTGTGGATGCGGTAACTCCTCAAGTGCCATTAAAGGCAAACATAACTGCCTAACACAGACAGAGCAGCCTACTGCCCGGCTTTAGGTTTAAATGTGCTGTTCAACTAGATAGTATATTTTAATTTAGGAGACATTGTTCACAGTGGCTTAAGTTTTTTTAAAAAAGACATTTTTATGGTGAGGGTGTCTGAAAAAGGTGTCTCAATTCAGTAGATCACTCTGATCTTGAACTCATAAGTAATCCTCTTGCTTAAGCCTTCCAAGTGCTGAGAATATAGACATGCATGATCACACTCAACTTCAAAGTCAGTACTTTTTGATAGATGGAGACAACTAAAATGAATGAATCAGGAATTTGGGAAAGGTTTATAACCAGATATGATGAACTCTGTCAATGATTATCAGATAAGACTAAATGATACTGCTCTTCACTGGCAAAGCTCATTCACTTGTTGCATAGGAAACATAAATGTTTTGAGAGATTATTAACAATGTGGCTCAGGGAAAAAAACTGGTCCAAGAGTTATAAGAGCAGTACTTAATGCCCTCTGTTAATGAACAGCTACATGTCCTACAGTCTTCTTCCTCCACTGCAGTTAAAGAAAGCTGCTTTAGGTGATTGCTGATCCTTTACACTTTTTATAGTTCGGGTACCTATAGTTCTACATAGGAAAGCAAAATCTTGCCCTTCTGATGACAATTCAGTAAATTATCAGGGGAAAGCAGTAGCGTGACTTGCCTAGTATAGCAGGCACTATGGGATATTCTCATTCTTGGCTACAGGCTGTTGTTGCCGGGAAGGAATCACTTTGGTTTGGTATGACTTTTATATTGGAGAAATAGGTATATCAACAAGACAGTAGCTTTAATCCCAGCACTTGGGAGATAGAGGCAGGTGGATGTCTGAGGCTGAGGCCAACCTAATCTACATAGAGAGGTCCAAGACAGCCAGAACTACATATGGAGGAGGAGAAAGAGGAAGAGGTAGAGGAAACAGATACATGCTGAAGTCTTACAGGCCAGTTGTTGCAATTGCAAGACAAATTCCTTGGTTTTTGGAACTGTGTGTCATCTTCACATACCCCACAAACCCCAGAAAGACAGGTATATGGGTGGACCCAGAAGGCACAATATTGCATCCCACCTTATGTGTCAGGAAGGTAGAACAATGTTAATGCCGAGGTCAGTTATCCTGGACTCTATATGAAACATCTCTTTAAGCTGTGAAGTTTATTTATGCCTCAGAGACAATGATTCTTTTGACATTACTTCTTCTGAGCATTACTGAGCATCTATTAGTGGTTTATACTGTTGCAGACTGTTAGAATATCCCCCAAGAAAAAATAGCAATCATTTTGATGTACAGCTCACATCAATTTGGTGATTGCACTTCTATTTAGATGTAAGAATAGCTGGGCATTGGTGGTGCATGCCTTTAATCCCAGCACTTGGGAGGCAAAGATAGGCAGAAGCAGAATTCTCCTTCTCCAGCACCATGTCTGCCTGTGTGCTGCCATGCTTTGCACCATGATGATAATGGACTAAACCTCTGAACTGTAAGCCAGCCCCAATGAAATGTTTTCCTTTATAGGAGTTGTCATGTTCATATGCCTCTTCACAGCAAGAGAAACCCTCACAAAGACAGAAGCTGGTACCAGGGGTTGGATGTTGCTGTGATGTGCCTGACTGTGCTTTTGTTTGGGGGGAAATGGAGACTTTAGGACTTTGGGTTAAGAAAGCACTTGGATGCTTTAAGCGGGACTTAATGCACCATCCTAGTAGGAACATGGAAGACAGTGGTGCTGAGGATGATTTGAACTGTGGGAGCTCAGCTCAAGAGGTTTCAGAGAAGAACTTTAGGATGTGACCTAGAAACTAATTTTGTGATATTCTGACAAAGATGTGGCTGCTTTCTGCCCTTGTCCCAAAAATCTGCCTGAGGTTAAATTGAAGAGTTGTGGATTAACAGCATTTCCAAACAACCTTCCATTGACTGTGTTGTGTGGCTATTAATGGATTATCATGTAGATCTATAATGAAAAGGAGCAAGCTGAACAAGGAACAAGGAAACTGTACACAGAATATACTGTTTAAGGAGAA
This sequence comes from Peromyscus leucopus, assembly GCF_004664715.2. NCBI lineage: Eukaryota > Metazoa > Chordata > Mammalia > Rodentia > Cricetidae > Peromyscus > Peromyscus leucopus. The sequence continues at coordinate 47,246,376 of NC_051083.1, forward strand.
AGGGTGCACCAGGAAGTGTAACGGAGCCCAAGGAGATAAGTTTAAAGAAAAGCCTTATCCTAAATGGAATAAAGGAAGTGGTGACCTCAGGGCAAGATCCCACTCTGAGCAGAGGCAGGCAGAGTTCAAGGCCAGACTGGTCTACAGTTCAAGTTTCAGAAAAGCCAAGCTTAGGCAGTGAAAGAAACTATCAGAACCAGAAGGCTTTGAAAATGTATTTGAACGAGTGGGCCATGTTCCAGCACCAGAAAGCAGCAGAATTTGGCAGCTTTGGCCACATGGTTTTGGCTTTAGAGTTAAGGATACAAGAAAGGGATTATGAAATCTTCCTCCATCACTAAGGTAAGCCTGCTGAGGCCAGGCATGAGTCAGAGGTGTCTCTGAATGGCCTTTGTGTGAAGCTGAGAAGGTGAAGACCCCAAGATGTTGGAGATGCCAGAGCCATGGGATACCTGCCGAGGAGAGCTGCTAATGGAGAGTGGACCAGCCCAAGAGAAAGAAGGGTGTTGGAGTCAACAAAGCTGAAAGGAGTTGGAGATCTGAAGAGCTCTTGCATCAGTCTTCCTTTGATCCAGTATGTCCTCACTATGCTCCCTTTCCTCCTTTTGGAATGGTAATGTATATCCTGTGTCATTGTATGTTGGAAGTATGTGATCTGCTTTTTCATTTTGATCTCACAGGGGGTTAAAGTTAAGAGACTGCCATGATTCTCAGAAGAGACTTCGAACTTTGGACTTTGAAACAGTGTTGAGACTGTGATAGACTATGGAAGGGTTACTTTTGAAGTTGGACTGAATGCAGTTTTGCATTATGATATGGCTACAAGCCTTTGGGGCCAGGGAGTAGAATGTGGTGGTTTGAAAGAAAATGGCCCCGATATAGAAATTTAGGATATAGATAGGAAAGGGTAGATTATTGAATCTACTTTTAAAGAGCAACAACTTGGGGGTTGGGGATTTAGCTCAGTGGTAGAGCACTTGCCTAGCTAGCAAGTGCAAGGCCCTGGGTTAAGTCCTCGGCTCCAGAAAAAAAAAAAAAAGACAAAATAACAAAAAGACCAAAAAAAGAGCAACTTGTTTGAAATATTTTACATTGCTATGGATTTTAGTTTATTGACAGAAATTTAAAGTTAATTTTGTTATACTGTATGTATATTTTTACTCACTTAACGTATTATGTTTATACAATGCATTTAAAATTGTAATGTATCATTAAAAAATATAGATTAATAGTTAATTATCTATGATAATCAAACTTATAGTCATGTTATATATTTCAATTAGGTAGGTAATCTTCAAACACCTACAGAATATGGCATTTAAAATGTTTTAAAAACTTAGACTTTTCTCGACAATGAGACAAACCTGTCTGCTCCTGGCAGCACCAATTTACTTCAAAGAGGAAGATGGGCATCTAAGACACTCTATATGGAGTTTGTCTTCTTCTTGGCAAAAATAGCCATTTGGGCAAGAAACTGCTTGTGTCTGGACTGCTTGATAATATGTTGTATAAACTGGACATACAGGACCCACTGGAAAATGGCCACTAAATTTTGCCAAAACAAGGCAAAATGGTCCTTTAGTTTCCTGCTTTGCAGAGGAGACTGCCAGACATTCTACAAGACACAGGGAAACTCTAGGCCTATAGGCTGAAGATGGATGCCCCAACATTACAGAGGAACTTTGGATGACTGTCCAAGCAGCCAGATGTCTCTGTCATTCTAGATTTTTGGAAATTGCTTACAATGCACTTCCAGTTTACTTAGGTAATATATCCTTCTGAGGTCTTTGATAGAACTGAAGACTAGATAGTTATAATTTTAGCTTTCCTTAGTCATGATAAGAGATAAGTTAGATATGAAACTTTAGACTCACAAAATAGGATAGATGGTAGAATATTTTCTAATTTTGCCAGATATAAATAAACTAGATATTGTAACTGTAATTCCTGCTTAATAACTGCTTTGTTATATATAATTTTACCATATTAAAATTAAAACCTTCCTTTTTGATACAACAGAAAAGGGCAAGTGCTATGGGATGTCTTTCTGTATGCTGTGAATATACATTGTTCCCATTGGTTAGTAAATAAAGCTTTTTTGGCCTATGGCAAGAAAGCTTATAGCCAGGTGGGAAATTCAAGTGGAGGGACAGAGAAAAGAAGGGTGGAATCTGCAGAGAGGCTGGCCACTGCCAAAGGAGCAGCAAGATGCCAGCAGACTGGTAATGCCATGGCCACGTGGCAACTTATAGATTGATAGAAATGGGTTAAGTTATAAAAGCTAGCTAGTAAAAAGCCTGCCATAGGCCATACAATTGGTAATTAATATAAGCCTCTGAATGATTATTTTATAAGCAGCTGCAGGACAGCAGAGCTGGGTGAGACCAGAGAAAATTCCAGCTACAGGCCCCCAAAGGGAGTGATCCTATTAGTAGGTGAGGTCTTGTGGAATAGGAAGTGTGTCACTGGAGGTGGGCTTGGAAGTTTCAAATGTTCAAGCCAGGCCCTATATCTCTCTTCCTGCTGCCTCCTGATCTAGACATAGAACTCTCAGCTCCTACTGAAGCACCGTGTCTGTCTGAATGCAGGCATGCTTCCTGCTATGATAACAGATAAAACCTCTGAACCTGTAAGCCAGTTCTAATAAAATGCTTTCCTTTATAAGACTTGCCACAGTCATGGTGTCTCTTCACAGCTACAGACTATGACAGACCTTGTTTAAAAATCAAAACCAAAAGAAAATAATAATACCAACAAAAATAATCAAATAAAGAAAAAATCCAATTAGGACAAAAATCTTAGGAGTATGGTAAGTCTTGAAGCCAAGAGGCTATGAATCAAAACACCAAATGCCTATAATTCCAGTACTTAAAAAGCGGGAGCAGCCAGGCAGCAGTGGTGCACGCCTTTAATTCCAGCACTTGGGAGGCAAAGCCAGGCGGATCTCTGTGAGTTCAAGGCCAGCCTGGTCTACAGTGTGAGATCCAGGACAGGCACCAAAGCTACACAGAGAAACCCTGTCTCAAAAAACCTAAATATATATATATATATATATATATATATATATATATATATATATATATATAAAGAAAGAAAGCAGGAGCAGGATAATTATAGCAAATTTGAAGCCAGATGGGTCTATTTATTTAGCCCTTGTTTCAAAACAAAAGTCAAACAAATATTCAACAAAACTTAACAACACAATACAAGCTACAAGAGACAAGAAGCAGCAACTGACCACATTGATTTTTCACCCTATACAATGTTGCAGCACCCTTGGGTAGCAAGTAACCTTTTCTCCCTGTATAAATAATAAATAGCCAAGCATAGATCTTCTACCAGAAACTAGGAATTCACAGAGATATCTACAACAAACTCGTTCTTTCTGACAGTGATTTCATAGAAATTCTATAAGTAAAGTGTTTGGATTTCAAAAACTATTCCCCCAAAGCATTCCTCCCCGTCGTGTTTCCTTCTTAATAAAAGGCATCCCATCCCATCTACCCAGGAGCAATGTACAACCAGATACAGCGAAACAAAATAAAACAAAAACTACAAGACTCTGAAGCATCACTTTTGACCCATTTCTTCCCCTTGCCCGAATACTCACTACTCTCTACTACCCTAGGAGCCAGCCAGTCAGCAAGCATTGGTCTTTCTTCCTTGCTTCAATGTGACTGCTGTCAGTCAAGCCCCCATACTCTTGCCACACTTCTACCGAAGCCTCACACTGGTCTCTCCATCACAGTCCACTTTCTACACACCAGGTATGGAACTGTCTCTGACTGGGAAGTCATGTCCTGCGGCCTCTGATATTAAAACTAACAATCACACTCAAAAATATGCTGAGAAGACCCCACTGATTTCTCCAATTTGGGCTCCATTAAACCCCTTACCTACCCACTCTGTCCACTCAACTTGTTTTTAGGACATGTTGGTCTTCTTTGTGACCCTAGACTACCTTGGTCTAGTCTCACCTTGAGATCTTTGCATGCAATGTTTATTTTTCTTCAAATGTTTTTCTCCCAACAGTCACATGACTGACTCCTCATGTCCCTTGAAATGTCAGCAAAATAATCACCTCCTCAGAGAAGAGAAGCCTCCCATGGCCATCTAATCTAAGGTAAGCCCTTGTAGGTACACCCTATCATATCACTCATTTTTTAATTTCCCACATGGAATTTATTAGTATCTGAAATTAACTTGTATTGTCTTCTTTTATTTTTCCTTGTGTTCATGTGAATAAAATGGCTGTGTGAACAGGGACTGAATCCTGTTTATTGTTGTGCCCACAAGTTCTCACAAAAAGGCTTGTAGTACATAAAGATTCAATTATGAGCTGAAAGGATAAATTAATGAAGGGGATTGGCAGAGCTGTACTAGAAGATGAAAATACTCAAAATACCTTTGATGTTGGAAATATCAATATTGAGCTGTCCAAGTTTTTCACATGTTTTCTCTATACACTCATAAACAGACTGCAGGATTTCCTTCGGGTCTTGTTCTACCCATCTTTGGAACAAAAGGATAAATGTGTTAGTCTCCAAGAATTCATTACAAACCTAACATGTTTCCACAAATAAGTTAACCCATTAGATGTGCCTAGCACATAAGTGAAAAAAATAGGAAAGCAAAGCATATCTATATTCTACATTCTAAAGTAATGAAAAAAACTATTTCCCTTACATTTTTCTTATTCTTCACATTATAATAACCCATCCTTCTAAGGATGGTCACTAGCCAGGTGTGGTAGCTCACACTTCAAATCCCAGCACTTGAGAGGCTAAAGCAGGATGACTGTTTTAAGTTGCAGGACAGGCTTGTCTATAGAGTGAGACTATCCTGGTTCCAAAAGCCAGAAAATAAAGCAAAACAAAACCAATCTCCTAAACAGTCACCATTTTAGCACCATTAGTAACAATAAGGACACAGAATTAAATGACTTCAGAGTTGATGCAGAACTGCTGATGGTTACTATGCCTTTGATGTGTTACTTATATTAGACTTTGCTTTCCATTGCTGAATTCCTAAGCTACCCTTGATGAACTACGACATTAGAGCTGCATTTCTTGGCCAATCCCAATCTCTCAGGTCCTCTCAAGATGGTGTCTGGCTAAGTTTATCAAACTAATTCACAGAGTACATGGGGTGAGGAAAGCCAATAATGTGACATGTCTTTACATATTAAATTAAGAAACATACCCTTCTCTTGGGAATTCCTGTTTTATTTCTACTTGATGATGACTAAGAAGTTCAGCTGTTTTTGAATTGAAAACCTGAAAAACACATCAGTATAATAATGCAGGTTGATATAAAATCTGTTTAAAGTTACTGAGCAAATGAAGTTCTTATTAACATATATAAAACAATGAATCAGATGACATGGCCACCAATGAAGAATGTTTGGCGTATTCTTCAGGCAGAATCATAAAACATTACAATGTGGTTGGCTGTAGAGATGATTCAGTGGTCATGAGTACTTACTACTCTCCCAGAGGACCCGGGTTCAATTCCCAGCACCCATATGGCAGCTCACAGCCCTCTGTAACTCCAGTTCCAGGAGATTTGATACCTTCTGGCCTCCATAGACATCAGGCATGCATGTGGTATACAGACATACATGCAGGCAAGACACCCATACACATAAAATAAAAATAAATAAATCTTTTTAAAAAATAATTGTCTCCTGAGATGGTACTGTAAACGTGGTCAGGGGCCTATGGATAGGCAGGATGTAGGCTTAGCAGGGAACCTGCTACTACTGCTTTGCTAAATGGACATGTTATTAAACTGCCTTCTATATACGCATGTTTTTACCCATAGCTGTTCTCAATCTTCTTCAGAGAAGCTTCTTGTAGCTGTGGGTGGCAGTTAATGCAGAGATCCATTAGTAATCCAAGTGTCGAGAATAAAAGTGATGATGGATGACAGGACATCTATATCATCCCTCCAAGGCTCATGGAACATCCGAGAAAAGGGGATGAGGACGATGCAAGAGCTAGAGGATGAGGAAGTGTATGGCACAAGAAGATGTCTTTGGGACATGACATGGTCGTTGCCCTCATGATGTGCTTACCTGCACAATACCTACACAAGATTCGATCTCTCAGTGCTTCATCAGAGATGGAGAGGGGCTCAGGAGGCACCATCTCCCTGACAGACCTTTGGCAATGGCACCCCCACTCATGCAAGCAACTCTGATTAAAGTCAGAAGGTCACAGATACAATAAAAGGGAGACGCAAGAGCAGAACTTCTTCGGCAGAAGGGTTGCAGCAGGAAATGGAGGAAGGAACGAGAGGGCAATGGGCGTGAAAACAACTAAAATCCATGAGACATATGACTGGATGGGTCAAAGAATAAACTTAAAAACATATGTAAAAGATGTTCTCCCATGAAAATAAAACATAATAACCTTTTTAATGAGGAAATTTTCTGCCAGGTGTGATGGTATACACCTGTAACCCCAACATTCATTCTGGAGACTGAGACAGGAGGATTGCCATAAGGTTGAAACAAGCCTGAACTACGTAGCAAGGCTGTGTTCAAAAAAATCAAATATTATGATGATAATAATAATAGTGGTGGTAGTGCACACTTTAACCCCAGCACTCGGGAGACAGAGACAGGCAGATCATTGAATGTGAGGCCAGCCTGGTCTACAGAGCAAGTTCCAGGACAGCCAGGGCTACACAGAGAAACCCTACCTCAAAATAACAAAGAAAGAAGAAAAAATGGCTCTTTATCCCTAAATAAGCCAAAATGGAAATTAATACAATTAATAGCATAGATTTCCTTGGTGAATAGAAAAACCAAGAAGAATCAGGAAGTTGACATAATACTGATGGTAATAGCAGCTTTCACTCCTCATTTATCTTAGATGAGAAGGATGCTCACACAGGATTGGTACTTGTGAATTCCTTTACAGAGAGATTCAGTAGTGTCTTTATCATGCTCGTTTACCAGGAAAATAGAGCCTTATCAGCAAGGAGAAAAATAGCTAACTAGAGGCCTCATCCACCAGGCATCTGTACCATAAATAGCAGACCCTTGATATAAAACATTAAAACCAGGGGATGAAAGCTAATAAAGAAGCTATACAATTCACCACAATTTCAATGAAGTTAAGCAGCACTTTTTAAAACTTTAGTCACAGTTTTTCTTAGATATTGTTTCTACCAGTTAGTACCTGTACTTGAGTACCCATTTTTTTATGGTTTCAGAGTAAGAATTTATAATTTAACTACAATTAACTCTCCAAGTCACTGTAACTATAGCATAAAGTTCATTTCTAATTAGTTCAGAGAGTAGCTCCATGCCTCAGTTTCCTGTGAGAAAAATACCTGTTGACTACAAACTAAAAAAAGCAAAAATAAAGATTAGAAAACACTCTCTGGCAAGTTGCTTCCTTCCATTGTTTTGATGCACACCACTTTTTCTGGAGAAGTGATAAATACAAAGCCAGAAGGCAAGTTCTAAAGTTCTCTGAGGAGATAAAATATCTTACAAGTCAAAGGTTAACTCAACATCATAAAGAAATAAGCTGACAGAACCCCATTTCATATCTTATGATTTATAGCTCAGTACTAAAGTATGTACCTAGGATGTAGGCTCAATTGGCTATGTTTTATTTATGGACATATGCCCAGGACACAGAACAGTACCTTGCACACTTGTTGAAGGTCTGAAAAAAGTATACTCTATTATAAGTACTTACTTGAAGAAAAATTATCAGATAAGAAATAGCAGAGGTGATACGGTGGCTCACATATGTAATCTAATAAATGGGGAAACAGAGGCAGGAAAATGGCTACTGCAAGTTTAAGGCTAGCTTGGTCTTAGATATCTACATATTACTGAGCTAGAGGTCAGTCAGAGGAACATAGGAAATAAACATAAACATACAAAAAAACAAAAAGGAAGGGGTAAAATGAGATGGTAGAATGCTAGGAAGATAAAGCTGAGCAGTGTTGGCGCACGCCTTTAATCCCAGCACTCAGCAGGCAGAGGCAGGGGGATCTCTGTGAGTTCGAGGCCAGCCTGGGCTACCAAGTGAGTTCCAGGAAAGGCACAAAGCTACACAGAGAAACCCTGTCTCAAAAAACCAAAAAAAAAAAAAAAAAGAATGCTAGGGAGATAGATACAGTTCATGTGGTAGAATGCTTGCCAAGCATGTGCTATAATACACGTTGGGGTTGATACCAGAACTGTATGAATCTAAATGCAATGGTACATACCTATAAACCTAAAATTCATTCCAGCACTTAGGAGGTAGGAACAGGAAAATCAAGAATTCAGTGCCAGGCTTCACTACATAAGACATTGTCTGAATAAATAAATAGCGAGGCATGATGATGCACACCTTTAATCCCAGCACTTTGGAGGCACAGGCAGGCAGACCTCTTTGAGTTTGGGAACAGCTGGTCTACATAGTGAGTACTAGGCCAGCTAGAGATACCTAATGTGATCCTGTTTCAAAGTAAATAAGAAACAAACAAACAAACAGAAATGGTAGATTAGGAGCTAGGTATGGTGATGTATACCTGTAATCCCAGGACTAGGAAGGTTAAGACAGGAAGACGACTCTCAAGTTTGAAGCTAGTCTTAGCTACATGGTAAGTTCCAGGCCAGTCTAGACTATAATGTAAGAGCCTTTCTTTCTACAGATTGGTGGAGACTAGGAAGACAGCTCAATAAAATCATCTTTCGAAAAGATAGTAGAGAAAATAGCTGGGGAGATGGCTAGGTGTGTGCCAGGACTTGCATGATGTGTGTGTAAATATGAGAAGCTGAATTAGAAAAACCAGCACTCATTATTAAAAGCCAAGCATGACTCCATGTGCCTATAACCTCAGCACTGGTGCTGAAGACAAGTATATCCCTGGGGCTCACTGGCTGGCCAACCCAGCCAGAATGACAAGATTCCCTATCACTGACTCTGTCTTAAAGGAATACAGTGAAAAGCAGAAGAGCAAGACACATGCTGTATTCTTCCTGTCTCTGCATGTGCATACATGGACACATGCACCCATACGCTCACATTCATGCAACGTACACACCACACACATGCAAAAAACGAATGAAGAAGAGACACTTTCTTTTTCAAGCCCAGCATGGTCATAATTTCAGCACTCACAGGGCTGAAGCAGGAGATTAGCATAAATTTGAGGACAGCCGAAACCACATCAACCACATAGTGAGTTCCAGACCAACATGGAGTACAGAGTAAGATCCTGTCTCAAATCCAGGGAAGGGAGGAAAATAATAAGGAAAAAAATAAAAATAGTCAATAGTCACATAAGGCTAGGAAGTCTACAGTACATTATTGTTTATATATATCAAGGGTCACGTGAACAGTCTTAAGGAATTCTATGGTGGAAGGTAACTAACTGCACATAATAACACATTACCAGTAACTCTACTTGGTTGTTACAGTTTTTTTTCCCAAGAGGACTTCAGAAGCCACTGTCAAGCCTGCCATCTGTAATACCAGCACTTGAAAGGATGAGGCAAGATCATAAGTGTGAGGCCAGCCTGGGCTCCAGGAGACCCTGTCTCAGAAAAACAAACAAAACCAAAGCACAATGAGGTTATGGGAGTAAGAAGACATGCTAGAGATCCTGTGGCCCAGCATTTTCAAACAGTGCTATTACTTCTCTAGAACGTTTCAGAAGCTGGGAAGGAAAGACAAAAGCCTCCGGCTGAGCCTGCAGACTAGATCCTACCTGCAGATCATATTTGGACTTCAGCTCCCACCTTCAAATTCTTCAAAAAATAAACAACAGTTTTAAGATAAAAAACCAAAAGACATTACCAACCGGAACCTGTGGCTCCAATAACACTATACTCATATTTACCAGGTGAGGAGCCAGACTAGATAATACTGAGAAATGGCTAAGGATCAGATTTCTCAATACCAATTCAGTGTATGCTGGCTAGTTTTATGTCAGCTTGACACAAGTCAGAGTGATCAGGGGGTAGGGAACCTCAATTGAGAAAATGCCTCCATAAGATCGGCTATAGGCAAGCCTGTAGGGTATTTTCTTAATTAGTGATTGATGGGGAAGGGCCATCCCATTGTGGGTGGGGCCATCCCTGGGCTGGCAGTTCTGGGTTCTGTAAGAAAGCAGGGGCTGGAGAGATGGCTCAGGGGTTAAGAGCACTGACTGCTCTTCCAGAGGTCCTGAGTTCAATTCCCAGCAACCACATGGTGGCTCACAACCATTTGTAATGAGATCTGGTGCCCTCTTCTGGCCTGCAGGGACACATGCAGGCAGAATACTGTATACATGATAAATAAATAAATACATAGATAAATAAATACATAAATACATAAATCTTTAAAAAAACACAAAAAAGAAAATAAAGCAGGCTGAGCAGGCCATGAGGAGCAAGCTAGTAAGCAGCACTCCTCCATAGCCGCTGCATAAGCTCCTGCCTCCTGGTTCCTGCCCCAATTGAGTTCCTGTCCTGACTTCCTTTGATTATGAGATGTGATGTGGAAGCATAAACTGAATAAACCCTTTCCTCTCTAAGTTGCTTTAATCAGGTATTTAATCACAGCAATAATAACCTTAAGACACAGTCCTTTCCTACTTTGACATCATACTAACAATTATTTATTTTTCACCATCTATCCCATGGCAGTGATACAGAGAAATCTTCTCACATAGACCTGCTAGGGCTATGAAGAGTAAAAGACACATCTCATCCAGACGTGTGGGAGTCAGGTAAGGGCTCCCAGAAGTGTTAACCTCTAAACTGGTTAAACAGAAATGTGGCCACATGATGCAGGAAATGCATGTGAGTGGGGTGTACAGGTGGGCGAGAGTACATAATGCTCTCTACTGCTATGGTAGAAGCAGACGGAGACAAGGCTTGGTCCAGGAAAGCCACTCTATTGTACCTATAGTAAGAATAAGTATGCCACATGGAGGGTTCCTTCAGGGAAGCAGCGGCAGTTGGGACTGAGAGACTTGAAATCTAAGTATGAGGCTGCAACAGGAAAAGGGGAAGCATTCCGAAAGGACACAACTTGTGGCAGGCTAGCATGTGGAGACAGTGTTTACAGGACAAAGCGGGGCAGTGCAACAGCTGCAGGACAGGAAAAATGGAGCCAGGTTGCAGGCTTCAGTTTGGACAATGCTCGCTTGAGGTGTTGCCCTGGCTCAGAGTAAGGATGCCCAGCACCCAGTCGTTCCTATTTCAGATCATCCGTTTCAAGAAGTATCTGTTCTCAAAACTTCCTGTGGGCCAGAGAAGCAGACAAGAACTTCATGTTTGGCATAATTCAGAAGCAAAAAAAGCATAGGACCTGGAGGCACACAAAGCATGGGGAGGTTGAGCCTCCACCCTGCCCACATCAGCTGTTTGACTTTCATTTTTTCTGAGCCTCGTGAATTTTCCATCTGTGAATAACTGGTCATGGTGGTGCATGACTGTAATCCCAGCATACTGAGTATGAGAATTTTAGGCCAACCTAAGGTTCGATATACAGTGAGAAACTCTGTTTTGTTTTGTTTTTTTAAAAAAAAAAACAAAAGTCTGAATAAAAATAACCTGGAGCCAGACATAGAGGATCCTATCTGTAACCCCAGCTCTTAGAAGGCTAAAGCATGAGTCTTGTGAATTTGAGTCCAGCCTGGATTATATACTGAGTTCCAAGCCAGCCTGGGACAATGAGACTCTGTCTCAATAAACAAATAAATAAAATACATAAAGACCAAAAATGAAATGAAATAAAACAGTCAGATGTGGTTGCTTATATCTACCATCTCAGAATTTGGGAAGTAGAGGCGGGAGGAACAGGAGTTCAAGGTCATTCTTGGCTACATATTATGTTTAAGGCCACCCTGGGTTAAATGAGATCCTGTCCCAAAATGACAACAAACAAATAAATCATTTACCTCTAGACATCATATCTCAATTCCAGATTTGTTCTGGGGAGGCTATAGACATAACTCAGTAGTAAATCATTTATTTGCCTGGGTCCTGATTTATATTTTCAGTATTGAAATAATACAGATATGGGGCTGGAGAGATGGTTCAGTGGTTAAGAGCACAGGCTGCTCTTTCACAAGACCAGAGTTTGATTTCCAGCACCCACATGGTAGCTCATAATCCTCTCCAACTCCAATTTCAGGGAATCTGATGCCATCTTTTGGCCTCCTTGGGCACCAAGTATGCATTCATACATGCAGGCCATACACCCATTCATAAAATTTTTTAAAGTAAAAGTAAAAGAAAAAGAGAGCAAGGAAAAAAGTAAAGCTAATATGTAGTCTGGTGATATAGCTTGGGTGGTAGAATGTTTGCTAAGAATGCATAAATAAAGCCCCATATTCAATGCCCCACATGGAATAAAGCAGGAATGGTAGTACATACCTGTAAACACTAGATTCAGGCTAGGAGAATCAGAACTTTGGGGTTATCTGCAGCTACAGAGTAAGTCTAAGGCTAAGTAACGTAGAAAAGCATTTGGCAGAGAGCAGCTACAGCACAGATCCAGTTGCCGTTTCCAACATATGTGTTACTCCTCCTCCTACCTTTACCCTGCTTACTGCATTACCTGCTAGAAGCAGAATTAGATGTCACAAGAGCGGAGCTGAGCAATGCGGCACACACTTGCAATCCGAACACTTGGGAGGCAGTGGCAGGAGGATCTGGAGTTCAAAGCCAGTCTTGGCTGTGTAGCAAATTCAAAGGTTTGGGCTATGTGAGACCTTGAACTCTCACAAACACTTTTTTAAAAGTCCCCAGACCTCTATTCCACCTCTACAACTAAATGACTACTCAATTTCAGAGATAATGCGAACTGCAGAATGAAAATTGTTATTTTAAACCTTTTACACTAGTCTGCTGAAACATACTGGTGGACACGTCCCCTGACTTGTGAAGCGTCATAGAAAGATTCCATGCTCTCTTTCCTAAGTGCCCTGCAGGTTTGCTTCTGTCAGCCTATGACTAATTTAGCCATACCATCATAAACATGCACATTCATCTTCCTGCCCACACAACCCTTCCAGCAGCCTACTATTTTATGGTACACTAAAATTTACTATGTGATAAGACATTATTCAGGAATGTAGGCTGGGTGTGGTAGCACATATCTACAATCCCAGTATTTGGGTTTGGAGGCAGGGGGATTAGCAGCTCAAGATCATCCTCAACTACATGGCCAGTTTGAGGTCACCCTGCACATAAAACCCTGTGTCAAAATCAAAATAGAGCCAGGCGGTGGTGGCACACACCTTTAATCCCAGCACTCGGGAGGCAGAGGCAGGCAGATCTCTGTGAGTGGCCTTGGTATCACAAGAAGATTACAGCCATGCACCATTACACCATTTCCTAAAACTGGAATTGTAGGGGCCGGTGAGAAGGGTCATCAGGTACAGGCAGACATTTGCTGCCAAGCCAGAGGACCTGAGTTCAAATCCTGGGATTCACATAGGGGAAGGAAAGAACCAACTTTAGCAACCAACTCTGACCTTCACATACACAGAGACACACCCCCACCAAATACAATGTAATTTTAAAACATTTTGAATGAAACTGGAGCCTAGATGCCTCAGTAGCTAAGACTACTTAGTACCCAACCATGAGAACCTGAGTTGAGATCCCAGTATTCCCAAGTGATCTGACACCTTCTTCTGGCCTCTATAGGCATCAGCACACACGTGAACACACACCTACACAGACACATATATACAGATATATGCATACAAAAGTAAAACAAAGTCTTAAAAAGAAAAACAGGGGCTGGAGAAATGGCTCAGTGGTTGAGAGCACTTGTTCTTCTAAACGAACGGAGTTTGAGTCCCAGCACCCACAATGCAAAAACTTTCTGTAACTGCAGTTCCAGGGGATCCAATGCCCTCTTCTGGCCTCTGTGGGCATCAGGCATACATGTGGCACACAGACTTACAACACAGGCAAAGCATTCATACATGTAAAATAAAATAAAAATAAAGTCTTTTATAAGTGAAATTGTGCTGGCACCATGGCTCAAGTGTAACTATCCTTGCTGCCAGGCCTACCTGAGTTCAGTCTTCAAGACCCATTGGTGAAATTGAGAGAATGCACACTCCTACGGGTACACCGCCCCCCCACCCCCCCACCCCGCGTGTGTGTTTGTGTGTGTGTGTGTGTCTATGTGTGTCTGCATGTGTGCATGCGTGTGTGTGTGTGTGTGTGTCTATGTGTGTCTGCATGTGTGCATGCGTGTGTGTGTGTGTGTGTGTGTGTGTGTGTGTGTGTGTGTGTGTGTAATAAAAACAGAATGAAACTGTAGGCTACATGTGGTGGTACACATCTGCAATCCCAGCACTTGGGAAGTGGAGACAGGTAGATCAGGAGTCATCCTTGGCTACATACCACATTTGAGACCAGCCTGGGATACCTAAGGTCATCTGAAACAGCAGCAACAAATTCGTAAAGCAAAGCACATAGCTCAGTACTGTAGCTCCTATGTAACATTTACAAGGCCCCGAGTTTGGCCCCCAGCACCAAAAAAAATATTTCAGCACATAGGCAGACATCTAAAACAGCTAGTGGTCAAATTTGAAATTTCCCAAGTTCTCATTCAGTCAACACATCTCAGTCCCCGGATGCTCATTTGATTCACGCACTTGCTCATGGATAGTAAATAACTATTGCAAGCCATTAGGGACGAAACGAAGATATGGCCAAGTCCTTCACGGTCAAAATCGAAAGCTCTTAAAAGCTGCGCATGGTGGTTCATTCCAGTAAGCTCAGTACGGAAGAAGGTGAAGCAGGAAGAAAGAGAGTAAAAGCTGGGCATGGTGGTTCATTCCAGTAAGCTCAGTACGGAAGAAGGTGAAGCAGGAAGAAAGAGAGTGTTAGGTTTGAGGCCAGCCTAGGCTATATAGTGAGCTCCAGGCCTGCTTGGGCTCCAGTGGTAAGAGTGTCTCCAAAAAAAAAAAAAACGAAAACAGATGTGTTGAATGAGAAGGAAAAAAAAGGAAGGGGGAGAGAGGGAGAGAGGGAGAGAGGGAGAGAGGGAGAGAGGAGAGAGAGAGAGAGGAGAGAGAGAGAGAGAGAGAGAGAGAGAGAGAGAGAGAGAGAGAGAGAGAGATCTATCCATAAGCTTTCTGACATCTCTAAGTATAACGAGACAACTAGGGCCAAGGCAAAGTTTCTTGCCAAAGTAAGCATAGACCCACAATTCTTTTCATTCTTCATATACACTGGCTGTTGGAGGAAAGTGATTACACAACCATTATCCATGGTGACACACCTGAGCCCCGCCCAGGACCCACTGAACCTGAGTCACACAAAATGATCATAACCTGAGTACTTAGTCAAAGCAGGATTTATTCATACCTTGTGAAGCCAATTTGTAAGACTATGTTTTTCTTGGTGGACAGTCATTCATGCATGGCTATAATCCTATAATCAGAAGTGACACTTGACTGGCTAGGGCCTTCCTGAATCTCTCCCCTCTTCACCATTCTCCAGGCACTGGTTCGTATAATCTGCCTCAGAGTACAAGAACTTGGACTTGAATTCTTGTTCTACCAGTTATTATGTGACCTTGGGCCCAATCCTCAAATCCTCAGCACAGTCTCATCACCCAGGGAAAGGTGCTTCCCTGAATACTATCTAGATCTTACCAAATCGAATGAGGCTAGGCAAGTTCTCAACTCTGTCCTTGACATATTGGAAGTCACAACATTCTCCAAACCAAACCTTTTGGTAAACATTTGACTTAATGGGAAAAAATTAAGTTACCAAAGTAGAGAAGGAAGTTGACTGCTTAAGCTGAAACTTTTCTCTCACGAAGAAATTGCCCCTCCTTAAAACCTGTTACACTAATTCTCTTTCCAAGAAGTTCCTTCCTACTCTGCAACCTGTGTGCCAACACAGGTTCACTTGCCTATCAGACAAGTTGGGGATTTTCCTCTAGTACAAAACATTTGCACAGGATCCCAAAATTGAACTCTTTGACAATTGGTGAAGAAATAAGCATGGGGCTGGGAGGATTGGCTTGGTGCGTAAAGGTGTGTGCTATCAAACCTGATGACCTGAGTTGAACCCCGCCAGATCTCCAAGGTGGAAACAAAGAAGTGATTCTCAAGCCAGGTGGTGGTGGGGCACTTTTAATCCTAGAACTATGGAGGCAGAGGCAGAAGAACCTCTGAATCTGAGGCCGATCTGGTCTACGGAGAGAGTTCCAGGACAGCCATGGCTATATAGAAAAGCTCGTCTCAAAATAAATAAATAAATAAACAAACAAACAAACAAAAAGTGACTCTCACAAGTAGTCCTCTGGCTTCCACACAAATGCCATACTGAGTGTATGTACATGTGCACACATACAAACACACAGTGAATAAATGGATAAAATGTAAGAACATTTTTTAGATCTGAAATGAAAGGTCTATGGGCTAGAGAGAAGGCTCAGTGATTCAGAGCACTTGTTGCTCTTCTAGAGGACCCAGGTTCAAGTCCTGACACCCATATAGTGGATTACAACCATCTGTAACTCTGGTTGCAGGGGATCCAAAAACCTCTTGTGGCTTCCTTGGACACTGCATGCACGCATGTGGTACATGCATGCAAGCAAAACACCCATACATGTTAAAAAATAATAGAAATAAAATGGAAGGTCTACTACTAAAGTCAAAAGAAATTAATCCAATCTGAATGGGGTTTTTTGTTTTGTTGTGTTCTGTTGTTTGCTTGGTGTGGTGGCTCATCTGTAGTCCAGCCATCCAGACCCAAAGGCAGGAGGATTGCTGCAAGTTTGGATTCACTTTGCGCTACAAAGTGAGACATGATCTTTGTCTCAAAACAGAGAGAGACAGAGACAGAGGCAGAGAAAGTTTATATATTTTTCTGGCAAGTTAAGGAAAGAATACCAGAATTAAAAGTCAGTTGACCTATTAAAAGAGAATAAAAATCTATGTAATAGCCAGACATGCTATTGGTTACCTGTGATAGCAATTATTAAGGAAGTGAAGAGAGAAGGAACAGGAATTCAAGGTCATTCCTATCATACAGTGAGTTCAAAACCAATCTGGCTTTTGTGAAACTATTTCATTAAAAAAAAAATCAAAGAACAAAAACTATTTCTATTTAATAGATTGATTGCTCTCTCTGTGTCAACAAAACACAAGCTTATTTGCTACACTGATGACTAAAAAATTTTAAGGAATACAGGAATGAACAGGGCTTTTAAGGAGGCCTCTTCCTTCAATATAACAGGTACATAATACAAACAAGGGTCAAGGGGATAAGAGCTATTGATGGTAGTATAGAAAGAGCTATACAGGGGTGGGATGGGGGACTCCGTAGTTTAGCGCTTGCTTGGTAACGTGTCAGACCCTGCATTTGATCCTGAGCACCACAAAAATAAATCAGTAAGCTTTGATGGAAGAGAGAAGCTATGATTAAGGGCTTGCGGGAAACTAAAGAGATGGATGGCTACTGTACTACTATTTACAGGTCGAATAGAACCATAAGAAACATATAGGGCACAGAGGAAGAGGAATTCACATTGGATGAAAGAGCAGAAATAAAGCTTTTACTAATAAAAAAGGGAAGAAGAAAGCTAAAGAGGATACTGGCCTCCAATAACTTAAATATGCAAATTAAATGAAGACTAATTAGATTGTGTAAATGTCTTTAACTTGTGAGCTTCCTATCTATAACAGTTCCTCCCCACTGTACTCTTACCTGAGAAGGTAGGCCATTATATTAGCTTTGAGTCATCATTACAACATGGAAGAGTAATATAGGAACAACTCCTGGGAATCGCCTTATGAGTGAAGCGCTTATTCAGCAATTCAACTATCTGCATTCTCCAGGAAATTTTATAGCCAAAGAAAACACTATCTTGCTAAACCATTCCCACGTTTTCCAAATTACCCACTTTGGCATTATTTCGCAGTTGTTTCTTAAGGAACAGACAATGTTATTGATCAGCATTTATTTTTAGTCATTTATCATTTATTTATTTTTGTTTCCTAAGACATGGTCTCACTATGTAGCTCAAGTTGACTTAGAACTGAGTATCGCAGGGAACTCTCGGCAATCCTCCTACCTTAACTTTCTAAGCACTAGGATTACAAGTACGCACCACCAGGACTGGAGAGATGGCTTAGGGCTTCTTCCAGAAGACCTGACTTCCAGTTTCGAGCTCCTGTGTCATGCAGCGCAAATCCTGGAATTCCAGCTCTAGGGGTCCCATTGTCCTCCAAAGGGACACACATACATCTCTCTCTCTCTCTCTTCTCTCTCTCTCTCTCTCTCTCTCTCTCTCTCTCTCTCACACACACACACACACACACACACACACACACACACACACACACAAATAAATCTAAAACAAAATAAAAATAAAAAAGTATAAACTACCACATTTGACTTTTAATTAACTTTTATATATCTTTTTCCCAGTAGGGAGGAATCTTCTGAAATTGAACATTATTATTGTGCTCATAGAGGGCCCAATAACTGCAACCAAACATTGTCTACAGCACCAGGTATCTCCCTAGGGCCTTACATATTCTAGGCAGGTGCTCTACCAATGAACAATATTCCCAGTTTGAAACACAATTTTGTTTGTTTTTATGGTTTTTTTTTTGTTTGTTTTTTCAAAACAGGGTTTCTCTGTTTAGCTTTGTGCCTTTCCTGCAACTCGCTTTGTAGACCAGGCTGGCCTCGAACTCACAGAGATCTGCCTGGCTCTGCCTCCTGAGTGCTGGGATTAAAGGAGTGCGACACCATGACCCAGCTTGTTTTTATGTTTTTTTTTTTTTTCCCCTCAAGACAGGTCTGTGTAGCCCTGGCTGTCCTGGAACTAACTCACTGTAGACCAGGCTAGCCTCAACTCAGAGATCCACCTGCCTCAAACCCCACTCCCACCCCACCCCCCCACCACCCTGTGCCGGAATTAAAGGTGTGTACTACCACCGCCCGGCAGGGTTTTTGTTGTTGCTGTTGTTTTAGATAAGTCTCTTACAGTCTAGGCTGACCTAGTGGAAGGTGATGTGAACTTCTCATCCTTCTGCATCTACCAGGTGTGTTGATTACAGGCATATACCGCCATGCCCAGCTTCTGAAACTTAATATTGTTCATGTTACAAACTAACAAATGATTATAGCATTAAGAACTTGGTAAATTCCTTCTTTATCAACAAAACATGAAGGACCATAAACCACCATTTAACCTGCAGTGCGTTAAAAAAAAAAAAGACTGCTTGGCCAGGCGGTGATGGCGCACACCTGTCTCGAAAAACCAAAAAAAAAAAAAACCTGCTTGGACTACAGGCAAGCTCATTCAGGCTGGCTCCTAAGAAGGAAACCTCTAAAGTTGTAAAACACTTTACTCACATTCATATAGGGCAAAGGCTACACAAACTTGCAAACAATTATCATACTTGGTTTGGTTTCCCCCAATACTCTGAGTTAGTAATTATTACCGCTTAAGACCTGGAAAGACAAGAAAAAAAGCAAGAATGTCTCGCCACAGATTCAAAAGCCCCAGCTTTGATGACAATAAATGGAAGATTTGTTAGTTACTCTCATCCCACCACGTAGGCCCCAGGGATCAAGATCAGATCATTGGTTTGGCAACGAGCACCTTTATCCACTGTGCATCCTCTCCAACCCTTAGGGTGACAATTCCCAAATGTGGCTTTAAAATTCAACCCACATGGCTGATTCTGGTGGCTTGTGCTCCTAATCACAGTACTTATGAGGCTGAGACAGAATGACTGTAAAATTCAGACCACCCTGTGCTACATAGTTTATGAACAGCCTGAGCTACATAACAAGATACTACCTCAAAATAATCAGCTCATGGCGAGATGGCTTAGCAGCTGAGAGCACTTGCTGCTCTTCAAAGGATCTTCACTTGATTGCCAACACTCACATGGTGGCTCACAACTGTATCTAACTCAAGTTCCAGGAGATCCGACCCCCTCTTCTGGCCTCCTCAGGCATTATGCACACACATGGCTCATAGACATACATGTAGACAAAATACCCACACGCATAAAATAAATGCATTTTAAAAAATTGACTGGGTGGTGGAGGTGCACGCCTTTAATCCCAGCACTCTGGAGGCAGAGGCAAGAGGATCTCTGTGAGTTCAAGGCCAGCCTGGGCTACAGAGCAAGTTCCAGAAAAGGCTTCAAAGCTACAGAGAAACCCTGTCTCAAAAAACAAAGAAACAAACAAAAATCAACCTAGTTATTCAGTCCACATGTTTTAATGGTGCCCCTCTCCTACCTCCTCCCACCCCCCACCCTGTCTCCCTTCCCCCACCCCTCCTCTCCTCCTCCAACAGGGTAAGTTCTCCCATGGGGTGACAGCTAAGCCTGATACATTCCACTGAGGCAGGACCAAGCCCCTCCCCAATTTAGCAGGGGTGAGCAAGGTGTCCAACCATAGGTAGTAAAGTGCAGAAAGCCAGCTCACGCACCAGGGATAGATCATGATCACACTATGAAGACTTTCTTATTTGTGATTCAGGATTATATGAACGTTTATATGAATATAAAACAAAATGAAACCTACCTTATGTGATCATAAGATTTTAAAAATGCAGATGTGAAACAGTGGTTGGGTAGCTCAAATCAGGGTTAAGTCAGTAAGTAAGATTTAAATTTAAAGTGGACTGAAAGTTTCTCAATTTAGAAAAAAGACTTCTCATGATCACAACACAACAGTTTTTAGCCAAGTGCCAACTGAACAAAATACACATATCATACGTATAATACACATAATACATACACACACATATAGTATAATATATAATATAATGTATAATAATATTATATACATATATATTACAGGAAGAGCAGCTGAGGGTGTAGCTCAGTGGTTGAGTGCCTGCTACTGTGCTACAGGCAAGGACATCAACCCTTAAGGGCACAAAGTAAATAAATAATTGAGAAAAATTATGTTTGATAAAGAAATAAAGGAGGTAATAAATCACTAAATATTTACATCAACTTTCCAGGTTAGTCAAATGTCCACTGAAGCATGGGCTTTTACCAACGCTCTATTTACTTAAATTACTTTTAAATGATCTCACTGAACCGAGTGCTAGATCACTTCAAGAGCAAGTTTCCTAGCTGTGAGGGAGCAGTGGCTCACTAGCCTGGCTAGTGGCTGTAATCCCAGCACTAGCCAGGCTGAGGCAGGAGGATCCTGAGTTCCAGGCTTTTCTGGGCTACAGAGGCAGACCCCATCTCAAAAACAAAACAGAAAGAAAAAAGAAAAAAGCTAAACTTCCTAACTGCAAAACTAATCAGCAGAGAGATATTTAAACAGTGCCTCTTTATGGTAAAATTCTAGCCATGCATACTAAACGAACAGAATTGCCCTGTCACATTAGACTGTCAAGTGGAGTGGACAATATTTGTTGGTAATGGGCAAAGTATCCGAATTGAAATGTTAAGCTCTAGAAATGAAAGAGATTACAGCAAAATAACTGTAATGTGTCTGTTTCCTAATTTGCTCTGCCACCCCCTCAGTAGTCTATCCTCTGTGGGAGAGGATGACAATGCATCATCACGCTAACACTTTATTCGTTCTACTGCTCCAAAGGACGCTCTGTTGGGTTACCACAGCCGTGACACAGCTTTCCCTCCATCCAAGGACGTCCTGCCCTAGCAGGCCAAATGCTCCTGGGGAAGACCGCTGCAGTGTCAGTGTGACCACCTGTCCCCTGCTGCACCTCGCTCGCTCAGTGTGGATGCTCGGAGAGTACTCGCTCTCTTTGGGGAAAGAATCTCCCCACTGGTATGTGACCTGGCTCCACTATCTAGGCTGAGACTGTTCAACTCCGCTGCGGGGGGTCTTGGGAGGCCAAGATCCCCCCAGGCCAGGACTGGGCAACCCCAGCATGGTAGGTCCCCTTTTTGGCCTCCCTTCCTCGCCCCAGCAGCCGAGGGCCCAGGAAAGCAAGAGGCGCGGACTGAGAACGCAACACCCCGCCTTTCCTCCTCCAGCTAGCGTCCCGGTTCAGGGGCTAGGAGATGTCACCCCGGGCTCACCAAGAAACGTGTTGAGCTGGTACCCTGGTCCACTGCTCCCACCAATGGCCCCAAAACTGCTTTCTTCGCGGCTGCCATGGAAATCACTCAGCTTCAGGTCGGAGAGCTTAAGACAACCGGTCTCCCGGGTGACTGTGGAGGGCGCGGAGGGCGGAGTAGGGAGAGCCGAGGGTGAAGCAGCGCGCTTCTGCTGAAGGCTCGCGCGGCTCCTCGGCAGCCCCTTTACCCGCGCCGGGCCGTGTCGCCCCGCCCCTCCGGCTCAGGCCCCGCCCCGGCCCGCATTCCCCGAGGCTTCGGGGGCGCGGCAAAGGGGGCGCTGTCTTCCCGGACGGCCAATGAGCAACCACGGACAGAGGCCCCCGCGGCGTGCCAGTCTGAGGACAGTCAGACGTCAAAGGGGCGGGGTCTGCTTTACGGCGGGGGCGGGGGCCCGCGCGGTGGGTCACATGGTTGGGGGCGGAGCCGCGGCTGCTTTTAGCCAGGCTAAGGCTGAGCCGAGGGCGGAGGCGGTCGTTGTCTATTGGCCCGGAGCAAGCCCAGAACACTCCCCGCAGAGCCGGCCCGGAGGCTTGTGCCGGCAGAAGGCACCCAAAGTGCGGAACCGCCTGTTCCCTCTCCCGTAGGCTGTGCCGAGCGCGACCTGAGTCGCCCGCTGGACGACCCCGTCTTTTCTTTCCCGCGCTTCCCACGC
The DNA here is from genome assembly GCF_004664715.2 of Peromyscus leucopus. Classification (NCBI taxonomy): domain Eukaryota; kingdom Metazoa; phylum Chordata; class Mammalia; order Rodentia; family Cricetidae; genus Peromyscus; species Peromyscus leucopus. The sequence goes on from NC_051083.1 coordinate 47,269,093, forward strand.
CCCGTGCGCTCAGCCCCGGTTAATAATAATAATAAATAAACTCTTCTACTGGGATTGATCCGGGGTGCGATCAGCCGCAGGAGCCACGCGAATCCCTCACCTTTGTAGGCTAGGGACAAGAAACGCGCGAGTTATTTCGGTTTATTATGTAAGGAAAACATTTCAAATTATTGTCTCCAGGTAGCTCAATTTGACCAACCAAGAAAAAAGCCGCTGGCATCTCCTGGCCCTGAAGCGCCCTTGCTTTTTTTCGTTTGGCTCCACTCGAATATGCCCTCCCCTACACGCCATTTCCGCTCTCTTTTATTAACCTCCATGGACTACGTTGGGAGCGAAATGGGATTCTCACTTGACCTTGAATTTACCTTGTCCAGATCTTTTGGAGCCCTGTGTTCTAGAGGCTTTTCAAACTTTGGTCTAGACACACAGTGAGAAATAGTTTTCAAAACAACCTGGGGCTGGTGTTTGTGGGCTCCTCATTGCACTTGCACATATTTTATGTTTAATAATTATATGCTATATAGTCATGTATATTTTAAGTATTTTCTAAAAGCACGTCTATGCTATGCATTCTATGTATTTCACTCTATAGCATACCATTTTTTAAACAACCTGATAGAAAAAAAGTCACTAAATCGAGCTAGGCGGTTTAATGCAAGCCCATATAACCCACTTAGGAGGTAGGAGGAGGATCAGAAAGGAGTTTGAGGCCATCCTTAACTAGCAAAATCAAGACCAGGCTAGGTTACGTGATACCTTACGAAAAAGGGGGAGGGGGACCATAGAAATTATTTTGTGAGCCACCATGCTATTTATCATTTTCAAAACTGATACTATTCCCAATCTCTTTCCATCCCTTTTCCGAATGTCACACTATTTTGCAACATCCCTTCTATTTTCACTAATTTACTTTACTCTCTTCCACCTCACTCATCCATATTTGTTTATATACTTTTTATATGTGTGTTAATATAGTTTTACTACATTTGCTATTAAAGCACAATTTCCTATACTCTACCCAGACATCAGAGCCTGGTGTTCCAGATGAGGAAAGTAGGCCAGCCTCTGTCGAACCTGTGATAGGCATTAATTAATTCAATAAATTATATGGGAAAGGATTTCCTTAGTTCTAGAAGTCAGTAAAAAAAACAAAGCCACCGAACTTACTATGTTGAACCATTAAAAAAAAAATCCTGACCACGTCTGAACTTTAGCACAGTTGTGGCTCAGATTCCAACAGGACAGCAAATTATTTGTTCAGCAGCACAGTAGGGATCGGAATTCAGTCATTTCAAACTAAATGGAACTAGAGGTACATGAAAAGCCTTCAATTTATTTTTCCTGTGGTTCTTACAGCAGTATATATATCTCACAACTTCATTGCTTTCACCAAAACAGAGTGAAAAGTCAAAATATTATTTGAATTTTTCATATCTCAAATGTCCTCTAAGAGACCAGAAAAGGGTCCTAAATGGGAGAGTCTAGCCCAGCCTATCTTAATTCCATAACCTAAATATTTATCCTAAACTTTCACAGATTGATTTTTCTCCCTTTTATCTGGTCAGGCTGACATGCCTGGAATTCCAGCACATGGTAGGTAGAAGCAGATGATCAGGAATTCAAGGTCATCCTCAGCTACAAGGGAATTAACACCAAACTGGTCTATATAAGACCTTGTCTAAAAAGGAAGGGAAGAAAAAGAAGAATTATTCTGTTTTACTTCCCCTTTCTCCATCCCTTCAAGCTTCAGCTGCAGTCCAAAAATTCTGAATTTCTATGAAACTGAATAATAGGTATTGTGCTTCCATTTTTATATTGTCAAATGAGACAGTATGAAAATGTTGGAAGTAACACTAGGTCAGCTGAGTCCCAGAGACCAGAGAGCACAGACAATAGATATATTTGAGAATAGCCAGCCTCCAAGACTAGAATGTCATTCTGACATCCAAGACTAGAATTTCATTCTGACATCAAACCTAGTGTCCTTCACAACAGCCTAAATGAATGGAAGCTGAAGAGAATCCGAAAGGAGAGAATCAGAATTGAATGGATAGAACAGAAGATCGTATATGCTGGTCCTCCTTGATCATTCTCCCCATCACTAGCACAGATCTCAGGCAAAGCAGTGCCTCTGCCGTTCAACATTTAATATTTGTGACCTCGAATCACTTATGGCTTCCTTTTGCTCTCTTGTAAAATAGGGAAAATGTCACCGAGAGTGACGTGATCGAGTTACTGAGACTTAACTGACGTAATAATGTCTCTGAAAGCACTGTACAAGCAGTACAGCTAGGCAGGAAAGGCCAAATTCATGTAGTTTTATTGTCAAGTCTGCTTTTCCCAAAGCAATCCAGATGTGAAGGCTAGGATGGATGTTCTTCATACAAATAGTTTAAGGAATCTGAGCCATCTAAAGCTCACTGAGATAATTCTCCTTTTCCTTTCCTTTCTCCCTCTCTCCCTTTCTTTTTCTTTCACCGGAGTCTCAGGTAACCCAGCCCAGCCTCTACATTTCTATATTACTGAAGAGAATGGGGCAGACCCTTCAACCTCCACTTGCCCAGTGTATTGGGGTTACAGGTGTATGCCTGTATCTGGCCCTTGCTGTCATGATTTTTGACTGGTAGAGCAGGAAACTAATGTTAACCCCTGATGGAGAATCTTTCATTGTTTCACTTATTACTTCTCTGGTTTTTCCTGTTCTTTGTTAACTTAAGCAGATCTTGAATAAACAGAAAACCTATTTCCCTAGAGAATATTCTAGTAACACTCCTTGATCTTCTCATGTTTGCCTAAGAACTAGCAGTTATTAGTTAGATGTGGTGGCTGGCTTACACCTAGAAGCCCAGCTCTCAGGAGGCTGAGACAGGAAGATTGCCAAGAATTAGAAGCAAGCCTGGCTACAGCGTGAGACACTGTCCTTTAAAAAAAAAAAAAAAGTTTTACTTAATTTTCCACCTAATCAATTTAGAAAGATAACATTTTCTTAATCCTTCCTCTATTTTAATGATGTATATAGATAGATGTAGCTAATAAAAGCATAACATGGAAAGTTAGTGTTAGAAATGTTTATAATGGAAAGCACAGGCATATCATTTTATGGAATTGGGGTGACGAGCAGATCTGTGAAGTGTTTGTGTAATATGGTACCAGATGTAGAAACAGATAAGGAATTTAAACATACTTGAGTTTTAGTCTTGCCTCTCTGCAATTTAGAGACTCTATTCATATGCATGTTAGCCATGTGGTGCACCTGCAGTGCCAGATACTTGGGAGGCTAAAGAAAGAACAATCATAAGGTTAATAACTGCTTAGGCTAATGAGTGGGTTCAAGACCATGCTGGGCAATTCTGTGAGACCCTGTTTCAAAATAAAAAATAAAAAGAGTGATAGGAATGTACCTCAGAAGTAAAGTGCTTCCCTATCATGTGGGGTAGGGAGAGTTGGTTTAATATCCAGTACAAAAGAATCTGACTACTAAAAATTGTATATCACTTCCCAGTGCTGTAATCATAACAGGGTGAGACTATAACAGTATCCTGCTTGTGTTTTGTCAACTTGACAAAAACCTCAACCTATCTGGGGAGAGGGAATTGTATTTGAGAAAATATCTCCATAAGATTGGCTTGTACACAAGTCGGAGGGTATAGCTCACTGTGGATGGTGCCATCCCTGGGCTGGTGGTCTTAGGTTCTGTAAGAAAGCAGGCTACACAAGCTATGGGCAGTAAGCTAGTAGGCAACACCTCTCCATAACCTCTGAATCAGCTTATGCCTACGGGATCCTGCACTGACTTCCTTTAATGATGGACTGTGATGTGAAAGTGTAAGCCACATAAACCCTTTCCTCCCCACGTTACTTTTGGGTTACTTTTATCACCACAATAGAAAGCCTAACTTGTGATAAAGTTAATGATTCCCACACGCTTAGTGAGATTAATAAAGGAAAGTCTCTTTAATACTAATTTGTAACTGGTTCTGGCTAATGCAGAAAAGGAACCAGCCTCAAACAAAGTTTTACCAGCTTATATAGGCCTTAGGATTATACATTCTACATATGCTGTCATCTAAAATCTTCAGGTCCCAGCCAATTCCATTAACGCAAAACTCTTCAGTTTAGCTTCTGGCAAATTTTTAGGACAAGGGAAGAAAGCAGCCACATTCTTTGCAAAACTATCATAAGAACAGTCTAGTATCAGGGCCACTTGCTAATATTCTTCCCCTCTGAAACTTCTTGAGCTGGGCCCCACAGTTCAAATTGCCCTCAGCATTGTCTTCCATGCTCCTGCTAGGGTGGCCCATTAAGGCCACACTTAAAGCATCCAACCACTTTTCTAGTCCAAAGTCCCAAAGTCTTCCATATTCTGCTAATAAGCTGCATGGCCAGGCCTGTCACAGCAATGTCCCACTCCCAGTACCAACTTCTGTCTTAGTCACTGTTCTATAGCTGTGAAGAGACACCATGACCAAGGCAACTCTTACAAAATAAAGCATTTAAATGGGGGATTGCTCACAATTTCAGAGGCTTAGTCCATTATCATTATCTTATCATTATCATCCATTATTATGGTGTGAGAATGGCCGCAGGCAGGCATGTTCATGCTGGCAAAGTAGCTAAGAGCTATGTAACCTGATCCACAAGCCGGAAGAGAGAGAGACAAAGAGACAGAGAGTGAGAGAGAGAAACTGGGCCTACCATGGGCTTTTGAAACCTCAAAGCTCAACCCCTAGTGGCACACTTCCTCCAACAAGGCCACACCTACTCCAAAAAGGCCACACCTCCTAGTCCTCCTAATCTTTTCAAACAGTTCTACTCCCTGGTGAGCAAGCATTCAAATATATGAGCCTATGAGGGCCATTCTTATTCTAACCACCACACATAGTATTTTCTGGAACAATGAAAGCTAGAGTCCAGAAAAGAGGCTTTCAGGTCAAATCTATCTGGAATCATCTGAGTCCTATATCCTAAGTGTGTGCTGTCTTCAGCAATCGAGGCCCAACTCAAGTCCTGAGAGGCAAGTTAACAGCTATAGCCTCTTTTATTCTTCCCCTCAAAATGTAACCAGGTAGGTTACTTGTTGCCAGGGATTTTGCCCTGATCATTGTTATATCCCTTGGGCCTGAGTTTGTATCAGTGATTAATGAATGAATGAATGAATGAATGAATGTAGTTCTCTCTCATGCATGCACACATGCACGCACACACGCATGCACGCACGCACGCACGCACGCACGCACGCATGTGCACTGGGTAGACCGCTAGACAGGTGGCTCCCAATGACTCATGCTTTCTAGCAATGATGTCCGTTTGTTGATCCCTCCCATGCTGACCTTCTGCTTAGACAATATGACTTGTACAAGTGATGGACTATTAGCAAGACACACATTGAGATTTGAAAAGCTCATATGTAGAAGTCAGCCCATCCCTCTAGGAACTCATCTGCCATTCTCTGAGAAAGATAATCTATACTGCCAACAAATGAGATGCCATGTAGAGACCCAAGGTACCCCAGGTTAACAGTCATAATGTTTAGAGATGTCAAAATAATCTTGGATAGTATAACCCCAGCAAGTTCCCAGCTGTTGATGCTACTGGATGAGTGACCTAGTTAAATGTATGACCTTGGTCAATTCTACATAGAACTTAAAATCCATTCAGCTGTGCCTAATTAGTCTGGAAGATCATGAGAAGTAATAAATGTTTGTTGTTTTTTGGCCACTTAGTATTTTTAAAGGTTTACTTCATGCATGTGTGCATGTATCTGTGGATGTACTTGCACTAATATGAGCACGGTATGTTTATATTTGTCTGTGAAGGTCAAAAGAGGATGTTGGAGCCCTTGGGGCTGTAGTTACAGAGATTTGTGAGACAGCCAACCTGTCATGTGGGTGCTGGAATCTGAAATCCAGACCTCATGATTGCACAGCCATTGGTCTGAAACGCTGAGCCATTTAAGCAGCATGCCCCATGTAGTTTTGGACTCACTCACTTCTTACGCAACAATAGAGAAACAGTCCATGTATAATATTTTAGAGTCATCTCTATGCAATTTAATTATTAATTTTTTTATAACTAAAATCACAGAACATTTGAAAAAGTACAAATATGAGCATGCAGACATTTTCCTCTTTTCTATCCTGGCATGGTGGCATGCAACTTTAATCCTAGCACTGGAAAGGGAGAGGCAAATGGATATATATATATATATATATATATATATATATATATATATATGAGTTCTAGACAAGGTAGCTTAGTTTTCATAGTGAGGCGTAGGCCAGTCAATGCAACATAATAAGGTCTGGTTTGACTGTGTATGTTTGAGAGAAAGAGGAGGGGAGGGAGGGAGAGAGAGAGAGAGAGAGAGAGAGAGAGAGAGAGAGAGAGAGAGAGAGAGAAGAATTTCTCATCTTCCAAACATGTTTGAAGTATAGTAACTGGTACTTGTTGAGGCATTTATAGTTTGGAAACTTGTTTTTAGGGAAGGGATTCATGGACCCAACTGTTCTCTGAGGACATACATGTACAAAATAGTTGATGAGGGATGAAGAAACATTGTCTTCAATGATTTACCACTAGTAAGAAGCACATGCTTCTCTAAATAAACTCTTTCCCATGCTCCTGTAAACAACCCTAATGAAACCCCTCATTGGGGGACACACACACCAAAAAAAAAACATGGATGTAGTGGGACTAATTGGGAAGAAGAAAGGGTCAGTTGTAATGAGACAAGTAGAGACAAGAAAGGATGATGGGGTTAAATATATTTGAAATACATTTTGTACATATATGAAAATGTCATAATAAAACCTATTATTATGTGTAATGTTGTCCAGGACTATCTTCTAAGAAAAAAACATCTACTGTCTTCATATGAGTTGTACATGCTTGCAAGAGTCTATGAGGAACAGGCCTGTAGACTGTAGATATTCTCCCAGAGAGGGAGGGGACTGTGGTGGGTCATTGGAAGTTCATTTGGTATTCCAGCTAATTCTCCCAGCCATTTGGATGCAATTTTGTCTTAATTGCACATGGTCTCAGTGTATGGGGGAGGTACTAGAGTATTATTGTCGGGGGGGGGGGGGAGGCTAACAGAAGGTACTCCCATCTTTGCGACCATAGGGAAGCCATTGTACATTGCTGGGAGCAGACTTTCCTTTGCAGCTGCTTTAGGGTCACCTAAATTCCTGTCCATAACTTCTCACTCATGCTCTGTAAGTAAGCCTAATAAATTCAGTGGTTCCCCAGGGTGGACTTTGTGGAATAACCTTTTGGTAGGTATTTAAGTCTCCCTGGAGAAGGAATTCTCACAACACTTGGCATAGTCAACAAGATGTGGCAAAACCAGAGATGAGTTTGGGAGAGCAATGGCATTGTTTCTGTTATGGGTAATGAGACAGACAATTGAAGCTAAGGGTGAAGCATCCCCAGAGAGAATTTTGACATGGCTGTCCATCCTCATATGTCATGTAGCGGGATGCCCTTTGTGAGTAGCAGCAGTGGCATGGACAACTGAGAGTATCGTGAGATACGTAACTAAGGTAGGAACACCTGAAGATGGAGTATCTGTAATGGCAATCTCAGAGTGGTAGCTTCTAAGTGGTCTGGAGTGGCATGTTTATTCAATGAGTGGGATATGCCATAATCTGAAAATTATTTGAGAACTGTTGAATGTTTACAGCAGTTATTACAGTCTTTGAAAGTAGCACTTCAAGATCATGAGTACTGACAAGAGGCTACAGAGGTTGCTTGGCCATATTATGGGTAAAAAGAAATCCTTCTGAGGCCTAGTTAGTTGCTCAGAAGGAGCTTGTGAATGAAAGGGAGAAAAGTCAATGAGAAAGTCATTCATCTGGCATCCTTTGCTTTGGCTTCCAATATAGTGGGTGAATTGGATAAAAGAGAGGAGGAGCTGGAGGTATTGGCTTGCTATTTCTCATGGTTGGGGGAAAGGTAAAAGAATCACCAATCAGATCCATACTAAAGAGCTTTTCCTGGGAGCCCCTGGAAGGCCTAGAACTCATGAAAGGCCCGAGGATGTAAAGAGGAAAAGAGCAAAATAGAAGTAACAGAAGACAGCACTCTGGTCTAACCTTTGATACAGGGAAAAGGAAAGTGCATGATCTGGCCTTGCTGATGGGGATCTTAACAATGGTCTGTGTGAGAGGCTATGGTAATCAGAGATTATTCAGCAGTGAAATTGCTGGAATTAGGGACAAGCCTTAAACAATCAATGAAGGAGCCTCTTTGTAGTTGGAATTTTCTTTGAGCTTCCAACCAGATCCCAAATAATGACACAGAGATTTATTAATTATGAATGTTCAGCCTTAGCTTAGCCTTGTCCCACTAGTTCTTTTAACTTAATTTAACCTGTTTCTATTCATCTACATTTTGCCTTGGAGATTTTTACCTTTTATTCTTTACGTCCTATTTTCCTGTTTCCTCCGTGTGTGTCTGTCTGAACCCTGGTGTCTCCTTGATAATTCTTTTTCTTTCTTCTTCCTGGAGCCTAAATTCCTTTTCCTACTTACTCTCCCACACTATTGGACATTCAGCTTTTTCTTAGACCAATTAGGCAGGCAAGGTAAAAGAACAACACATCTTTACGTAGTTAAACAAACGCAACACATCTTTACATAGTTAAACAAATATCTGAAACATAAACAAAAGCAACCCATCTTTGCATAGTTAAATATTCCGTAACACCTCTCCCCACCTAGCTTATGAGGCTGTGGGCTATGGGAACAATAGGATCAAGCTGAGTGCTTCAGAAATAAACCAACTGAGCAGTATAACCACCTATCCTTCCTAGAAACAAAGGCTGCACAATCTGAAACAGTGAAAGGGCAGTCAGTTCCCTAATGAACTAGCTCACACCAGCTATTACAGGTACTTTGTCATCACCAATAGAGGTCCCCAGGGATATCCGAGGCTGGAAGACAAAAGAAGATGGACAGGGCACTACTGTAGGAACTGGGTATGAGGAAAGCAGTGTGTTGTGTATGATGCCCAGTTCGCAGGCTATATTAGTTGCTTTTCAATTGCTTGATACAATGCCATGACCAAGGCAACTTATAAAAGAAAGAGATTGTTTGGGTTTACAGATCCAGAGAGATGAGTCTGTCATAGCGGAGCAGGGGGAAGGCATGGCAGTTGGAACAGCATCTGAGAGCTTACATCTTGAAGTGCAAGCATGAAACAGAAAGAGGGTACTCCAGAAAAGGTAAGGTTTTACATTCTCAAAGCCTACCACCATTGACATACCTTTGCCAATAAGGCCATACCCCTTAAGCCTCCTCAAACATTCCCACAAACTGAGGGCCAAATATTCAGATGCTCAATTATATGGCATGGGGAGGGGTAAACTCATTCAGTCCATCGCACAGCATCAGGTAAAACTGTTCACAAGAGAGTTAAGGAAGAACTTAATTTGTCAGGAACCTCAATACTGGCATGAACTTTAGTGGCATTGCTAAGCTCCTTGGTGGGGTGGGAGTTTTATGAAGTAGGACAGACTTTGATGTATCTAAGTGACCTTGACCAGCATGTAAATTATGTACACAAAATGAAAGAGGTCTGCATGGATTACTTGAAGAGAAATGTGGCAAGATTTGTGTCAAGCTGAAGTGTCTGAGGAAGAACTTGGCAGCCATTAATGTATCATTGAACAGAAAAGTTTTGAAATCTCAATAATAGTTCACAGAAGGCAGTGATGATGAAACAGTGTAGGTAAAGACTATTAAACATATCCCAGGGGTAGGTAGTTATCCCTAAAGATTAAGTACTTACTGTACATTTATCTCCTGCAAAAGAACTTTCTAGGTGTGCTGGCTAGTTTTATGTCAACTTGACACAAGCTAGAGTCATCTTAGAAGAGGGAATTTCAATTAAGAAGATGATTTCACAAGACTGGCCTGTGGGCAAGCCTGTGGTGAGTTTTCTTGATTGGTGATTGATGCGGGAGGGCCCAGCTCACTGGGGGCTGGTGGTTCTGGGTGCTGTAAGAACAAGCCAATAAGCAGCATCTGTCCATTGCCTCCATTTTAGTTTCTGCCTCTAGGTTCCTACCTTGACTTCCCTCTACGAGGGACTGTTACCTGGAAACACAGAGCTGAAGTAAACCCTTTCATCCGCAAGTTGATTTGGGTCATGTTTTATCAGAGGAAAAGAAACCCTAACTAAGACAGAAATTGGCATCAGGAATGGAATATTGCTGTGGCAGATCTGGTCTTGTTTTGAGGAATATTGTGGAAAGATTTTGGAACTTTAGGGTGAAAAACTATTGAATGTTCAGAGCTTAATGGGCTGTTGTGGGAAAATGAATGCTAAGAATGTTGAAAGCAATGCAGATTAAAGAGGCCTGGTTTGTGATGTTTCAGAGGGAAATTTGAGAGTTCCTTAAAGACTCTGTCATGGCTATCTGATGCTTTGAATTAAGAATCTTTGGTTCTTCCACCTACAATCTGTAGAACTACAGAGGGTAGGTGCAGAGTAAGGGACTAGAACAGTGGGTCGTGACCCTTTGGGGATCAAAAGACCCTTTTTGCAAAGGTCACATATCCGATATCCTGCATATTAGATATTTACATTACAATTCATAACAGTACCAAAGTTACATTATGAGGTAGCAATGAAATAATTTTATAGATAAGGGTAACCACAACATGAGAAATTATATTAAAGTTAGGAAAGTTGAGAACCACTGGACTAGAGGGAACAGAGGGATTTCCTTAGGAAAGGGAAATAGAATAGATAATCACTGACGAATGGGGGGGGATGGAACAGGGGGATCAAGTGGGGAGGGGGAGAGGAGAGGGAATCATGGGTGGGAGTACAGGGGAAGTCAGCTAAAATTAAGGGGCAATTGAGTTGTAATATGGAAACCTAATACAGTCGAAACTTATATATATATATGTATATATATATATATCCATATATGAAGTCATTCTAAATGAAATTGCCAAATATGGGGGATTCAGAGCCCCAACTGGCCATCTCTTGTCACCAAGTGAAGCTTCCAATACTAAGACTGGGTTATATCTCATTGAATTGTTGGCCAAACAAAGGAACCCCACGAGAATCCCCAAATAACCCAGGCTGTTACCAAGACTATAGGTCGTTCTCCACAAACTTACAGCAAGGCTCCATTGCTGAAAACAACACTTATACAACTCATCGAACATGGAGATGTCAAGCTGGTACATACGTGGAGCCTTCACCCCTATGTTCTAGAGTCTTTGATACAGGAAGGTACTCTGCATTCTATAAGAAGAAAAACCTAAACACCAAGCCAGCCACAAACCCTTTGATCTACAATGGTGCGCTGCCTGCAATATATGCTAGCGCAATGGTGGCACAAAGCTTGTGGGAATAACCGAGAAATAATTGATTTAACTTATGGCCCACTCCATGAATTAGAACCTATATTCATCACTGCATGGGTGACCAAGAACCAGAGACTAGAGAGCCCAGTGATCAAGGGCAAAACCAAATAATACTAGTCTAAAAAAGAAAAAAAATAGTGATAAATGCCTCCTAATGATATTCTGCTATACTCATATCATAGATCAGTACCTTGTTCAGGCATCATCAGAGAAGCTTCCTCCTCTAGCAGATGGGAACGAATATAGAGAGCCATAGCCAGACATTACGAAAAGAGTGAGAGACCTTGGAACACTCAGCCCTGAATGGTATATCTCCATTAAATCCCTCCCTTGAGAGCTCAGGGAACCCCACTGAAGAAAAGCAAAGAGTACAAGAGTCAGCAGAGATGGAGGATGTTATGAATTTGTGCTGGGGGGGGACCCCCGAGGGTATCCTGCATGTTCAGGGAAACATGCTGGCATGCAAGGCAGACGTACACCATGCAGGCATGGCGGTGGCCAGTAATTCACAACCCAGATGCTGCATCCATGTGGAGAGTTTATTATAATAGAGAGATGAAGAGAAAGATAAGAAAGAGAGAGAGAGAGAGAGAGAGAGAGAGAGAGAGAGAGAGAGAGATTGAGGGTGCACACTTCATGGTAAGAACAGCAAAAGAGAGAGAAAGAGAAAGGAGAGGAGTTTTTCCTTAAAATGAGATTTTTACATCAAGACGCAGAGCAGCACCAATGGGCGGGTCAGAATATTAACAGAGGACACCAAGAAAACAAGGTCCTCTGTATTAGAGTTCTCTACAGACACAGAACTTATAGAGTGACTCTCTCTCTCTCTCTCTCTCTCTCTCTCTCTCTCTCTCTCTCTCACACACACACACACACACACACACACACACACACACATTTCATGGAGTGGGCCTTAAGTCAAATTTAAATGTATGTATATGGGAAATTACTAGAATTACTTGCAGGCTGCAGTCCAACAATGGCTAGCTGTGAACAGAAAGTTCAAGTATTTGCTCAGTCCCATGAGGCTGGGTGTCACAGCTGGTCTTCTGTAAATGCTGGAATCCCTAAGAAGTAGGCTCCAACGCCCGTGAAGAAATAGATGTGCTGACAAGGCCAGGGCAAGCAGGCAAAGGACAAAAACAGCACCTTCCTTCTTCCATTGTCCTTCCAGCAGAAGGTGTGGTCCAGATTAAAGTGTGCCTTCCAGCCTCGAGGTCTGGATTAAAGGCATATTGTTTCTTGCCTCAAGGTCCAGATATAACTGTTGGCAATCAAGAATATTCATCAAACCCTCTAGATCAACATGTTCAAAGCTCATATGAACTCACAGCATACACAGGCCCTGCACAGGTCTGCAGCAGGTCCTCTGCCTATATATTATAGCTTCCAGTTTAGAGTTTTTATGGGATTTCTGAGTGCGCAAATGAGTAGGTCTCTGATTCTTGTGCCCTCTCTTGGGCTCTTTTTATTCTGTTGGTTTGTCTTGTCAAATTCCAATGTGATAGATTTTGGTTTTATTACATTTTATTTTGGTTTTTTTTTTAAATGAATGAATGAATGCAAACCTAGCCACTGGAGTAAAGGTTAACAACTGAACTGTCATTTATATCTGCTGGGAAAGGGAAAATCAGTTTTTTTCCAGTGGATTTACACTGTGTATATCAACAACTCCAGGACAGGCTCCATGTTCAGGAGTAGGCAACCAACATAAAATGAACTCCACAGTTTTTTTTTTTTTCTTGGTTTTTCGAGACAGGGTTTCTCTGTGTAGCTTTGCGCCTTTCCTGGAACTCACTTGGTAGCCCAGGCTGGCCTCGAACTCACAGAGATCCGCCTGGCTCTGCCTCCCAAGTGCTGGGACTAAAGGCGTGCGCCACCACCGCCCGGCGACTCCACAGTTTTTTATGTGTGCTTTTATTTGGTTACAGTTTGGTGTTTTGTTTTGTTTTGTTGGTTTAGGGAGGTTCTGTTGTTGAATTGAGTTTTGTTTTGTTTTGAGAAAGGGCTTAAAGTTGGATGGATAGGGAAGGGGAGAGCATCTGGAAAGACTTGGGGGAGAGGAAGAATATGATCAAAATATATTTAAATTAAAAATTGTTTTAAATAATAAAAATGTAATAAAATAGAAAAATACGGTGTTTAAAAGACTAGCATCTGTGGTTCTGGTCAACTGGGACTGAAGAACTGGCTGTGATTATTAGGAGACAAAAAACCAGTGAAGTAAAAGATTTTCTTTGCTGGGGTAGTTGATGCTGGATAGCTGGAGCTGAGAAATTAGCAGTGATGAAGAAGAGACCCGCATCACTGAGGCAAAAATCTCCTAGGAAGTGTCTCTTCAGAGTCACCACATGGAAGCTGTGGTGCAGAAGCAGCGAAAGTAGTACCTTGTGCTGGCAGCTGAGCTTGGTAATATGTAAAAGTGGACCCTGGGTTTTGATGCCATCAAGGGGTGGTGGAGATAGGCTGAAGCTTGGCACTGTTTGGTAGGGGTTGGAGTCCCTGAAGAGATGCCAGCAGAAGCCATCAGTGAAGGGCACCATCAATTGAAGTAGAAGCCCCAGGACTGAAAGGGTAGGCTCGGAGTCCCTGAAGGGAGCCTAGGAGAGACTATTGGTGAAGGTGCAGTCCTGTTGCAGTGAAGACCCCCACGTTTAGGAGATGCCAGTACCATGAGAAGACCACCAATGATGGCAGCAGTTGTGGAGTGGAACTGATCTGAACCTAGGAGATGAGCTATGTGTGCTGTAGAGGGTCAATACAAGATGTGGTCCAAGTTCTTAGGAAGAACCCAGAACATGGTGAGTGAATGCCAGATATCCAACACTGAGCTTTTTACACTGTTGGACTTTGGTTTTGCTTTGTTCAGATTTGACTGTGCCTGGCTCTTCCTTCCTGGAGAAAGAAAGTATGTAACTAATTTTGATTTTACAGGAAACCACAATTGAGAGATTTTGAAGTTTTAGAGAGAATTTGGATATTTTTAAGACTTTGGATATATTTTTAAAATTTTTAATTTATTTTACATGTTTGAATGTTTTGCCCGCATGCATATTTGTACAACACATGTTCCCAGTACCTGTAGAAGCTAGAAGAGAGCATTAGATTCCCTGCAACTAGCATTACAGATGGTTTGTGAGCCACCATGTGGGTGCTGGGAATCAAATCTGGAACTTCTGGAAGAACAGCCAGTGCTCTTAACCTCTGAACAATCTCTCCAGCACAAGAATTTGGGCATTAAAGAGACTGAACTTCAGCTGGGTGGTGATGGCACAAGCCTTTAATCCCAGCACTCAGGAGGCAGAGGCTTGTGAGTTCGAGGCCAGCCTGATCTACAGAGCAAGTTCCAGGACAGGCTCCAAAGCTACACAGAGAAACCCTATCTCAAAAAACTAAAAGAGAAAAAAAAAGAGAGACTGGACTTTGAAAGTTTGAATTTTTAAAGACTATGGGACTTTTAAAATTTGGAATATGTTTTATGTTGTAATATTCATATTAATGACACTGGGAACAAAAAGACAGGTGTGGTAGTATTGTGTCCCCCAAAATATTGTGTACTCTAATAAATTTATCTGGGGTCAGAGAACAGACAGCCACTAGATACAAAGGCTAGGAAATGGTGGCACTCACACCTTTAATCCTAGCATTCCAGAGATAGAAATCCCTCTGGATCTCTGTGAGTTCAAGGCCACATTGGAAACAGCCAGGCATAGTGACTCACACCTTTAATCCCAGGAAGCAAGGCTTTAATCCTAAGGAGTGATTCTAGAAAGCATAAATGTATATAAGGCGTGAGGACCAGAAACTAGGGGCATTTGGCTGGTTAAGATTTTGGCTGGTTAAGCATTCAGGCTTTTGAGCAGTAATTCAGCTGAGACCCATTCGGGATGAGGACACAGAAGCATCCAGTCTGAGGAGACAAGACCAGCTGAGGATCCGGCGAGGTGAGATAGCTATGGCTTGTTCTGTCTCTCTGATCAACCAGCATGGACCCCAATAACTGGCCTCAGGTTTGATTTTATTAATAAGAACTTTTAAGAATCCTGCTACAGACAGGAACATTTATGATTTAAAAGTGCTGTGTTGGTGGTGGTGGCGGCGGCGGCGGCGGCGGCGGCGGCGGCGGCGGCGGCGGCGCGCCTTTAATCCCAGCACTCAGAGGCAGAGGCAGGAGGATCTCTGTGAGTTGGAGGCCAGCCTGGGCTACAGAGTGAGTTCCAGGAAAGGCTCCAAAGCTGCACAGAGAAACCCTGTCTCAAAAAAAAAAAGTGCTGTGTTTGTGTGTCAAATTGATAAGGGGTCAATTGTGCCGACTAGTTTTTAGTTTTATGTCAACTTGACACAAACTAGAGTCATTGTAGAATAGGGTACCATGCTCCCCACCATGATGATCATGGATTCTGACCCTCTGGAACTGAGACTCTCAATAAACTCTCACTTTTATAAGTTGACTTGGTCATGATGTCTCTTTAAAACAATAGGAGAGTAACTAAGATACCTCCTAGGGAGTTATTGGTATACAGGGATGGCCTTAGAGGACCCTAATCAATCAATAATGGCTATTGCCACTGATATTGGTTGCACTCCAGAACTAAATAGTAAGACCCTATTACTGAAGTCACCACATGATTTGGTTTCAGGACTAGAAAATTAAAGGCAGGGCTGAGCCAAAATTTATCCCCTTCCTGTATTCTAGGTCTTGTATTGCTGGAAAGAGCTATTAAGGTTGCTGGGGAGAATTATGGCCAAAAACCCTGCTCAGCTGTGAATCCTGCGTGCTTCATAATGGAAGTGCCAGACAAGATGTATTAGATAGTTCAATAAATTTTTGAGTGGTTTTTGAATAGAACTAACTTTTTGATGGGATTAAGGCTCACTCCATGAGGGAAAATTTCTATCCAGAACTGGATACTTAGATTAAAAATCTGTAGCCAAAAAAGTTGTGGTGCTTTGAATGAAATTGGTCCCCATAGACTCATAGGGAGTGGCATTATTGGATGTGTAGGTATGGCCTTATTGGAGGAAGTGTGTCATGGGGGAGTGGGTTTTGAGGTTTCTGAAGTTCAAGCCAGGCCCAGTGTCACTCTCTCTTCCTGCTGCCTGCAATCCAGATGTGGAACTCTCAGCTACTTGTCTAGCACCATGTCAGCCTATGTGCCACCATGCTTACCCCTATGATGATAATGGACTAAACCTCTGAAACTGTATGGCAGCCACAATTAAATGTTTTCCTTTATAAGAGTTGATGTGGTCATGGTGTCTCTTCATAGCAATAGAATACTGACTAAAACACAAGTAATAGGCACCAGTGAAGAAGTAACTGCAATTACTTTGTTAAATGAATGTGAAAGCTCCAGCTAAGGAGCTTTCCCAGCATACTGTTTATGGCTGTTAAAAACAAACAAAGAATAATCTAGGTGTTGCACAAAGGAATACATGGATAAAGTGAGAGTTGCTTGGGAAGAAAATTGATTTTGTAAAAAGCGTGTGCCAGAAACCAAACTGGGCTAGCGAGAACACTGGAGCAATGCGGTCACTTGTTTGACTCTAATGCAGGTGGTGATTGTGTCTTTTCACCATTGATTGGAGTCCAACCCCATGGTCTTTCCTTATTAACTAGTTATAAAAGAATCAGCGCAAAGGTAATGAAGGATGGTGGCCCTTTTCATAAACAAAGTTTAACCAGGTAGAAGAGACCAAAAGATTTCCACAAAAATTTTACAAGGTGGGAGAAATGAATATTGAGCCTTGATGGTCAAAATACCATTTATAGAGAAAAAGCTCACAATCAACTTCCGTTATTGTTGCTGTCAGTGTCCTTCAGATATTTTTCCCTTTCCCATTTTCTTCCCTTTCCTCTCAGGTTTTCTAGTAAAAGGAATATGTCCAAGACTCATCACCCATCACTCTCTTCAGCTGGAGGAATTGGTGAGAGGGCATGAAGGTTTAGTACCTTGCTGGAGTTGGAGAAAAGTCCGGCAGCTCTGTGTCACGTCCTCTAGGGCTCAGGGACCATTGTGGAGGAGGGAGGCAGAAAGGGTGTAAGAACCAGAGAAAGCAGTGGAATGCTGTCCTGCACGCTTTCCCAAACAAAACTGCCACTGTGCTGATCACATCAGCTGTACCTGCTTGTAAGAGTCCACAGGAGGCAGAGAGGAAAGGGTGGGGACACTGGACCTGTACTTGATATTCCAGCCACTTCTTCCAGTCATTTTTATGCACATGGCTTTCATGATTAAGGGAGGTGCTAGTTATAGGCTGGAGGAGGCTAAGGGAAGAGGCTTTGTCTATACTGCAGTGAGGAAGCCATTGCCCAAGCTGAGTGCTGACCTTTCAGTACAGACAGCTGCTTCAGAATCTCCTACACTCCAGTCCAGCCCCTAACTGTTCACCCATGCTCTGTAAAGTAAGCCTAGCAAACTCACTGGTCTCTCTAGGTGAACTTTAATGGAGTCTTACTTCAGGGGTAGCTGCAGTTGATTTGGGCAGGAGGAAGTAGGTTTTGTTCACCTCTCCACAGGGAAGGGATTCTTGAAACAGTAATTTACATATGCTAATCAAACATTTAAATTGTTCAAGATCAGCCCAGGCAGTGGTGGCACACACCTTTAATTCCAACACTGGAGGCAGGGAAGCAGAAGAGGCAGGTGGATCTCTGTGAGTTCCAGGACAACACAGAGAAACTCTGTCTCAAAAAAAAAAAAAAAATGTTCATGATCACATAAAAATTAAAGAAAAAGAAAATTTATTCTGGGACAAGAATGATCCCTGGAACATCTTTAAAATCATGGTTGGATTTATTAAGAACAAAGTGGTGTTTAAGTTAGGATTACTGGCTGTTTTGGCTCTCTCTCTCTCTCTCTCTCTCTCTCTCTCTCTCTCTCTCTCTCTGTGTGTGTGTGTGTGTGTGTGTGTGTGTGTGTGTGTGTGTGTGTTGGAAATGGTCTCACTAGGTAGCACTTGGCTGACCTAGAATTCACAAAGATCCATCCACCCATCCACCTTTGCCTGGAAGTGTTGGGACTAAAGGTGTATGCCACCATGACTGGCTGTGTGTTTGTTTCTTTGTTGTTTTGTTTTTTTCAGATAGGGTCTTGCTACATAACGCAGATTAGCATCCTACTCATTCTTCTCCTGCTCCGGACTTCTGTGTACTGGGTATGCAGCACCATACCCTGTTGATCGTTTTGTTTTTCTACAGCCTCTGACAGCAATCTTCCTTCAAAACTAGGGTTTTTTTTCCTCTTTTTAAGCCAGACTCTCAATCTTTGACCCAGGTTGACTTGAACCTTACCAGTCTCACATTACCCCCATACTTTCTTTCTTATGTACATGCTTGTTTGTCTTTATTTTACTATGCTACAAACCAAGTCTCTACTGGCTAATGGAAGAGAGACAAAGATGTATGTTCTTTCTGATTATTTGCCTATTGATACATTATACAGAGAAATAAAAATTACAGATACTAACAAAAATGCTAATTTAACCACAATTGGGTTCACATTCTACACTTATATTACGTTTAAACTTTTGGAGACTTTTGAAGTACTCTTATCATAAAGAATAGTCAGCCTTCTGTACAAGTCAAGTGGTAGGCTTAATTTATAAATTGAACAAATGAAGAGTATTTACTAATCTCAATGAGATTATAAGCCTTCATTTAGTGGCTTTAAACTAATGGGCTAATAATTAAAATTTATCAGGCTGAAAATTCAGTTATCATTGAATTAGGACATAAAAAGAGAGAGGGACAATGATTTTAGTTGAAGTGTATTTGTTGTCTTTGGGGTGTGTTGATCTTTAGAGACAAGTCTTGCTTTGTCATCTTGGATGACTTTAAAATTTCAGCAATCTCCTTGTATCAACCTTTCAAGTGCTTAGATTAAAGGTGTGTGCTGCCATGACTGGATTTCATTGTCTTTTTAGTGGGACCATCTCTTTTGGGAAGCAATCCACATTTTCCTTTGGGGGACATATATGTTTGTGAAGGAGGTGTGTGTGTATGCATACATATATGTGCACACAAAAATGTTTGAGATATCCTAGTTTGTTGATCTCAAACTTACAGGTTCAAGTGATCTTCCAAACTCAGCTTTCTGAATAGCTGGGACCAATAGTTCATGCTACTATGTCTTGCTTGGATTTTCTTTATTAAGAGAGTAGAAAGAGTTGTGTTAATTCAACTGTACTTACAATAGATGAAATAAATAAGGATAAGAATCAAGGTATGTTGTGGAGTGTTACTTAAATGTGACATCAATCACTAGGTTATGGGATGCACATAAATGTCTTTGGTACTTATCATTATTCTTGAAAATAAAAACTTAATGCATACGTTATATAATGCATAGAATCAATCAAAAGTTACTCTTCTCCAAGATAAAAACAAAAACATTTCATATACAAATAATTGAGCCATTACTGAAAAATATTGTGACATTATTTCAGAGACATTTTCTATTTCTTTTCTTCTGTCTCATGTCCCCCTCCCTTATTCCCTTCCTCTCTATTCCTATCTTCCTTTCTTTCTTTTATAGGGTTCTCATGTCGCCAACACTGACCTGGTATTCCTGATCCTCCTAATTACTAGGATTACAAGCATGTCCCACCATGCCTGGCTTCAGCTTTAATTTTTGGGGTGAAGTGGGGGTTAATGTTTTGAGATAAGGTCTCTAACCTTATCTATATAGACTGGCCTCTACCTCCCTAGGGCTGGGATTACTTTAGTTTACCACCATATCTAGTTTATGAGGTGCCAGGATAGAACACAGAGCTTCCTGCAAAACAGGCAAGCACTTTACCAACTAAGCTGAATCCCAATCTCTTGTTTTCTGTTTGTTTTTGAGACAAGGTTTTACTCCACTGTTCAGGCTGTCCTTAAGCTAGTGACAATCTGCATTTCAGCCTTCTGAATACTGAAATTACAGGTATGAGCTACCATGTTCCGCTAGGTTGATGGTTTATTATATACCATACAAACTCTTAGCGTATGATCCAACAGTCACACTCCATGGTATCTACCTAAGTGAATTGAAAATGTATTAGCATTTAAAAGCTCACAAATGATGTTTACTGTAGCTTCCTTCATCATTTTCAAAGCTTAGACTCAACCAAGATGTCTTTCAGTAGGTGAATAAACTACGATACATCCAAATAACGGATTGTTATAAGAATGTTAAAAATAAATCTACCATTGAGCTATAAAAACATGGAGGAAACATAAATATATATTATTAAGTAAAAGAAGTCGATGTGTAAAGCCTACATGTTGCATGAGTCTAACAATGTGATGTTCTTTAAAAAAAGATAAATGTATAGAAAGAGTATAAAGGTAAAAGTTTGTTTATAGGGAGATGAGATGAGATAAGGAGAAGGTGGGGTGGGCTAACCCAAACTAAGGATGTATGAAAAGTCTTACTTCGAAAACCTACTGCTTTGCAAACTAGTTAAAATACATAATGTTTTATAAAAGCATTTAAATGGAGTTACCCTGCATGTGTGGAAAATGTTTTCCCCAGAAGACATGGGTTATTACATGAAAACCTCAGTGCCAGCAAAGGATACCCCCAAAAGTTATTGGTCAGGGAGGTTCCAGAGGTTCTCCCAACAATGCAGGCTATTGCCATTGTTCTTAGTTGCCCACTATAGCTACATAGTCAAACCCCATTGCTGAAGACACAACACACGTTGGATAACAGTTCCTCCCTGTTAGTAAGATTTCCTAGTGTCTGAAGTGCAATGTAGGCTGCTGGGGGAGAAAAATAGTCAATAGACACAGGCAGAAATTGGCACTGCATGCTACAATGTGGACTTCCCAGGCAAAATATGCCTACTGGTACAATACTGACATGGCTGTTATGGGGGTAACCAATTGCTTTCTGATTGGATAGGAGGACTACTTAACAGGAGGAATTCATGCCTGGTACTGTGGTGATATTCTGTAATAAAGCTTGCCTGAAGATCAGAGGACAGAGCCAGTTACAGAGTTAGACATAGAGATCAGGCAGTGGTGGCACACACCTTTAATCCTAGCACTCAGGAGGCAGAGGCAGAGATCTGTCTGGATTTCTGTGAGTTCAAGACCACACTGGGCTACATGAGATTAATCTGGTCGAAAAGAGAAACAGAGCCAGGCAGTGGTGGCACACACTTCTAATTCCAGCTCTTGGGATCACACACCTTTAATCCCAGCACTAGGAAGGTTGAAACAGGAAGTGATATGGCTGGGCAGAGAAAGGAATTTAAGGCAGGAGACAGGAACTCTGGCTCTTTCAGGCTGAGAAGTTGATGGGGTAAGAGGTGGTGGCTGTGGCTTGCTCTGCTTCTCTGATCTTTCAGCTTTCACCCTGATATCCGGCTCTGGGTTTTTATTATAAGACCAATTAGGATTTGTGCAACATGGTACTGTAAACCTGGTCAAAGTCCCATGAAGGGGTAGATCTTAGGCACTAGGGAGGAATCTGCTACTGTTATTTTACTAAGTAAGCATGTTGTTACACTGCCTTCTAAATATTTATGGTTATACCCATAGATTAGTGGCACTCTCAACCTTGTTCAGAAAAGCTTTTTGCAGTGGTAGATGATTAATGTAGACACTCATAGCTAGTCGTTTTGCTGAAAATAAGTGACTGTTGAATGCCCATCCCTACATAAGACACCTATATCAAACCCTTCCCCAAGGCTCAGCAAACATCACTGAAGGAGGAATGGAAAAAACGAAAGAGCCAGAGGATGGGGAAGACTTGTAAAATGCTAGTTTCTGAACAGGGCATGATCATTGTACTCATGAATTCACAGCAGCTATGCTTACCTGCACAAGACCTGTACAAGATCAAACCAGTTGGTATTCTGACATGGATGGGAAAGAGGCTCATGAAGCTCCATCCATGGCCAAGAATCTATTGGCAATTGATGGCTACCAGGGGAAAGGAAGTCATTTTTACCTCAGGGGCATGGCTACTCTTAGATTACCTATGGTGACTAGCCCCACATCCATGTATATGAAGCAACACTAACTGGGCTCAATGGTTTTTTTAAAAGACATGAATGTGGGAAGGGGAAGAAGAAATTAGGTCTGGAGGGTGGAGGAGGAGGAATCAGTTATGAAATTGCCAAAGATTTGTTTTAAACTTAAAAATGTTTGTCATTACCAGGTGTTCAAGGAGGGGGGTAGAATGAGTGATATTTTTAGGGTATTGAAATTACTCTGTGTGGATGCTTAATGGTGAGTACAGTGTGTTATATATTTGCCCAACCCCATAGAATGTACAATACCAAGAGTAATCCTAATGCATCTGGCATGGTGGCACATACTGTAATCCCACCACTGGAAAGGTAAAGGCAGAAAGATCAGAAGTTCAAGATCATCCTGAACTTACACACACAATTTTGCTACAAGAAACCCTGCCTCAAAACAAACAAATAAAAAACCAAAACCAATGTGGTTGATATATTGTGCACCCCAATAAGCTTATCTGGGGTCAGAGAACAGAACAGCCACTATATTAAACATAGATGTTAGGCAGTGGTAGCACACACAGCTTTAATCCTAGCATTCCAGAAACAGAGATCCAGCTGGATCTTTGTGAGATCAAGGCCACATTGGAAACAGCCAGGCATGGTGACATACACCTTTAATCCCAGCACTTGAGATTTCATGTTTTTGCTTGGGAAAGACACATGCCTTTAATCCCAGGAAGTGATGGCAGGAAGCAGAAACGCATATAAGGTGTGAGGACTAGGAACAAGAGGCTTTTTAAACTTTTAGGCTTTTTAGCAGCAGTACAGCTGAGATCCATTCAGATGAGGACTCAGAGGCTTTAAGTCTGAAGCAACAAGATCAGCTGAAAAGTTGGCAAGGTGAGGGTGGATGTGGCTTGTTCTGTTTCTCTGATCTTTCAGCGTTCACCCCAATACCTGGCTCCAAGTTATTATTATTATTATTATTATTATTAATATTATTAATAATAATATGACTGCCTAGCAATTCGTGTTACAAATCCAAACAAAGAGTGACCCTACTGCGACTATGGACTTTGAGTGATGATGTAACAGTGTAGATGTAATCAGTGTTCTACTCTGAAGTCGGAATCAGGTAAAGGGGGAAGCACGCATCTTACAAGGTTGGAGGAGGATGTGTGTGGAATATTAGTGCTTTCTTCTCAGTTTGACTGTGAACCCTAAAAGGCTCCATATAATGTCCATATAATAAAGTGTTCTTTTATGAACTGTAGCATAGTATTGATTGATTTGGATGTCAAATTCTTCTTTATCTAGCTGCTCATGACAAGGTATCCATTATCTTGTGTGGGGGGGAATCCCCACACTTTCTCTCCTCTTACCACCATTTCTATTTCTAGCCGCCCTCCCCCCTCACTGTTGACCACAGTGTTTGCAAGCTTTATTCCACACTTATAATATATGTGATATTATTAGATTACCTTTTTGTTATATTGAAGTATTCTTATTAATTTAACAACTTTTAAAAGTTGAAACAACTTCAAATGTTTTGTAAGCTTTTAGCACAAAATGAAATCACTAATTTATGCAGAATAGATTCCCCCCCCTTTTAAGAGAAACTCCAGGATTAACCCTTGGGCTGGAGGTCTAGTTTAGTTGGTAGAGTGATTGCTTAGTATTCCTGAGGCCCTGGGTTTGATACTCAGAACCACATAAAACAGGTGTCAGTGCATGTCTAATATCAGCTCTTTGGTGGGGAAGGCCATAGGACGAAAAGTTCAAGATCATTACTCTATAGGGAGTTCAAGACTACCTGGGCTAAATGAGACCCTATCTCCAAATAATTAGGACTGGAGAGATGACTCAGTGGATAAAGGTGCTTGCCACCAAGTCTGATGGTTTGAGTTCAATCCCTGGGACCCACAAAGAACGAAGTGTACCATTTGCTGAAAAGTTGTCCTGTAACATTAACGGACACACCATGCATGGCATGGGCACCGCTCCCACACACGTGCACACATACGACTACAACAAACAAATAAATATAATACCCCCACCAATCCTTGTTATTCAGGACAAATTCAAGTATGTTTTTCACTTTACATTTCTAAATGTACTTAAGTTTTCCCTGCCCTTCATGGCCTTTCCCCTAATTGCTGATTAATGACACTACAGCCCACAAATGGAAATTTTTTTCTTATGAAGTTTGTATCTGGCTGCTGGGAAGTGAAGGTGATGTCACAATCGTTGGTTTGAAGTTAAGCAACAACCTAAGAGGAACCTGGTTAAAGGGGAAATAACCTCTATTTGTAAATGAGCATGTGTGCAATGTAGAAACTCTTGAAGTTTGTGTCTCATCTCCTGACTCCTCTTCTGGATAGGGTAATGTGGCAACTTCCTATTGAAGACTTGCGTTGGTAGTGTTCATGTGCAGACATGTCTGGTATCTGTATTGTCTGCATATTTAGTTGGTTACGGAGTGCATATTTCTGAAGTCCCCGGAAGTCTCCATTCTCTCAATCTCACACTGATAATGGACACTCAGGCTCATGTGCCTGTTTAGGAATAGGAAAAAGACTGACTACTTTGACCTTGAGATTCACAGCTCCGTGTTAATAAAGATCCAAGCCTATCTCAGATCAGGGCTTGCTGCCTTTTGTTTTACGCTGTGGTGAAGCATTCTGTGCAGAATAGTTTTTCCCTCTGCAGTGATGCTTATTGTTTGTAAGTCTTTTCTTCTATCTAATACAAAAAAATCATAAGATAGGAATTGCAGTTCTCACATGTAATTTCACCATGTAGGACGCTGAGGAAGATAGCCATGGGCTCAAACCCGGCTCATTCTTCATTGTGAATACCAGACCAGCCAGTGTTCCAATGTATAACAGACAAAACAAAATTGTAAGATCTGTGGGGCTGGAGAGATGGCTCATTGGTTAAGAGCACTTGCTGCTCTTTCAGAGGATAGGAATTTGGTTCCAAGTACCCACACTGAATGGCTCACAACATCCTGGACCTCCAGCTCCAAGGGAGCTGATGCCCTCATCTACGTGTACCCACATGCACATGTATACACACATACACATAAATAGTTTGTTAATAAAGAAATCCGTGATGTGCATTATACTCAGAAAATTATTTTCATTCTTTTCATATTTCCTTGTGATTTCTGCTGTAATTGTGTTTTTCTAAAGAAAGAAAGGCAGAGCCTGGTGTGGTGGTGCATGCCTGTAAATCCAGCACTTGAGAATTAGGAGTTTAATGTTGGCCTTGAGTACATAGCAAGATTGAGGCTGGTCTGAGCTACATAAAACTCTCAACCTAAAATAAAAATCTTAGAAAATAGGTCTATAATGTACTCAGTTGGTGGAGTGATTGTTTCCATACATAATGCACTCTATACTACATAAAAATGGAATTTCACCACTCAAGAAGTAGAGGTTAGAGCCTCCACGTAGTAAATAAGCATTTTACCATTAAACTACACCCTCAGCCCAGTTATTTTCTAACCATATATTTATTTCTGATGCTTTGAAAGAGGGTTTCATTCTGTAGCTCAGGCTGGCCTGGAACTCACTCTGTAGCCCAGGCTGGCCTCACAATCACAAAACTCCTCCTACCCAGAGTTCTGGGATTACAGGCAATGACCAATACATCTGATTCTGGATTAACTACTTAGACCAATGCTTCCATAGCTTTAGAATCACATTTCTATGGACTTCAATATTATATCCTTCAGAGGTGTATAACATAATATCTTAGAAAGCTGGAGGTAGCTGAGTGTAGTGGCTCATATCTGCACTACCAGAACTTGGAGAGACTGAGGCAGAAGCATCACTTTGAGTTCAAAGCCACCCGGGGAGAAGGGCCCTGTCTCAAAAGGGAAATAAAAAGGCTGGGCTTGGTAGCATGTAACTAACTGTTAACTTGAAAGGCAGATATAGGAGGCTCTTGACTTCTAGGTAATCAACTACATATTAAATTTGAGGCCAGCCTAGGCTACAATGAGACCCTGTCTCAAAAGGAAAAAAAATCCAGAAGGAATGAAGAGAAGGAGAGAATGGGGAAAGAGAGAGGAAATGAAGACATTACACCTGATATTTAATTCAGCTGTAGGGTGCTTGCTTTGCATGGGTGAGCTCCTAAATTCAATTCCCAGCATCAAAACCCAGACAAAAAGTACCACAAACTGGTGGGCTTCTTAAGTCGTCTACTCCACCAGTCCTTGGCTTTTGTTCAAAGGCCCTTTTTTTTTTCATCATCAGTATTTCCTTTCCTCCTGTTGATTGTACTCCTTCATATTCTAGCAGTAATGGCTTCCAATGTGGTTAAACCTCCACAAATCAGACTTTGCCTAAGTCCCATTCACTCCACGCTTATCCTGGTGACCTCATTTGGCAAATGGGACAACAGTAAATAGGGCGTGAAGAGGGATTTTAAATGAACTTCTTGCTGGGAATGTGGCTCCGTGGGTGGGTGATCTAACACTTACTTAGCATATGTGAGGCTCAGAGTTTAATTTCCAGTACCACATAAAAAAGAGCTGTGGGATTAGTGCGAAGGGGACAAGAAAGGATAATGGGAGCAGAATATGATCAAAATATTGTATGTACATGTCTGAAATGCCATAAGAAAATCCATTCTATGTAGTTAATATATGTTTAGAACATTTTGGAAAAAGCTTCTTAATTAATGGGGTTAAAATTTCTTTGCTGCTGGTTTGGGAATCAGACCTCCATGTAAAGAAGGCTAGGCTAGCTTGGTAGAGAAAGATCTCAAGGAACAGAAACAATTCATTGCCCCTAATGTTCTCCAAAATATCCAGCTTGACAATCACAGATGTGAGTGAGCCCATCCTACAACATCCTGCCTCAGAATAGCCATTGAAGACCAGAGAGTTTTCATGAGCATCCCAGGTGCCCCAGATATCGCAGAACATCCCCTAAATTGTCTAAACTCCTAAACCTCAAGATGGTTGGTTATGTAGAAAAACGGCTACACATCCCAGGTACACATCGAGTTCACTTCTTCACCACTTGAGGGAATACTGATTACACATCTGGTTATCTCTCATCCCTTTTTTTTCATTATGGAAAGTACCTTAGTAGTTAAATTGCAAGGAACAGGATATAGACAAATGTATGTCATGAGTTGGAAATAAGGTAAACTTTTGCATCGTTAAGCAAGTAATCTGTCATTGAAATACATCCATAGCTCTTGTTTTTTAATTGTGTGTGTGTGTGTGTGTGAGAGAGAGAGAGAGAGAGAGATACACACACACACACACACACACACACACACACACACACACACACAGACAGAGAGAGATGCCTTAGCACATGTGTGGAGGTCAGAGGACAACTTTGTGGATTTGCTTCTCTGTCACCATTACATACGTTCTAGGGCTCAAACTCAGATTGTCAGGCTTGAACAGCAAGTGCCTTTACCTGCTGAGCAACCTTGCCATGTCATTTTGTTTTGTTTTGTTTGTTGTGCAAGGGATAAAATTTAAGGCCTAGGAGAGAAGTTTCTGTATGCACTGAAGAGTGGAATGTCACCATGCTGTGGAGAATGTCACATCTAACATGCAATCAGATCTAATCAGATGCAGAGAATTTGGATACAAAATAATGTGTAAGAAAAGAACTAAAATATTGATATTTTAAAATCTCTATTATTATTTTATGGATGGTACATGGGGATTTAAGAATGTCTTCATTTGTGCTTGCATTTGCCCCATTCGTGTTTCTCGTACAGGCAGACCTTGAATTAGCAATTCTCCTACTTCAGTCTCCATGGTGGCTTAGATGACAGGCACACACTACCTCACCCAGCTGAGGTGAGGGAAGGTTTTGATGACAAAGCATACAATGTTTTTGACACAAGACCTGAAGCTTAAACAAATTTCTAGGACTAGTGCTAGGACTAGACTCATCTGAATCTACCCACCCACCCCCACCTGAAACTCTTTCTCCCTTCTGAAACTCTTTCATCATCTAGTCTATTTTCCTTCTTCACTCTGAGGATGGATTTTTCTCAAGCATTCATCAGGTAGCAAGTTGCACAGGGCTCCAAAGGATTCTTCAGTCTCAAAGTCCCCAAGGCATCATCCTTTCGTGATTACAATCTATCCATAAATACAGTCCTCCATGAAGAAATATTTGCCTACTCCTAGCATCAAATGGTCCTCTTGATCTGGCCAACTTCAGTGGCATGGAACAAATGGCGTGGGAAAGAAGTTTGTGTATCTGCTTATTGGCTAGAGTTGTGTTGATCTAGGCTGGTTCAGCTGGACGTTCCTGTTTCTGGCCCAAGAAGCTACAGTGACCTTTTAAACTACCCCAGGTGATGTCTTGGGTTGAGTGGCTCTGCTCTGTGTGTACTCATCATCCTTGGGTCAGTAAGAAGGTTTTCTTTTGTACATATTGTCCTGGTGATGGAAAGAGGACAAATGGAACTGGGTGTGGTGGCACATACCTGTCATCCTAAAAGTGAAGAGACAAAAGCTGGAAGAGCATTAGTTGAAAGCCATCCTGAGATACTGTTGCTGTGATCTAATAGCATGACCAAGGCAACTTAAGGGAGGACTTAATTTGGCTTAAGGCTCCAGAAAGATAACAATCCATTTTGGCGGGGAGGCAGAGTAGCAAGAGAGAGACATGATGGCAGCCGTGAAAAGCCCAGAGCTCACATCTCGCATCACAAGCACAAAGCAGAGAAAGTGAACTGGAAGTGGTACGAGGCTTTGAATCTCAAAGTCTCCCCACAATGATGCACTTCCTCCAGTCAGGCTGCATCTCCTAAACCTTGCTAACCAGTGAAATCAATGTGGAATCATATGTTCAAATAGCTGAAACCACTACCTTCCACTCCCTGGCCCCATAGACCTAATGGCCATATTATAATGCAAAATGCAGTTAGTCCAACTTCAAAAGTCTCCATAATCTTTCACTATCTCAACACTATTTAAAAGTTCAACGTCTCTTCTGAGAATCAAGGCAATCTCTTAATTGTAACGCCACTGTAAAATGAAAATCCAGGTTACATACTTCCAACATATAATAGCACAGAAAATACATTACCCTTCCAAAATGAAGAAATGGGATCATAGCGAGGAAATACTGGACCTAAGCAAGACTGAAACCCAGAAGGGAACCATCAGACCCCATAATGTCACGTCTTATGGCTAGCACTTTAGTTTCAAGGAGCTTAGTTGCATCTGCCCCTCTAGTTTTGCAGCTTGCAACATACATCTCTCTCCTGTGCTGGTTCCACTCCCTGTATACAGCTCTCCTTGGCCGACGCCCTACAACTCTGGGATCTCCACTGCAACCCAGACTTCACTTCAACGGCTTCATGCAATGGTATCTCACAGACTTCTTCCATGGAAGGGCCTTCATGCACAGGATCCCCTGTCACACCCTGTCTGGTCTCAGTGGCTCTCAGAAACAATGGAGGGAAAATATCCTTTCACTCTTACATCTTTCATGCTTCTAAAGCTAGCACCATGTAGATCACATTGTCAAGTTTGGCTGCTAGTTTGGAATTCCCCCCACATACATGTCTAATCACATTAGCAACAGATCTTTTATTCAGTTGCTTTATAGGAGCGGAAAACATGTTCTTTTTCCAGTTTAGAAAATTAGCTAGGTGGAATCTTACCCTGAGTGTACCCTTCCCTTTATTACTGTGTTGAGCACAAACCTTCTCCTTAATGGTGTTCATTCCTTTATCTCTTACAGCACAAGCCTTTGCTGCAACATTAAGCCACCCAGTGCTCTCTATTTCTCTTCAAACTGTACATTTTGCATTTTTCCAGCATCATTTTCTCTTTTTCATTATAAACCTGCATAAGAGTTATTAATAACCATGACATAAATTTAATATTATGCTGCCTTGAAATTACCTCTATCAAGGAAATTAGTCCATTAATTCTAATTTAGCCTCAGTCAAGTTCTTAGTGCAAGGGCAGAATGCAAACAGATTCTTTGCCTCTGGCCCACTTACTGATATTGTTGCCCTCTGAAACCTTTTTACCTGGGCCTCTGCAGTCCACATTTTTTTCAGTACTACTGTCTTCCAGGCTCATCCTAGAAAGGCCCTTTAAGCTCTGCTCACAGCATTTAAGCACTTTCTTAGTACAAACTTCCAAAGCTTTCCACATTCCTCCAAAAACTTGCCAGACTCCTGACAGAAACAGTCCACTGCTGGTACCAACTTCTATACTTGTCCCTTTTCTGTAGCAGGGATAAAATACAATGACCAAAGCAATTACGGAAAAGAGAGTTTATTCTGGATTATGAGCCAAAGGGATGAGTCTATTTTGGTAGGGAGGCATAGTGGCAAGGCATTGTGGCAGGGGCAGAAAGCTGCTAGCTCACATCTCAGTGGCAAGCACAATGCAGAGAGAATGAACTCGGAGTGGCAAAAGGCTTTGGAATCTCAGTGTGACTCCAGTAAGGCTGTATCTCCTAAACCTCCCAAACAGTGCCACCACACATGGACCACATGTTCAAATATCAGCTATTCGATGTCTCCTAAGGGAGATGTGATCATTCAGAGCATGGCAGCTCCATATCACGATTCTCTTTTAAGAAAAGTGCAGAGGGACAAAAAATGTGCTACCTCAACCTAGAATCAAAACTTCCGTTCTTACATTTCTCTTCAGGTTTTATTATCTGAAGCAAGTTATGTGATCAATCTCAAAGTCAAGGGGCAGGAATGTAAGCTCTCTGTAATATGAACTTGGCAAATGACTGCATGCAAGTGGACCTGAAGAACTGAAGCTGACAGTGCCACCTTGAGCACCTTTCCCCTTTGATGACCTGTGCATCTACGTTGGACCAACACAGATGATAATCATGGTGACTAGTGGTAGAAGTAGAAGACATAGATCCAGGTGATAGAACTGACTTGTTCCTAAGAGTGGTTTTCAATGTTACTAACAGTCAAATATTGACATTTAAATGAATGAAGGGAGGCAGGAATGGTGACTCATAGCTGTAATCTGTGACTCAGGAGGCTAATGCAGAAGTGTTGTTGTGTGTTCCAGGAAAGCCTGAACTACGGAATGAAATCCTGTCTTAACGAATCAAATTTAACAAGGCTGAAAAGATGTCTCAGTGGTTAAGAGCACTGTCTGTTCCTTCAGAGGACTCAGGTCAAATTCCTAGCATCCATATGGTGATTCACAACCATCTGTAACTCCAGTTACAGGGGACCTGATGACTTCTGACAAAGATGTGGTGCATGGACATATATGCAGACAAAACACCAATACATATAAAATGTTTTTTGAAAATCAACTTTAAAATAGTCCCATGCCTATATTGTTTTTGCAGGCCTTTTCCCCCTTAGGCGTTTTGCTTGTTTGCTTACTTCTTTTTTAGAGATAGGATCTTGTATAGCCTAGAGTGGCCTCAAATTATGTTGCTAACGATGATCTTGAACTCCTGATCCTCCTTCCTCTCCTGCAAGGTGTGGAAGTGCTAGGATTACAGATGTTCACCACCCACATAGCCTTTGTTTGCTTTTGTTTTTGAGACAGAGTGTGATGTATCCCAGGCTAGCTTCAAACATGCATGGAATCATGGATGACTTTACATTTCTAATCCCTCTGCCTCCCCCTCCCCAATGTTGACATTAGAGTTCTGCACCACCACCGCTAGTTTGTGTGGTGGTGGATTCATGCATCTCATTGACAAACACTCTGCCAATTGAGCTTTATTCCCTGTCCTATACCTTTAAAAAAAAAAAAGCTATATCCCTAGCCCCTTTCCTTTCAAGTTTATTTTGAAATAGTGTCTTTCTAAGTTGCCTGTGCTGGCCTTGAACTTGATGTGTAGGCAGACTTCAAGTGTGCTATTCTCCTGCTGCAGCCTTCTGGTTTGCTGTGATTACAGGTCTTCACCAGCACAATTGGTTTATATGATTGATCTTGATTGTTTAAAGAACAAAATCAGGGTCAGGAAGTCATAAGACTCAGTATGTATGAGGTAATGGTAGGAGGAAGAGGAAAAATTGTAAACCACAGAGGTTCACTCTAATCGTCCTGGAACGGGGTCCTGATGCAAGTTAGTTGCTATCAGAGGAAAGGTATTAGGTATCAGGAGAAGTAGGGGAGGAGATAACTCCCAGCACTTAGGGGAAGAAGTTGACATAAGCCCAACAGGAATATGAACTCTTTAAACTTCCTCATCTCTGAATTCAAAGTAAGCTGCTGTTTATCTTTCTATCCTCACCACTTCCTCATGTGTACACTAACAACTGCCACGAGCATGTTCTTCGTTCTCCAAAGACATCCTGTTCTTCCCTGGTCTTTGCCTTTGACCTCGGTGTTTCCTTCATCTAAGATGCTGTCTTTCTAATATCTGCCTATCAAATTGTTCTTATTCTTCAAGACCTAACACCAGTTCCTACTCCACCTCCTTTTGAGCCTGTTTGTTTGTTTGCTTGTTTGTGACAGAGTCTCGTGTATAAATGGTCTAAACTCTCTATGTAGCTGAGGATGACCTCGAATTCCCATCTGCTTTTGGCCACCTCCCATGTTCATGGTTTTGATGAGTTCCTGAGGCTCGCCTGGTGTTTACTATGTAGCTGAGGTTGTACTTAATCTTGTAATCCTCTTTTCTCTGCCCCCTGACTGTTGAGATGACAGGTATGTACCACAGTGTTAGGACAGAAGGAAATTGGCAGTGATTTTCCTGCCTGTGCCTCCTCAGTGCTGGGATTGCAGGAGAGTACCAACCACAACCGGTTATTATTATTATTTTTTTAAATTTTATTTTATAATTTAATTTAATTTTACATATCAGCCCTGGATTCCCCGTTCTCCCCCCTCTGTGCCCCCCTGCCTTCCCCCCAGTCCACCCCCCCCATTCCCATCTCCTCCAGGGCAAAGACTCCCCTGAGGATTGAGTTCAACCTGGTAAATTCAGTCTAGGCAGGTCCAGTCCCCTCCTCCCAGGCTGAGCCAAGTGTCCCCGTATAAGCCCCAGGTTTCAAACAGCCAGTTCATGCAATGAGCACAGGACCCGGTCCCACTGCCTGCGAGCCTCCCAAACAGATCAAGCCAATCAATTGTCTCACCTATTCAGAGGGCCTGATCCAGTTGGGGGCCCCTCAGCCTTGGTTCATAGTTCATGTGTTTCCATTCGTTTGGCTATTTGTCCCTGTGCTTTTTACAACCTTGGTCTCAACAATTCTCGCTCATACAAACCCTCCTCTTTCTCGCCAATTGGACTCCTGGAGCTCCACCCGGGGCCTAGCTGTGGATCTCTGCATCCAGTTCCCTCAGTCATTGGATGGGGTTTCTAGCATGACAATTAGGGTGCCATCCCATTACCAGAGTAGGTCAGTTTGGGCTGTCTCTTGACCATTGCCAGCAGTCTATTGTGGGGATATCTTTGTGGATTTCTGTGGGTCTCTCTAGCACTTTGTTTCTTCCTATTCTCATGTGGTCTTCATTTATCATGATCTCTCACAACTGGGTATTATTATCATCATCGTCATCATCACCATCATCATCATCACAATTATGTATTACCAGTGCTTGTTTTATCCATCTTTTCTCCACTTTCCCTCTTACTGCTTATCTGTTGCGAATACTATGCATTATCTGGATCAAATAAAATGAAAGTTCTTACTGCTTCTGCTCTTGAAAGACTCCAGTTGCTTTAAAGAGACTTGTATTGGATAAATAAGAATTGCAACCTTTAGAACAAACTAAACAGAAATAAGCACAGGTGGTATGATGATCTCTACAAGGGGACTAATAACTTTATTTAAAGACAGTCTCATGTAGCCCAAGCGAGCCAGAAACTTATTACATAGCTGAGGGTGACCTTGAACTCTACTTCTCAGGTCCTGGGATTACAAGCCTGTGCCACCAAGCCTGGCCTCTAAACAGTTTTTCAAAGACAGAATCCTGAGAGTAAAGGGCAGACAGAGGTCATTTCAGCAGAGCCAGCAGCTCATGCAAAGTTCCTGGGGCTTTTTTAAAAAGTGCCAAAAGACCCAACACATAAATATTAGTGTTTGGATCTTGATAAATTAATAATATAAATATATAAATTACACAAATGCTTTTGCATTTCTTGTATCTTCTGCCACCCTTTCATGATCCATTATTAACTCCAGTTTATAAAGGAGATAACCTAGTGTCAGGGTTTAAATGACTGTTCTAGAGAAAACCAAATTAACAGTGGCAGAACCAAGATGCCAAAATCGGTTTTCTGATGCCAAAGAAGTGCTCTTTCCTCTACATTCTGCTTCTCAACTCTGGTTTTCTCCGATAGTGGAAAACTGAGCAAAAGGTCAAACAGAGGTTCCAAGAGAAAAGTTAGGAACTGCAAAGGCAAAATGGTAAGACCTTCGCAAGGTTTGTTCTCAGGTACATTCTATTTTAAAAAGCTATACAAAATCCCATGTCACATAGGTAGACTAGTGTCCTCATCCCTTCCCATGACTTCTTACCTGTTTTCAGTGGTTGGCACTGCCATTCACATAGGTAATAAAGACAGAGGCAGGGAAACAGAATGACTTCTAACCTATTTAAATAACTAACGTGGAGGTGGTGGTAAGAGCCAACAAAAATGTCATAACATGGAAAGGAAGCATAAAGAACTATCGGAGAGGAGTTGTGCAAATCCCTTGCCTGAAACTCTGTTGTTTTCTGTTTTGTTTTGTACAGAGCCTCACTGTGGAACCCAGAGTGGCCACAAATGTAGGACCCAACTGCTTAAACTTACGAAATTCTATTTTCTATATAGTGTCACTCCAGCGGTGTGCCTTTAAAACACCAACCACTAAACAACAGATGCTAACACAAAACAGCTTGTTCCTTTGATGCAAGGTGAGATGCCCAAAAACAATGTAGTGGGAGATATAAGAAAGGGCAATACAGATAAATAGGATCAAAATACATTGTATACCTTTTTTTTTGTTTGTTTTTTCAAGACAGGGTTCTCTATGTAGTTTTGGTGCCTGTCCTGGAGCTCACTTGGTAGCCCAGGCTGGCCTCAAACTCACAGAGATCTGCCTGGTTCTGCCTCTCAAGTGCTGGGATTAAAGGTGTGTGCCATCACTGCCCAGCTTGTATATCTTAAAATTATTATTATTATTATTATTATTATTATTATTATTATTATTGAGACATGGTCTCACTACATAGCCCTGGCTTTCCTGGAACATGCTATGTAGACCAGGCTTGCTAGGATTAAAGCTGTGTGCCACCATACCTGGAAATATTTTTTTTTAAAGAAGTGTAACAAATAATAAGATTGTTATCTGCAAAAATTTGGTTCTCCTTAGAGAACAGCACTGCCACCTTTAGTAAGATGTGGAAATTGCAATTGTCAAGGAACAATACTATTTTTATATACATATATATGTATATTTTATATACATATATATGTATATTTTATATACATATATGTATATTTTATATACACATATATGTATATTTATATACATATGACAGTCTCTCTTAATTTTTAGATTCAAACAATTTAAAATTTGCTAGTAGCACAGGGTTAATAAATGACCAGGCTATCGATTTTCTGCTTTTTATGATACCATGTGACCTTCTTGAATTTTAATAATCTTAAAGAAATTATAGTAAGAAATAACAATATCAAGGTGGAAACTGCAATTCTAATGGCTTCAAAAAATAATGCCTTAGTTTTCCTGTGGTGTGTACCTAACTGAAAAGATACAGATTAGAACATGCTAACTAGTAGTTTGTCTCTACATTTTTATGTGTTTATTTTATTGATTTAAAAAATGGTTTCTTTATTTTCCTGAGTGTGGTGCACACACCTTTAATGTGGACCAGCACTCAGGAGGCAGAAGCATATGGTCATCTACATAGTGAAGCCTTGTCTCAGAAAAATAAAGGAATACAAATAAGGCTTATTTCTATTCTCTACGTCTTTCCTGCATGTATGTATGTGTACCATGTGCATAGGCAGTGCCACAGAATCAGAAGTGAGTGTCAGGTCATGTGGAACTGGTGTCACAGCAGTCTGTGACCTACCATATGGGCCTTGACCAGAGCAGTAAGTGCTCTCCACCTACCATCCACCTCCTCACCCCTTATTCTATTTATTATGAATGTGCTTCTGTGTTTGACATGTGTGGGCATGTTGCCATGGTCCATATGTGGAGGTCAGAAGAGTCAATTCTCTTCTTCCACCTTTTGTGTATTCCGGGTGTTGAACCCAGGGTGTCAGGTGTACACAACAAGCATCTTTCCTTGCTGAACCATCTCACTGGCCCAGCAGTTTGTCTAATGTCTAAGCATTGTTTATGTGCTGAAAAGAATGCATCTACAGACTAAAAATCCCATGTCCCTAAATCAAATGGTTTTTCAGGAACAACGAATTACAAAGAGAGGCCAATGAGATGCCTCAGCAGGTAAAGGTGCTTAATGCAAAGCCTGAAGACCTAAGATTGAACCCCAGAATCAACTCTTTCAAGTTGCTCTGACTTCTACACACGCACTGTGGCACAAACACAGACACACAACAATAAATAAATGTAAAACAAAAGAGAATTAAAAAAAAATCACCCTTACATTTTACCACCTAACCCCCCAGCCCTGAACCAGAGTAGGTACAAGTGCTAGAGATAATGAAATGTCAGATCACTGCATAAAGTGGTTGAAGCAAGGCTTATATCATCTTCAAACTCCAAAAATCCATTTAATTTAGACAGAAGACATACAAGATTAAACTTGAAAGAACATATATTATATACTTTATCTTAAGCACAAGGCAGAGAAGTGATTAATAGTTTATTTTAAAAATACTTTTTAGACTTGGTCTCTGACCTTGAACTCATTATGTAGCAAAAACAACCTTGACTTCTGATCCTCCTGCCTCTACTTCTCAAGTTCGAGCATCATATGTATATGCCACCACATCAGCTTGTTTTTCTCTTTTCTTTTTCCCTTTCCTTTCCTTTCCTTTCCTTTCCTTTCCTTTCCTTTCCTTTCCTTTCCTTTCCTTTCCTTTCCTTTCCTTTCCTTTCCTTTCCTTTCCTTTCCTTTCCTTTCCTTTCCTTTCCTTTCCTTTCCTTTCCTTTCCTTCCCTTCCCTTCCCTTCCCTTCCCTTCCCTTCCCTTCCCTTCCCTTCCCTTCCCTTCCCTTCCCTTCCCTTCCCTTCCCTTCCCCCCCCCCCCTCTCTCTCTCTCTCTCTCTCTCTCTCTCTCTCTCTCTCTCTCTCTCTCGTCAGGTTTTCACTGAGTAGCCCAAAATGGCCTAGGAGTCAATTTTGTGGCTTTATCCTCCACGTGTGGATTGTGGGTTTACATGTGTTAATCACCAAGCTGAGGCTGGAACTTTATACTCATTTCTAATACTAACAGGCTGAGTGATCTTGAGTTAACTTCTTAACATCTGTATTTCTATTTTTAATATATTTTATATTTTCACCCCCCATGTGTCTCTGTATCTGCCTCTCTCCCTCCCTCCCTCCCCCCCCTCAAGTGATGGGATTATAGGTGTGCACCCAAGTTGTTCCTGGGATTACAGATGCCCAGCGACACTCCTGCTTTATCTGATATGGGGAGGATCTTGGGACTTTATGCATTCTAGGTAAGCACTCTCTACCAACTCAGCTGTTTTCTCTCTCTCTCTCTCTCCCTCTCTCTCTCTCTCCCTCCTTACATCCCTCCCTCTCTCCTTTCCTCCCCCACTCTTGTTTTTTTTTTTCATTTTCTCACATGTATGCAGTTGAGTCTGGTCTAGAACATACTATGTAACCCAAGCTGCCCTTAAACTTAACAGTGATCCTACTGCCTTAGCCTCTCAAGTGCCAGGATTATAAATGTGCACTACCACATGTGCCTTCCTTGTTTGGAGGGAGGGCCTTATGCACTCTAAACTGTCCTCAAATTCATTGTGTTGCCTAGACTAGCCTTGAACCCTTGACTCTACTGGCTTCCAAGCACTGGGATTATAGGCAAATGTCAACATATAGCCGCCGCCTTCTTCTTCTTCTTCTTCTTCTTCTTCTTCTTCTTCTTCTTCTTCTTCTTCTTCTTCTTCTTCTTCTTCTTCTTCTTCTCCTCCTCCTCCTCCTCCTCCTCCTCCTCCTCCTCCTCCTCCTCCTCCTCCTTCTCCTGGTTTTCTGAAACAATGTCTTCCTATGTGTCTCTGACTCTGTCCTCAGACTTACTATGTGGTCTGAATAGGCCTCAAAGATGTGACAATTGTTTTGCATCAGTCTCCTGGATGTTGACAGTCTTATATTTCAACGTTCATATGAGCTATATTCATACAAATTAACCTGAAAAGATGTCCATGAACTCTCAAGTGAAAAATGGGTTGCAAATTGGAATTTTTCACTACAAAGGCCAGGGGAAGTATGAATAATATAATCATTACCTCAGCAAACATAATGGGTAAGGAATAACAGAAAACCTTTTACTTGTATTTATTATAAAATAATCAATTCATAAAAATTCAGTGAAGTAAAAATATAAACATCACCAGTTGGTCATATGGGAGTTATTTAGTTTCCTGTGGCTTCTGTGAACAACAACATAAACTTTTTGTTTAATACAAAGTTTAAAAACACATTCACAATCTTATGAGACTATGGTTAGCAGTTCAAAATGACTCTCACTGGGCTAAAACCAAGGTGGTAGCAAGATTTCATTCTTTTGGAGAGAGCTGTTTTCTTGCCTTTCACAGCTGCAGTGGTTGTCTGCATTCCTCGAGTCAGCACCAGCCAGTCTGGTCTTTCTCATCTCTTGTTACCCTGACACCCTTGTCCACTTTTCGGGACACTCGGAATTGCATTGAGCCTGGCAGATAAGCTAGGATAATTTCCCCATTGTAGGCCATCGGATCAGATTATTGTTAGTCTTTGTGAAATTGGAAGCCTTCATTTTCTGTTGCCATGTAAGGAAATGTATTCATGGTTTCTGGGGATACGAATATGGACATATTTGGAAGACTGTTACTCTGCCTACCAAGGAACCTAAGGATAATAGCTGCTGCCGTGACTGAAGAAGCCTCCCCTGCAAACCTGAGAGTGTGGAATGCTAGTGATTCATCTGGAGAGGTCAAATGTGATGTCACAGTCTCATCCTGACAGGACTTGTATCTAGTATAGTCTGGAGGGAAACCTGATATATTAATTTTGTACTTAAGTTGAGCCCAGGAAGCAATAGGATTTCTCATTCTTTTATTGCTTCATCTTTCCCCTTTTGATTTATTTTTATTTCGAATTTGTGTTTAGTTTTGTGTGGTGTGTGTGTGTGTGTGTGTGTGTGTGTGTGCGCACGCGTGTGTGCACCAGTGTGGTGTGCTTGTGAAAATCAGAAGTCAATACAGTAGCAGTCAGTTCTCCCCACCATGTTGAACTCAGAGATGAAACACAGTTCATCAGGCTTGCTGACCTGTGTATTTACCACTGAGCAAACTCATCTACTCCTTTGGGTTTTAGAGACAGAGTTTCATTGTATATCCCAGACTGGCCTAGAACTCACAACAACCCTCCTGTCTCAGCCTCCTGAGTACTTAGAGTGACAGGCATGAGCTTCGATACCCAGCTGGATGTGCTATTTGATCATTCTGTAATGCACATATGTATCAAAATATCATATTAGACTTGATAAATATCTACGATTGCAATGTATAAATAAAAACCATTAGTAGTTGCCATTTGCAGTGATGCAGGCTTTAATGCCACCTAATTGGGAAGCTGACTAGAGGTATATCAAAAGTTCAAAGCCACCTTGGTATACACTGTGAAGACTCCATAATGAGAACTTATAACAACAAAAAATGAGGATTTTTTTCATGTGTTCAAGGTTCTGGTCTTGGACAACTCTATCACTATGGCAGGTCTGAGCTTGCAGCGACAGTGTGGGGGAGGACTCTGAGCTGCAGAGACAAGAGTCATGGCAACATAAGCAGTCAAAACTGTCTTCTGCTCTTTGACAGAGTGTTGGTTGAAGGAATGCAGCTGAAATTGAAACCAAACAAGGCCTTGTTGCCTCTAGAAGAAAACAGAAACAAAATACTGCAAGCAACAGATCAAGAGCTAAAAAATGGGGATATTCAATCAGTTTCTGTGAAAGTTGGAGACCAAGTTTTTCTCTCAGAATATTGAGGCACCAAAGTAGTTCTAGATGACAAGGATTATTTCATATTTAGTCATACTTCATATTTCAAAAACAGGAGGTTGGGTTCTAGCTCAGTTGGTCGTGTTTGTCTAGCATTCATGGAACCCTGAGGTCAGTCCTCAGCACTGCACAGACCATGTGTGTGGTAGTATATACTTGTAATTCTAACACTCAGCAGGTAGAAGCAGGAAGTTCAGGAGTTTAAGGTTATCCTTCAAGTCCCCAGTCTCAATCCCCAGTGCAATAAAGAAAGAGAGAAACAGAAAGTGTGTGAGGGGAGAGGAAGTTTGAGCCTCAGTTTGTTTTTGTTG
Organism: Peromyscus leucopus; assembly: GCF_004664715.2. Taxonomy (NCBI): domain Eukaryota; kingdom Metazoa; phylum Chordata; class Mammalia; order Rodentia; family Cricetidae; genus Peromyscus; species Peromyscus leucopus. Next base: position 47,309,882 of record NC_051083.1, read on the forward strand.
TTTGCTTCAATGTTGGATCTTGAACCCATCCTAGGAAAGCAATCTACCACTTAGTTACATCTCCAGCCCCAAATTATGCTCTTTGGAAACCAACTTTCTTTAATTTCCCAGAGAAAGAAAATTACTTATAAAATCAAAAATCCTTGAGAAACCCTTGCTGGCTGCTTTCATCCTGCAATGCCTTTCTAGCACATTCTCCTGACAGAGCTTACCCTGGTAAGGTGACAAAAGAAGCCCATAGCCACATGTGGTGGCTCATATATGTAATGCTACCACTTGCCTGGGGCTCTTGGGGTGGGTTATCGCAACTTTAAGACATTTAAGACAGAGACATTTGCCCATAGCTGAAAAGAATGACTATGGATCCGAGAGCCAATGAATCAATGAGTGGCACAGGAAGTATGAAAGAAAGGCAAGGGACGGTATTGAGCAAGATGATATCTAGGGAGAACATCTTTCCAAAGTCTTAGGAAATGTTCACATAAGAAGACACCTGCCATAGTAAGGTTCCATGTATACACCGTAGCTAAATGGTAGGTTTCCTCTATCTGTAAGAACCAGTTACTAGTTTTCTGCAGATAAGAAAAAATTATATTCACTCTCGGTCCTGTGTGCATCCCCTTTTTTATTAATTATACTGTTTCAGGCAGTATAAAACTATTCCACATCCCCCAGAGTCCTCAGCTAGCCTTGGCTCTGTTCTTAAGATGTGTTAGCAGTGGCCAAGCGGTATTCACCTGAGGAAGTTGGCTTAAACAGCATAACACTATGTTCATCTCCACAGCTTACCCATCTCCAATGGGGAACCAAGAAAAAAAGGATAATGTAAGAGCTATTTATTCCAGTGACAAATATTCTTTGACTGTTTTGGTGGCTTACATCTACAACCCCTGGACTTAGGAAGCTGAGACAGAGGATTGCTGCAATGTCTATTATTGCAGTGTGGATTGTTGCAGTGTGGGTTGAATAGTGTGATTACTAGATTGATTTGAAATTTTCTGAGAAACCGCCATACTGATTTTCAAAGTGGCTCTACAAGTTTGCACTCCCACCAGCAATGGAGGAGTGTTCTCTTTACTCTACATACTCTCCAACATAAGCTGTCATCAGTGATTTTTATCTTAGCTATTCTGACAGGTGTAAGATGGTATCTCAGAGTCATTTTGATTTGCATTTCCCTGATCACTAAGGAAGTTGAGTAATTCCTCAAATGTCTTTTGGCCATTTGAGATTCTTCTGTTGAGAATTCTCTGTTTAGATCTGTACCCCATTTTTTAATTGGATTATTTGGTATTTTGATGTCTAGTTTCTTCAGTTCTTCATATCTTTTGGAGATCAACCGTCTGTCAGATGTGTGGGGTTGGTGGAGATCTTTTCCCACTCTGTAGGCTGTCGTTTTTGTCTTATTGATCATGTTCTTTGTCTTACAGGAGCTTTTCAGTTCCAGAAGGTCCCGTTTATTAGTTGTCAGTCTCAGTGTCTGTACTATTGGTGTTATATTCAGGAAGTTGTCTCCTGCACCAATGCTTTCAAGACTACTTCTCATTTTCTCTCCTATCAGGTTCATTGTAACTGGATTTATGTCAAGGTCTTTGATCCACTTGGACTTGAGTTTTGTGCAGGGTGATAGATATGGATCTATTAATTGTCATCATAGAACCTTCATCCAGTAACTGATGAAAGCAGATGCAGAAATCCACAGCCAAGCACTGGGCTGATCTCCGGGAGTCCGTTGAAGAGAGGGAGGAGGGATTATATAAGCAAGGGGGTCAAGATCATGATGGGGAAACCCACAGAGACAGTTGACCCAAGCTCATGGGAGCTCAGGAACTCTAGACTGACAGCTAGGGAGCCTGCATGGGACTGATCTAGGCCCTCTGCATGTGAGTTAAAGTTATGTAGCTTGGTCTGTTTGTGGGGCCCGTAGCAGTGGGACCAGGATCTGTCCCTGGCACATGAACTAGCTTTTTGGAACCTATTCCCCATGGGATGCCTCGCTCAGCCTTGATGCAATGGGGAGGAACTTGGTTCTGCCTCAACTTGATATGTTATGCTTTGTTGACTCCCCTGGGAGGCCTTAACTTTTCTGAAGAGAGGATGGGGAGGTGGAATAGAAAGGAGGTGTTGGGGGGGGGAGAATGGGAAGAGAGGAGGGACGGGAAACTAATTGGTCTATAAAATAAATAAAAATAATAATAATGATAAAGAATAGTGGTTACTAGGCCAACTTGGGCTACAAAGTGAGACTGTGTCTCAAAAAACTAATTAATCAATTAAAATAAATGCTCCCCTTTTAAGGGAGGGGAGATTATTTGGGCTCACAGTTTGAGGATCCAGTATGACATGGTGGGGAAGGCATGGCAATAGGAATTTGAAAGAGCTAGTCACATAGTATCCACAGACCGGAAGCAGAGATGAGTGCGCACACTAGACTTGCTTTCTCCCTTTCAGTTAGTCTATGATGTCAGCCCATGGGATGGTACCATGCACATTTAGGATGCATCTTGGTGTTTTGCTTTGGGGCAACAGAGGCAGGGTCTTGCTTTGTAACACAGGCTGGCCTGAAGCTCACAACAATCCTCTTGCTCTAGCCTCCTGAGTACTCTGATTACTGATTGGAACCACCATATCTAGCTATCATTCTAAACTCTTTACGAGAGTCCTTAGTAACATGTCTTCCTCACCTCAGCTCATATAAACTAACTTGCTTTAAAGTAATGTATTTGGAGTGAAAAATCAGATGATGGCCATAGGAAGTCCAGATCCTGGGTCCCAATCAGATCTTTTTTTTTTCTATTTTAATTTAATTTTGTTTATGTATATAAATGTTTTCCTTGCATATATGTCTTTGTACCATGTGCATGTCTAATGACCATAGAAGCCAGAAAAGGGCATTAGATCTCCTGGGACTGAAACCATAGACAGTTATGTGTTGCCATGTGATCGCTGGAATTGTACCCAGGCCCTCTGGAAGAGCAGACAGTGTTCTTAACAATTGAGCCTCTAGAACTCCCTTTTTAAAAGGACAATACTACTCTGTGACATAGGGTCTCACTGTTGGACCCATGCTGGCCTTGAAATGATGTTCTTCCTTGTGCTGGTATAGCCCAGCACCTCAACCCTGTCTTTGGATTAGACAGAAAAAGAGCCGAAGGAGTCAGTGCTCTGGAGAGAAAGAGCCAGCCCAGATCAGGGATGGTTCTACTCACTGTCTCATAAGAACCATTTTGTGTCTCATAAAAAATTATTCCCAGTTTTTTTGTTCCTGCTTAAGATACTAGCTGCTCAAGGGCTTGCCAGCAGGGTCCCAACTCTTAAAGGACCATATCCCCCTGCCTTTTTTTAAAGCTTTCTCAGACACTATGGAAATTCAAACCCCACATTGGGCAAAATAAAGTTTTTGGATGGTTTTACTCTTTGCTCTTTTGGGGGGTCCACCACCCAGCTCACAAGTAAATCACATATGGAATCTTATTAATACTAAAATTGTTTCACTATATGTCATTCGATTATTTGTTGTTTTGCTTTCAGTATTATGGTCTGTTGCAGGATATTTGATCATACTGTGAAACTTGAGACTGTGTTAATAAAATGAACCTTGGATATGGGGGAGGAACCAGAAACTAGATGACGTGAATCATCCATAGAGAGTAAGGAGAAGACAGAGAAATGAATAGAGAGAAGATGCACAGGAAAGAGGAGAGAGGGACTTGGAGTGAGGCAGTCTTTTAGGTTTGGGATGGCTGGAGAGATGTTCTTTTGCTGGAGTCTCCAGCCAAAATGGAAGGTCAGCTGGTTCCTTTTCTGACACTCTGAGGTTTTCATGCCAACACCTGCCTATGAGCCTTTAGGGGTAAATAGATTGATATAGACTTAGTTAAAAACTACATTTGGTGTCAGCATCAGAGCCCGTGAATATTGGACCAGAAATACTGCCAGGCCAGGACCTGAGCAATAGAGCACTGCCTGTAGAGCTGCCACAGAAGGTAGTTAAAATATCAGTAGATTCAGGGGCAGCTGCTAAGCCAATTGAAAAAAACAATGGAACAAAAAAACTGAGTAAAAAACATCTGCCATAGTACAAGCATCAGCATTCTGGAATTCTAGGAACGTTGAATGCAGTTCCTGGTCAGATAAACCTCCAGCAGGCCACAATTTTCAGGCTTGGTTTTCAGGACCCAAGGGTTGGGCAGAGCGAGCTGAGAGCCACGGGAAGCGGATCCAGGTGTAGGTTAGCAGTTTCAAGGTTTGCTCACATGGTTAAAAAGTGCTGATGACATACAATAAAAGAGGTCCAGAGGAAAAAACCTCTGAACAGGTTACAATGTATTTTACAATGTACATAAGCTTAGGGGAAAAAAGTTATAGTCATAGAAAAATATTAGTTTAAAAATAATAATAAAGTCTTTAAAGAGAAATTAAAAGTACTATAAAAGAAAAAAGCCATGTAAGATGGGAAATACACAGGTAGTCTTGATCTTATATGTTATTGTGCTAATTTTGAATTTTTTTTATTGTTGTAAAGCAAAGGACAGCTACAAAGAGACCTAGAATTGAAAAAGGGACTGTTGAAATAAATCACCTATAATTTAGGAATGTCTTAACTTTAAAAAAGTCAAAAAATATATTTGTCAAATGGAAATAAAAAAAAAATTATTCCCACAAGGCTGGAGAGATGGCTTAGCAGTTAAGAGCACTGACAGCTATTCCATAGGACCTGCATTCAATTCCCAGCACCCATGAGGCAGCGCACAACTGTCTGTAACTCCAGTTCCAGGGACCTGACACCCATGACAAAACATTAATGCCCACTAAGGAAAAAAATATTCCCGCTCCTGTGCCACGTGGAGACTTTCTTTGCTCGGCAGTGTCGGGGACAGAGCCAGGGTTGTGAACCTATTGGGCAAGTGCTCTACTATTGAGTTCCATTCCCAGCTGCCAAGATGGAGCTTTGAGACAGAAAAGTCTCCTTTGTCCTGAATTAGCTTTGAATAAAACTATTTCTTTTCACTGATTTCGATCTCCCAGATTTTCACTCGAGCGGTGAGCAGTACAAAACTTCAGTTTCAGAAACAGAACTAAGCTACGCATTTCCTCAACCCGAGTAATTGTTTGCCTCACCCTTTACCTGGTCTTCCATAACGATATCCTAGTTTCCAAAGAACAGCAAACAAATCTGTAAAACATTGGCCAAGAAGGACAAAATAACAAATAAAATAAAAAACTGTTAAAGAACATCCCTTGTTCCTAGTCCTTCATTAACTTATCTGTGCAAGTCAGAGCCCTGTCTGAACTTTGATTCCTGCTACAAAAAGCAAAATGAGGTTTATGTACTTATAAATTTGTAGTGGATTGACTGAATGACCTTCATGAAAAGGTGACCGCAAGTAACTACCTTTTCCTTAACACAAATATTTAACACTTATGATAGAAATATAAACAGAGTAATGATTCGTGATTTCTCAATACGTTCTTCCATGCTGAAGCACCTTTAACTAGCTTTGATCAGTAGTCAGGAAAAACATAGAGCAAACTTAGTTTTGCCAATAGTAAGGACACACAGACAGTAAAAAAAAAAAAAAAGAACAACTATGAAATAAATAAAAGAGGGAGAAAGCGTGGCACTATTCAAATTTTAATACTAAAGATGTCTATCAGTTAACTCAGGAAATACAGCTTCGCTCAGGTTGGACTCAGGGTGTTGTATTGTTTCGGATTTTATTAGAATAAAGCATGTGTCTTTCTGTTAATATTCCTTTTTATTTGAATTCCAAAGTTAATGGGCAAGTTGATATTCAACTTTGGGCCAAGACAAAGGGGTAGGTATTTATCTTAAAACAATTGCCAGTAAAGATACTACCACTCTTTGTTGTGCATTTCACAACCAGATTACATAACCTTCCAAGGGTATGTCATCAGCAGCAGTAGCATTGAAATACTATGAAAAGCACACATGAATAGTTTCAAGTACACCACATTACTCCCTGTTTTTCCTATTGGTATGTAGAATGGGAAGAGAAGGCAAGGATGACAAAAAGTCTTACCAGTCTGCTAGAAGAAAGTCATGAAGAGCTCCCCATTCGTTTCATTGTCCTCTGAACCTAACACCCACACCCACATTACATAAGGAGCTCCTAGCACATGAAAGAGGCTCTTTATATTGCCTTGAAAATGACACAACAATGATGTGTTTCTCAGCTTTCTTTCCTTGTATTTACATGCCCAAAGCCACACATGATTTCCCCTTCTTATCCAACTGGGGCTTTTCCTCATACCATATTCACACTGTCGTGATCCATTTCCTTGAGAACCTAACATCTTGGACGTTGTCTTCCAGTTTCTGTTGTAGTTCAGCTTTAAACATTGTGAAAAATATATTACAGGAAGAAGAAATGTGTCAAACAGGAAGTCAATATTTGCTGAGGGTCTGCTACTGGCTTATGTCTTTACCCAATGGCTAGTGGATGAAATGCCGGAAGTACACTCCCAAGCGGGAAATTCTAATTCTATACAAGGAGGGCTTCTCCTGTTAGGATAGTTACACAAAAACTGAGTTAAAGAGATGCAGCAGTGAAAAAAGTCATCTGTTTCCAGTCCTGATGATCAAAGTTCAGTCTCTGGTACCTATATAAATTGGGAGTTTTGGCACCAAATGTATAAAATGAAGATATGTTCTCTCCAAGGTATGGTTGAGGGGAAGGATTTAGAGGCATCTGGGAGAGTCCAGAGCAGGGAAAGAAAGTAGTAGACTAGACATGACTGAACCAGGCCATGGGAGGAGAGCAGACAGGGATGGGGGGGATGTGGGACCGAGAGAGAGGGGATCAAGAGGAGACAGAGAGAGAGAAAGAGAGAGAGAGAGAGAGAGAGAGAGAGAGAGAGAGAGAGAGAGAGAGAGAGAGAGAGAGAGAGAGAGAGAGAGAGAGAGAGAGAGAAGAATGGGCCGAGAGGGGATCAAGAGGAGACCAAGAGAGCCAAGATAGCAAAGAGGGTGCATGGCTGAAACAATAGGGTTATAAAGGAATGAGAAGCTAGGCAAAGGGAAGCCCATGTGTTGGATAAATTTAGGGGAGGGAGGGTGAAAATAGCTAGGAGGAGCCAGGATGGCAGCATGGACTCTGTAACAGGGATTTGTGATGCTGAGATAGCCTGGAGGCCAGTCTGTACTTTGGTATGTGCTAGGCTCCACAGTTAGTCATTTGTCCTGAGTCTCCTTTGGACCTGATAGTACCCTCATGGTGGAGGGAGAGAACTGACTCTGGCAAGTTGTCCTCAAAGCTCCATACTTGAGCTGTGTCATACCTGCCATGGTCACCGAACTGATGCCCACAGAAGAAAGAAAGGGGGCGAGGAAAGAGGGAGAGATTGAGGAGGGAAGACTGCAAGGAGAAAGTTGTGCTGGCTCCTATAACCCCATCCTCGGGGATTATAGGAGGACTGCAGCAAAAGGAAGTCTGAAGTTAATTTAGGCTACATAGGGAGCTTGAGGCCAGCCTGGGCTCCAGTGTAAGATTCTGCCTCAAAACAAAGAAGTAGGGCCTAGAGAGGTATCTTGGTGATTAAGAGCACTGGCTGCTCTTCCACATGACCCAGTTTCAATTCCCAGCACCAGCATGGTGGTAACTCTAGTTCCAGGCAATTTCTGTTCCCTCTTGTGACATCTTCAGGCACCAAGCACACACAAGACACACAGACATACACCCACACACACATAAAATAAAATAATCAATCAAAAGTAAAACAAAAAAATCAGTGTATCCAATCACCTTAAACATGTGCCATTTTAAAATGTTTTTGAAAAGATATATTTCTATTTATGTGTATTTATATGTGTTTTTGTCAGTGAATGTCATGTCTGTACAGGTGCCCACAGAGGCCAAAGAAGTGATCAGATCCCCTAGAGCCAGAATTAGAAGTGGTTGTGAGCCTCCTGACCTGGGTACTAGGAACTGTACTCTGGTCCTCTGGAAAAGCAGCAAATGCTCTTAGATAATCAGTAATCTCTCTAGCCTCTTTTATTGTCTTTGTTGTTGTTTTGATTCAAGTGGATCAAAGACCTCAACATAAAACCAGACACACTGACCTGATAGAAGAGAAAGTGGGGAATAGCCTTGAATGGATCAACACAGGAGACAACTTCCTGAACAGAACACCAATAGTGCAGGCAGTAAGATCAACAATTAGTAAATGTTGTTTTTAGATTAATACAATTTCTTTATTCTTTGGGAACTTTACGCATGCTTACAATGTATTTAGATTGTATTCACACCCTCAACCCCGTTCTCCAACTCTTCATGGATCCTCATCCCATATCCCTCTCCCAATATGTCCTTTTTTAAAAAATAACTCACTGAACCCAGTTAGTAGTGTCCTCATACACATGGGTACAGGGCCCTACATTGGAACATGGTCAATTCATTGGGTATTTCACCCCTAAAGAAAACTGACCTCACTCCACTTGCAGCCATTAACTCTTAGTAACTCTCCAGCTAGGGAATAGGAGCCCATGTACCACTTCTTCATCCATCCTGGATCTTATTGTGTTTGAAACAGCATCTTTCTATGTATTTCTGACTAGTCTGGCCCTCACTGTGTAATCTTTTGCTGGGCTAGTGGTAGGGAGTCCTATCCTCTCTGGCCATGCTGGGCAGGAGCAGCTAGCCATGGCCCTCTTCTGACCTCTACAGACACCAAGCTTGAATGCTGTTCCTATTCATACATGCATACAAAACACAGATACACATAAAATACAAGGTAAGTGAATCTTTAACAGAAGGGTATTAGTACTGGTGAAAAGGAAAGGGGATTAAATCAACTTGCCATGTAATTGAGAATAACCTCCAACTCCTGATATTCTTGACTCCACCTTTTAGGTATTGGGATTACAAGTGTGTGTCACCATGCACAGAAAAAGTCCTACTTTTATATAAAAATGACTTACTTTCAAAATGAACATATAATTATAGAATGAGCCATGGCATTAACTAGGGTATGTTTTCCCCTTTTCATTACTGAGATAAGCCATTCAATCATACATGTTATAAATCTATTTCATTTTTATTTGTTTATGCTGTGGATATTGCTCTATATAAATAAAACACTGATGGCCAGTGACCAGAATAGTTGCAGGCAGGAAGTAGGTGGGACAAGGAGAGAGGAGAATTCTGGGAAGTGGAAGGCTGAGGAGGGAGACACTGCAGCCACCGCCAGGATAAGCAGCATGTAAAGACTCTGGTAAGCCACCAGCCACGTGGCAAGGTATAGATTTATAAAAATGGGTTAATTTAAGATAAAAGAACAGTTAGCAAGAAGCCTGCCATGGCCATACAGTTTGTAAGTGATATAAGCATCTGAGTGATTATTTTATAAGTGGATTGTGGGACTGCGGGGCTTGAGGAACCTGGAGAGAAGCCCTCCAGCAACAGTTTATTTTTAGAGACAGGGTCTCACTATATATCTCTGACTAGCTTGGAACTCACTATGTAGACCAAACTAGCCTTGAACTCACAGAGGTCAACCTGCCTATGCTTGCTGAGTGCTGGGATTAAAAGTGTGTGCCACTATGATTGTCTACTTTTTATTTTTAAATTATTTATTTATTTATATGTGTACATGACATGTATGTACATGCATATGTAGATGCAAGATGATAACTTATGAGAGCAGATTATCTCTTTCTGTGTGTTCCTGGGAATTGAACTCAGGTCATCAGGCTTGTCTTTACCAGCTGACTCATCTCACTGGCCCATAAATCTATTTTAATGTAGCTATCAGACATATATGAGATATAGATATGAAAGGTAATATATTTTAGTGTGCTATCCAGTGAAACCTATGTTTGAAATATGCTTTCATATAGAGAACACATACTTCTATATGGTACATATGAGAATGTCATAAAAATCTATGGTGTAGACAATGGTAAATGAAGAGAAATCAAAAGAAATGGAGCCACAGGCTGGAGATGCTACTCAGTTGGCAGAGTGCTCGCTTAGCATGTACTGTGTTTGATCTTTAGCACCACAAAAACCAGACATAATGGGGCCAAAAAAGTACATGGAGGGCAGGGTGTGGTGATGCATGCATTTAACCCCAGAGGAAGGGTGGCAGAGACAGGTGGATGTCTATGAGTACTAGGACAGCTATGATCTACATATCAAGTTCCAGGCTAACGAGGGCTACATATTAAAATCTTGTCTCAAAAATAAACAAATAAATGAAATGCTTGCATGGACCCAGGCATGATGGCACTTGCCTGTAAATCCTGGCACTAAGGAGGCAAAGGCAGAAAGGTCAACACAAGTTCAATGTTTCAAGGCTTCTCAAAGCTACTAGTGACTTCCAGGCCAGGCTAAGATACAGAGATCGACTATGTCTCAAAGCAAATAAACAAGTAAATAAACAAACAAAGCAAGTCAAGTGTGGCGATGAACACTTATAATCCCAGAATCCTGGAGGTAGAGACAGGAGGATCAGCTACAAATGAGTTTGATGCCAGCTTGTGCTACATTATATGCTGTGTAAAAATTTTCCCATGAGGTCAGGTGTGGTTCCACACATGCAGTCCTGTGTAGTTTATTTGAGAGGATTTAGAGTTTGAGGCCAGCCTAGACTACATAGTGAGACTCTGTCTCAATTGTGTCCTTGAAGAAAAAAAAATTCCAAAAACATATGATGAGTCAATAATGATCTATTGCAGAGGTTGCAATGTGAATGACACATCTTTGATTTTTGTTTTTATGTGGTTGGGACTGAACCCAGAGACTCAGACATGTTAAGCAAGTACTCTATCATAACTATGTCCCTAATGCCCCCTCACCCATTTTGAGACATTGTCTCTGTATTATGTAACCCTGGCTATCCTAGAACTCACTATGTAAAACAGGCTGCCCTTGAACTCAGAGATAGACTTGGCTCTGCCTCTCATGTTCTGAGATTAAAAGCATAAACAACCACACCTAGCCCTAGACCCCTTTATTTTTACTTCTTCTTTTTGAGATGGGGTCTCATTAGGTTGCACAGGCTGGCCTTGAACTCACTCAGTAGTCCAGATGGGCCTTGAACTTTCAGTCTTCCCAAGTAGCTGTGATTGTGAATAGTACATCTTCAATGGCTAATGCAAACAATTATTCATACAATAAATCTGCTTTGACGTGAACATTGTTTATATCGCATTAAGCAGTAGATTATTTAGGTTGTTAGATTTGGCAGCAAGTGACCTTACCCACAGGGCCATCTTACCATTCCTATTTTCTTTTTTGAGAAAAAGTCTCATTTGCCCATGTTGTTCTCCAACTCCAGATGTAGCAGAGGATGACCTTAAATTCCAGATCTTCCAATCTCCACCTCCCAAGTGCTAGGATTAAAAGTGTATACCTCCACTAAAGTGAAATTGGTTTTGGTGAAGTTGTCTCTTACTTCCTCATGAGCAGATGTGGGGTCCCAAAGATTCTATAATGACACAGTGTGATGGTAATAGTGCTGTGAAGCTCACTTATACATCTATGAAGCATGTTTGTGTTTATCCTACATTGAGCACATGAGGAATCCAGAATGTTCACGATTTAGAATGTTGTATGAACATTGTTCATTGAATTGTACAGTGTGCCTGATTAAATACCCGATATATACTTCTATGTCACCATATGATATAATGTCTGTCAGAATTTGGAAGGACTGCCATTCTTGTTCATGCCACTTACAAACCACGTGGGTCATCAAACAATACCTTATGGCCCACTCCAGCCATCTGAACTGTTATACTTCTGTCCCCTGAACCAAGATGCAGACTGTCTCCTGAATACAGCAAACCAGGAACAATGCAGAGGATGGTGATCTGGGAAATGTAGTTTCCAAGTACCTAAGTTAACATGATACAAATCCATCATATCCTCCATAAGTAGAGTTGCTCATTGAGGTTTGTTTCTCTCCGTTGGGTACTTCATGAACCTTGATAAAGATGTCATCCATACTTCAGTAACTTTCCCCCATCAATTCTTGTTAGAGGCTTTATTAACTAGACTCATTGTATAACAACCCATTTTTGCATCTAATGGATTAAAACAAGGAACATTATTAATAATTGTCATGATTCTGTATTCTAGTGGACAATTTCTGATCAGGCTCTGCTGGAGGCTGAGTGGTCCATGATAATTTCACTTACTGATAATGTCCAGGTCATAGGTCTCAGTGTGCCTAAACAGGATAGCTTGTTTCTGTTCTACTCTGCATCCTTTTCTGAAAATGTACTGGCCTTGTATTCTTTTGCATAGTAAAGGTCTGTGACATTCCTTTGCACTCCAAAATGCATGTCAGATTATTCAGTTTTTGAAACTCAGTTCAGGATCTCCAAACATTACTGACTGTCACCCAGAGATTTTCTCTTCAGTAGCCTCATGGATATTTGTTTTCCACAAAGCCATTTCAGTTTGGCACCTACATCATAGCACAGCTGGTGATGCTCTCACCCAATGAGAATAGCTCGGTTTTTATCAAGTGTGCTTTCAGTTTAGATTCTTTTGTTTCGGGGGAGAAGGAGTTGGGGCAGGGTCTCACAGTCTAAGATGGCCATGAACTCTGTTATGAAGGCTGTCATTGAACTCCAATGGCATGTCCAGATACAGGGAATCTATATCTTGGTCAGAGGTCAGGCTGCACTCTTCATTACTGGAAATTATTTTCATGCTGTTTGATTCCTCCTGGAATTACTCATTAGGATCTTACTTACCTGATTTTACTCATCAATAAGAGTAGCCTGAATCCCAGTTCCAATGAAGGCTGGGGTCACAGGTGTACAAGTCATAATAGGTCCTTTTCAGAAAGGGTCCCTCCTCAGTATTATTTTATTACCTTGACCTTATCCACCATATGTGCTAACTATAGTGAGTCATTGGCTAGTCCCTCGATATGCATCTGCATTCATATTTTCTGGATTATATCCATGCTAGTCTCTTTTCCTAGAATCCTCTCTCGTGAAATTCTACTTGAAGAGTTGCTCTTTATTCTTCTTTGTTCCAACATTTATTTATTTATTGTGTGTGTGAGAGAGAGACACACACAGAAAGACAAAAACAGAGACAGAGAGACAGATAGACACATACACACACACACACACACAGAGAGAGAGAGAGAGAGGAGAAGAGAGAGAGAGAGAGAGAGAGAGAGAGAGAACCATAGTGCAAGTGTGAATGAAAGTCAGAAGACAGCTGGGTTTTCTCCATCCATCCCATGTGAATTCTGGAGATCAAATTTAGGTTGTCAGGCTTGGCGGCAAGTGCCTTTACCTCACTGAGCCGTCTCACTGCCCTTTCTGTTACTAACTCATAATCCTCTTTCCTCTACTCCTCAAGTTCCAAGTGCTGGATTAGCAGGAATTTACAGGCATGTACTTTATATTGGTTTCAGTAATTAAATCAATTCTTAGGACACTATCTTTCTTCAAAAATACTCAGTTAAATGTCTGAATAGACTTTTAATTAGGGTCTCAAAATAGAGCAGAAAAACTACCATAAGCAAAATGGAGGAAAAGGCTATGCCAAAATTTCCAATGACAACCACTAAGTCTAGTGATAATTTGAGCTGAAATGTCTTCTAGGGGTCTGTCCCCTTGAGGTGGGTTTGACTGGGAGAATAAATCCTTCTAGTTCTAAACTCACAGTGGAATTTATCTGGGCAATGATTGGATTTCTACTGCTAGGAAATACTCCTTGTTTTAATTTTTCCCATATAATATATTTTGATCATGTTTTCCCTCCCCCAGTGCCTCCTAGATGCTTCCCACCTCCCTGTACACCCAACTTTATGTTCCACTTCCTTTTTTAATCTCAAAAGCAAAAACGAAAACAAAAAATTCCCCAAACAAAAATCAAAACAAAAAATATCAGCAAGACAAAAAAAAAAAAAACCCCAACAAAAAGCCCACAAAACAAAACCAACAACCCCCCCCCCCCAAAAACAAAAAAGAAGCCCATGGAGTTCATGTTTTATGTTGGTCAGCTACTCCTGGGGACAGGACCTATCCTGCAGTGTGGTTGATAAACCCAGCGAGAATGTATCGGAGAAAAACGATTTCCCCTTCCCCAGCCGGTATCAAGTGAAAAGGATTTCTTGGTTAGAGGTGGGACTTTGTACCCACTTTCCTCTCTCAGCACTGGAAACTCTGTCTGGCTTAACCCTGTGAATTCGTCTATGCATCAGCTCTGTTGTGTCCAGAGGACTGCTTGGAGTCACCCACCACCTCTGGCTCTTACAATCTCTCTGGTTCTTCTTCCACATCCTCTTTCACCTGAACTTGAGGTGAGAGGTTTGATGAACACATTGCATTTGCTATAAAGAAATACTGTTTTGATTTTGAATGTCAAGAAAGGCAACGTTTTTACTTTAAATTCTGTTTTATTTTGTGATTATAATACAATTGTATCATCTTCCCCTTCTCTTTCTGTCCTCCAAGCCCTTCTACATACCCCTCCTTGCCCTCTTTCATTGGTTGTTCAATACTAAATAGTTGTGAAAACATACTGTTAGGTCTCAAAAACAAAACAAACAAAGAATCCTGGACCAAGTCTCAGTAAGAGGAAGGAAGAGCTGTGGCTCCTTCCAGCACTTCTTACCAGGTCCCCCACCCTAAACTTCTCCTACCCAGAGGCTGGGCTTGGCTTCCTTTCCCCTAGCTTCTGATTCCTATACAACCAGCCATTTGGGCTACACACTCTCTAGGTCTCCTGACTCTTGGCCTCTTGGCTCCTGGCTGGCTCACTCTTGGCCTTCTTACCCTCTCCTCTCTCTCCTTTTTCTCCCTTGCCCCCTCCTCTCCTCTCATAGCTCTGCTCAGTTTGCCAGCCATGTTCGGTCTAGCCTCTTCCAGATGCCTCTGGATGTGCTCTCCAACATCTCCAAAAAACCCTTCTCTTCAACCATACCTAGGAGTGGTCATGTCCTCATTTTCATTCACATATGTACATATAACATTATAGATGCTGAACAGGGAGTGTTCATGTATGTACATATGTGAATATACACATAAGTGTACATATACGTATGTAATGGCAGTTACTGGGAAATACTCTTAGCAGGGAAGTGGAGTGGACTGCAAAGAGAGTGGACCTTACTGGGTTTGGAGTTGGAAGGATAGGTTGGTCGTGAAGGAGTTGACAGGCCTGAGGAGAGGTTCCCAGGGAGAAGACGCGTTAGTCATCACTCCCTTTTTTCATTCATATTCCTGAGACTTTTAGAGGGCAGAAGCAGAACTGAAACCTCAGGGGGAAGGGGGCAAATGGAAGGGGAAAGACAGAGACAGAGAAAAGTCGAAGCTAAATGCGTAGCATCTTTAGCTGCAGAACAGAATTTTTTCTTCCCTGCTTACTTGCTGGTAAGAGCTATTGTCCATTGAGGGAGGGAGTTTGTGGTCCCCAAGCTCCTTCCTTTCTTGCAGACTTTCCACTCCCAAGGCAAGAAGGAACAAGCAGGGTGTTAATGTGAGACTGAAAAAAGGCATAAGTGTGGTGGAAAAGCAGTGTCGTAGTACACAGTAGGATGTAGACTAGGCGGGTGCAAGGAGGAACTCCTATTTCCCAACCCCAGGCATGGTCCAGAGGGAGGAGCTTTCCTCAGAACAGTGAAAGACAGGAGATGTTAGCGGGTTTTTTTTTAAAAATCTTTATCATTTTTTCTGCTTCCTTTCCTTACTCTCTCTTCCCCACCCCTCGCCTCTCTTTCTCCCGTCTTTCTTTCCCCTAATTCTTTTTGTAGGATCTCACTCTGTTGCCTAGGCTGGCCTTGAACTCACAATCCTGTCCCAGCCTCCCAGGTGCTAAGATTATAGCTGTGCATCGCCATGCGTGGATCACGTTCTTGTGGTGAGTGATAAAGAACGCGGCTCTGGTCTGTGGTGATTGTTCCATTGCCCCATCTTCTCCAGAAACAGGTGTGCTTTTTGAAGAGTGTCATATGCTCAGCACGACACAAACCGCAACATTTTCCTTTGTGCAGATTTGTTCACCACATCCTGATCTCAGAAATCTGAAAATGTAAAGTCACCCCTGCCCCTTTTAGGGCTCTGTTCTGACTGGCTCCTGTGAACGAATTCCTTGCTTACATTTTCCCACAGTTTCTTCTTCTTCTTTCTATCTTCTTGAGTAAATTAAACAAACATTTTTATGGGTTTGAATATGATATTCACACAGTCAAGTACTGGGGATTGAACCAAGGGCCTTCCATATGATAAGCAAGTGCTATCTGTGTCTCTGAGCTACATCTCAGCTTGATGCGATTTCTTGTGGCTGGAGACTGAGGCCAGGACCTTGTGAACACTAGAAAAGGGATTTGCCACCAGCCCTGTATTTTTTTTTTAAATCAGAACCTCACGAGGTAGCCTAGACTGGCCTCAACTTGCTGTGTAGTCCAGGATAGCCTTGACTCAGTCCCCTGAGTGCTGGGATTGTATGTGTACCAAACCCTCCTGGCCTAAATTACTTGAGTAAAAGCTCCTGGTGTGGTGGCTCATGCCTATAATCCCAGCCAACTTGGGAGGCTGAGGTAGGGAGATCAGGGGATTCAGCTGTTTGAAGCTGACTGCATGGTGAGTTCCAGGATAGTCTTGAGATACAGTGTGAGACCCTGCTTGGACATTTTTTGGTTAAAAACAAACAAACAAACAAACAAACATATCTTGGATGGGAGAAAGCACATTAGCATCAACCTGACCCAAAGAATTACAGATACCTAAGAAATGCTGGGAGTGGGAGATAGTCTTCCCCAGGGAAGAGCTCACCTATTGATTATTCACCACCAAATGGTCAGTCCTGAAGTCAAACATACATGTCATATTATGCAGACTGAGCAGGTTGCATTTATGTATTTATAAATACATGTGTATAGACATACATATATGTATGTAATAACAATTAATGTAAAAAGAGGCTATGAATTTGAACGAGAGTAAGGAGGTTTATATGGAAGGTTTGGATGGAGAAAGGGAAGGGGCAAATGTGATTATATTAATCTCAAAGAATAATAAATAATAACCAATTTGACAATTTCTTACATGGATGCAATCTATCTTTAGCACAGTGGTCCTCAACCTTCCTAATGCTGTGACCCTTTAATTCAGTTCCTCATGTTGTGGTGACCCCCAGCCATAAAACTAGTTTCTTTGCTACTTCACAACTGTAATTTTGCTACTGTTATGAATCATAATGTAAATATCTAATATGCAGGATATCTGATACGCAACCCTGCAAAGGGGTCACGACCCACCGGTTGAGAACCACTGCTTTAGCATCTCAATCCCTAACTCTTTGTTCCCACTCCTCCCAGACACCCTCCAACATGTACTGCTCTCCTACATTCATGTATAATTTTTTAACTGTGAAAGCAGCAGCAAAACACTCTGCACTTTAAATGTTTTTTTTCATTTTATATACTAACCACAGTTCCCCCTCCCTCCCCTCCTCCTGCTCCCCCCTCATGTCCCCACCCCGCCCCCATCCACTCCTCAGAGAGGGTAAGTTCTCCCCTGAGGAGTCAGCAGGGTCTGGTACATTGAGTTGAGGCAGGACCAAGGCCCCTCCCCGCTGCCACCTACATCAAGGCTGAGCCTTGGCTGTCCTGGATCATCGCTCTGTAGACCAGGCTGGCCTCCAATTTACAGACATCTGCCTGCCTCTGCCTCCTGAGTGCTGAGATTAAAGGTGTGTGAAACCAGGCTCTGCTAGCATTTTGCTTTAGAAATATTACTGTTTGTGTCTTTCTTTGAAGTTTCCCATTATTGTTTTTAGTTAGGAGATGATTTAGTAAACTGATTTTAAATATTAGTTCCCATATGAGCCCTGTGTGCTTGGGAAAGCTATACAACTCTCTGGGTCTCTCTTTCCTTATGCCTAAACTAGAGCTACTATGGGTCACTGTTATGAGGGTTAAATGAATTAATTCTTTGAAGTTTCTGGCTTGGTTGTTTTCAGATATGGTTTTTACTGTGTAGTGTTGGCTGTCCTGGAATTCACTGTGTAGGCCACACTGACCTCAAACTTGCAGTAATATTCCTGCCTCAGCCTCCTGAGTGCAGGAATATTTAAGTTCTGTGATGACATTTCAATGTATAAGGCAATCATGTCCTGTTATTACTGTTTAAATCTCAGATGGCTCAAAAGAAGGAAAATGACCTGATATAGTATCATAGGAGCAAGTTAGGATTCAGAAGGATCTGCACTGTAAATCCTGGTCCTTGTTTGTGCTTATAAAATTAAGTTTTTCTTTTCTTTTGCTTTCTTTTTTCTTTTTCGAGACAGGATCTCCCATAGCTCAGAATAACTTTACTAGGTAGTCACAAATGTCCTTGAATGTCCTTGAATGTTCCTCCTGCTTCCAACTCCCACGTACTGAGATTGCCTGCATGTGCCACGGAGCTTGACAACACTATTTTGTGTACCACATTTTTTTCCTTACAGCTATTTATTTATTTAGTGTACAGGGAAGTGTATGTGTGTGTTCACAGAAGCTGCATGCTATGGTGTGCATGCAGAAGTTAGAAGACAACTTTTGGAATTTGATTCTTTCCTTCCACTATGTGGGTCCTGGGGATAGAATTCAGGTTGTCAGGCTTGGCTGCGAGTGCCTGAACCCACTGAACATCTCTTTGACCCTAACTTTGTTGTTGTTTTTACAGTTATTTAGTTAATGTGTGTGTGTGTGTGTGTGTGTGTGTGTGTGTGTGTGTGTGTGTGTGTGTACATGCCATGCCATAGATGTTGTCTTATTTACGGTTACATTGCTGTGAAGAGACACCATGACCAAGACAACTCTTAAAAGAAAGCATTTAATTGGGGGCTTGAGTACAGTTTTAGAGGGTTAGTCCATTATCATCATGATAGGAAGCAGGCAGGCATGGAGCTGGAGCAATAGTTGGGAACTTTAGATCCTGATCCACAGACAGAAGGCAAAGAAAGACACTGGACCAGGTGTGGACTTTTGAAACCTAAAAGTACAATTCTAATGACACACCTAATCAAACAAGGCCACCCCCATTCCAAGGAGAATATATCCCCTAAATCTTCCCAAACAGTTCCACTGACTGGGGACCAAGCTGTCAAGCACATAAGCCTATGGGGCCTTTCTCATTCAAATCACCACACATAGGTCAAAGAGGGTCAGTTCTTACCATCTCAGTTCCAGGAGTCAACTGAAGTTGTCGGGTTTCAGGGGAAGTGCTTATCCCTGCTGAGCCATCCTGTCAGCCGCCAGCATTGTTTGAGATACTGTCTCATTTAACCCTGGCTGGCCTCATTAGGTAACTGAGGATGATCTTTAACTTCTGTCCTACTGCATCCATTACCTGAATGTTGGGATTCCAAGTGTGTGTCACATCCAGCTTTTTCAGTGCCAAGGAGTCATACTCAGAGCTTCTTGCATACTAGATAAGCTCTGTACCAAGTGAAATGCATCTTTAACTCCAATGCTCATAACTATTATGAGCTTCAATTCACTTTTTATAAACAGAGATTATATATCCCTGTGACTTTTACTGTGAGACTTGAGACAATAGAGAAACAACCCATGTGTTACATTTCCAGTCTCAGCAATAAACAGATACATGCATATACAAACTTGCTAGTACTGCTGGACTTAGTGTAGCCATTCTCCAACTAACATACCAAATGAACATTCATAGGTTCCATAAATGTGGGGGACACACCCCCACCTTTCCCCCCAGGGTGCTCTTGGAGGAGTGACAGATAAGAGATTTAGATAGAAATATAGAGAGAAAAGAGACAGATAGAAACACAGGATAGCCTTGGGAGGGCCTGAATCCTAATCCACTAGCCCCTTCTGTCTCTTCTAAAAGGCTTTTTAAAGGAATGCCACGGGGTGGAGCAAAAGACCTCCCCCTAGCACAGCCAAGAGCAAACCCTTCCAAACACCTGGTAACCATGCACATGGTCAAGCCATCCCCTTATGCAGCCCTGCTGGGTAAAGCAAGCTCAGATTTCACTAGGAAACCTCTGTGGGCTGCCACACATGAAGTGTGTGCAATGTGCATAGTAGTACCATGTAGCTGAGGAGGCTTGCCTTGCCTTTTCCTCCAAAAATGCTGGGATTATGGGTGTGTACCTATGTGTTTACATTTACATGTAGGGCACAAAAACAATAAGAATATTCCTGGATCCTTGGCACGAATCAAAGCTATGATACCAAACAGTAATAGAGTCATTATATTCTTGACAACTCAACGCTCACAGAAGTCTCACATTTAAGCATGTCCTTGATGAAACAGCAGATATTAATTTTATCCAACACTGACCCTTGGTGATGAAATGCTTGCTGCTGTATACGGAAACACATGAGATGGCTCCAGGAAAAACATTGGAGTGGGCGAGTTGCCCGTTCTACTAGGAGCTTTCTCATGAAATTTTTACCTGAAAGAACAACTGATGAATTTTAGTTTTGCAAACTTGGACATCTGGCAGACATTTTCTTAAAAATGGATAAAAGGTATCTGCCATTTCCAGGATGACAATTGTGAGTCGATGTTGCCAGTTAGAAAAATCTAAGTTTTCAAATAAAAATTAAAAATTTGTGCCGGGTGGTGGTGGCACACACCTTTAATCCCAGCACTAGGGAAGCAGAGGCAGGTGGATCTCTGTGCGTTCGAGGCCAACCTGGTCTCCAAAGTGAGTTCCAGGACAGGCTCCAAAGCTACACAGAGAAACTCTGTCTGGAAAAAAATTTTGTTACTTATTTTTTAAACTTTGTTTATACACTTGAAGAAAATTTGCTTATAGCACAATTTGCCTCACATATATTCCAGGTGGTGTATTTGTTTTCAGTTACAATTTTTCAATTAAAAAAGAATAGTATTATTTTCTGTTTAGTTTATATAAAATAAATAACAATAAAAAATGTTTCTGTTAGGTGGTGGTGGTGTACACCTTTAATCCCAGGACTTGGGAGACAGAGGCAGGCAGATCTCTGTGAGTTCAAGGCCATCTTGGTCTACAAATCGTGTTCCAGGACAGCCAAGACCGTTGCATAGAAAAACCCTGTCTCGAATACTCCCCACTAAAATGTTTCTGGTACACTACCAACAGAACACAAAAACAGTGTACCTATTTTGCAATGTTGCTGTTTTTTGTACTTATTTTTGACTGTACATAATCCAGGCAGAGTTACAACTCTACACTTCAACAACATGCTATCAGTCCTAAAAACTGCCTTTAAAAGAAGCATAATCCACCTTCATACTCACTTATTTATATGCATGCATATCATTTAAACTTAGGATCTGTGTAGTAGTGAGAACATGCTATTTTTGTCTTTCTGAGTCATCTCACATAATACTATCCTTTCCAGAACCATCCTTTCTCTTGAAAGTTTCATGACTTCATTTTTTCTTCATGGTTGAGTAAAAATCCATTGTGTTATATGTGCCACCAAGAGAGGAAGTAGAGGCAGTGAGAAGGAGGTGGGGATGAAAGGTCACACGTCCCATGAAAGGAGAGTAGAGCCTTCTGAGGGTGGTATGATTCAAATGAGGGAGGTGCATGCTGTCTAGAATAAGGTTCAATGGCAATACCACCAAGAGAAAGTAAAGAAACTATAGAGCGAGGAAATCGTCATTGCTATACATGTACTTGTTTGATAGTTGTGGAGACAGTTTATAAGTTATAAGCAAATAAAAGGCAAATAAGCAATTTGACTCAAGAAATTTAATCTATCCTGGGCTGGGAAGATTGCTCAGTTGAGTAAAGTACTTGCTGTGAAGACCTGAGTTCAAATCCATAGAACACATGTGAAGGTAGATACAGCACCCAGTGCTCCTATGACCACATGAGAAATGGAGACAGGAGACTCCCTGGAGACTCATGGATCAGCTGGCCTGATGCATGCAGTGCTAAATAAAAGACCTTGTGTCAAAATGGAAGGAAACCTGGGTTTTTTACATGTAAGCCATGATACATGTATGCTGTTCTCTCTCCTACCCTCCCTCCCTCCCTCCCTCCCTCCCTCCTTCCCTCCTTCCCTCCCTCCCTCCCTCTCTCCATCCCTCCATCCCTCTCTCTCCCTCCCTGTGTGTGAGTGTGTGTGTGAGTAGGAGAGAGAGAGAGAGAGAGAGAGAGAGAGAGAGAGAGAGAGAGAGAGAGAGAGAGAGAGAGAGAGAGAGACTTATGGAAAGACATTTTGTGCAAGCACTCAGGAGACAGAGGTAGGAAGATCTCAGTGAGTTCCAGGACAGCCTGATCTACATAGTGGGTTCCAGGACAGCCAGGACTACATGGTAAAACATTGTCTCAAAAATAAGACATTTAGCATATTCTGTATAACTTTTTTATTTTGCTATCATCATTTGTACACGGTCTTGACAGTGTATCTGAGCATTACCATCACTATCTGCTTCCCAGATCATTTCTTCAGCCCTTTCATCTGTTAACTTCTCTCCAAGGTTTGTCATCACATGCTGAAGCTATGTGAATTAATACAGCCTTTGACATCTTTATCAAACACACAGCATGCTTATATAATCTCTTTTTACTCTCTGTGCTTTAATTTTTCTTGCCTTATTGTCAGAAATTTAAGGAAGTCTATTGTGCCATTTCTATCAGCATCTACTTTATTAATCATATCTGTAAGCCTGTCTCTGTGGAATTCTGCCCAAGAGACATTATCACACTTTCTATTTCCTTTGTTCTCATGTTTCCATCACCATCCTTGCCAAATAACCAAAAGGCTTTTTGAATCTTGCAATATGCTCTTCAGTCAGTTGGTCCACCAGGTTGCAAAGGCTGGCTTCTGAGATGTGTTTGGGCTTGCTATCTCCATTCAGACTGATGCTACTCTTCTCACTAATGCTTGTGTTTGTGATTTTTTTTTTTTTTTTGGTTTTCCAAGACAGGGTTTCTCTGTGCTGTTTTGATGCCTGTCTGTAGACCAGGCTGGTCTTGAACTCACAGAGATCTGCCTGGCTCTGCCTCCCGAGTGCTGGGATTAAAGGTGTGCGCCACTGCCTGGCATTTGTGACTGTTTTTAAAGCAGGGTCTTACGAGATACATTCCAGACTGACTTTGAACTCAAGATCTTCTTCCTGCTTCAGTATCCTGAGTGCTGGGATTACAGGCATGTAGCAGCAATATCCAGATAACTTCTTTTTGTGTGTGTGGGAGAAAGTTACCAATTGTATGTTATTTATATTATCGCGCAATGATTCTATCATTATGAATTTCCAATTAATAAGTGAGTATTTTAAAATATTAGTTTCAATTTTTCTTCAGTGTTGTGGATTAAACCCATGGCATTGCACAGGCTAGGCAAATAAACGTTCTATCACTGAACTATATTTCCAGCTCTGTTTAATCTTTGAAAAACTACTATACTACAACTGGCCAAGGTGCAGAAAATGAGAGACCGAAGAATTCTGGGAGTAGATAGCCAATACAAAATTAAATCAATGGTATTTTTGTAAAATTTTTGTCTCATATTGCTTTGTGTGAGCATTTTTGTCTTATTCTTTTGCTACTATACTTTGGTTTATTTTTTGTGTATGTGTGGATATGTTTTGGTATGTGTTTGTTTGTATGTTTGTTTTTAAAGAGATAGAAAGTCCATGGAACCAGGTGGGTAGTGAGGGGGGAAGGATCTGGGGAGAGTTGGGGGAGGGAAAAAGCATGATTAGAATATGCTGCATAAAATAGTGTTTGAATAAAAAAGGAAAAATGTTAGTATGAACTGCTTAAAATAAAACTCTCTGTATTTTCTGTAATGTTTAAGTGTGTAAAGCATTCCTAAAACCAAAGATCTATTTGAAATCCTTGTTTCTGCTGGATGTGGTGTATCATGCCTGTACTTACAGCGTGTAAGAGGCCGAAGCAGGAGGATTGTTATGAGTTAGACACTAGTCTAGGCTAAAAAGTGACAACTTGTCTCTCAAACAAATAAACCTGAAAGGGAGAGAGGGAAAGAGCACTGTTTCTGAATACTAGGATGGCGAATAGCACAACCCTGTACTCTTCTGCAAAGATGTTTAAAGATAGCAATGCTGTGGGCTCAGCAAGTAAAAATGCTTGCCCCTGGGACCTACCTGGTGGAAAGAGAGAAGCAGCTCCAGCAAGTTGTCCTCTGGGTTCCACATGTGCACCATGACACCTGCATACCCAGACACTAACGTATACAAGATAGATGATAGATAGATAGATAGATAGATAGATAGATAGATAGATAGATAGATAGATAGATGGATAGATACATAAATAAATATAAAGGTAATAACAAAATATATCAGTGCCTATCAGTCCATGGTGTCATGTGTCTTTAGTTGTATAACTCAGGTGAATCAGGAGGATTTTGATTTTTCAGGACAATCTGGGTTATGTAGTGAAACCCTGTCTTAAAAACAAACAAAAACCAAGTAACTAATTAACCAACTAATGCCTATCCCCATTCTGCATGAGTTAAATACTAATCTTTCACTCTGGAGTCTGAACCCTAGTATATGCAGTGTGTATATTTAACAATGACCAGGTGGCCCCTTGAGATAGCTCAGTAGGCAAGAGTGCCCGGCATACATGCCTAATGACATGAATTTGTTTCCTAGAAACCTTGGTCTAAGGAAAGAACCATTTCAAAAGGTTGTTATTTGACCTCTACATGGGTATGATGGCACAGGCGTGCCCACACTCACACACATACATATCATGCACACAATAATATTTTTCTGAGACAGTGTCTCACTTGGTAGCCTTGGCTTTTCTGGAACTCACTCCGTAGACCAGGCTGGCCTCAAACTCATAGAGATGCATCTGCCTCTGCCTCCTAAATTCTGGGATTAAAGATGTGTACCACTATGCCCAGCACAACAGTAAAATTTTAAAAATAAAATCTCCTCAGGTAATAGTAATGCCCTTTCAGGATTGAGAATTATTTTCCTTTTGTAGCTTTCCCCAAACTTGCTTCACCATAAGAATCATGGAAACAGTTACTAAATATAGCAATCCTGAGACTAAATATAATGAATTGAACTCAACCCACAGAAATCTGGAGTATTATACATCTTACAAGTTTCTCTGGACTGCTGCTTGCTTTTGCCTTTCCATAAGGGAGGATTCATTCATGAAAATAGCTTCAGATTAGTGATAGAAATACTTATTTACCTTACATTCTCAAGACCCTGGGATCGATCCCCAGAACCACAGAATAGAACATGAATTGGCCAGTTTATGAATCATTGTCTATTGACTATAAAATAATACACTTGCGCAGAATAGTTCTCATCCTGATCCTGAACTTCTTCTTTTTAGTTACTTTGGAGAATATTGTCTTTGCTTTCTTCCATGTTTATGCAAAAGAAAAATTTTTAAAATATATTTTTATTCATTCTTTAATAATTTCAGACATAATTTCATATTCATCGTGTCCCCCAATTCACCCTTCATCTCCCCTACCTCCTCCCTACCCACCCAATTCCATGTCTCTTTCTCTCAAACCCACCGAATTCACTCTGTGTTGACAGAATATTAATATTCCTGGGGGGGGGCTGTGCTGGAGTGTCGATGATATTTCAGCTGTCACATCATAAAAGAAAACTGAAACTGACTCTTCCTATCCCGGTAGCATGAGATAGCTCCTCAGCTATGGAGCAAGTGACTCTTTATGCACACCTCTCACAGGAAAGGGATTTTTTTTAAACTTTTTTTTTCAGTCTTCCATCAAAGGAAAGCTTCAGGATCTTCTGCTTGTCTTATTTCCCCTGCATTTCCATACTGACATAATCACATTTCTCCGAAAAGTATGCCTGGAAGTCCTGTCTGTGAAAGAGTCTTCAAATCTTTGCATTCCTTTTCAACTCTGCATAGTGTTCTGTGCTACAGATAAGTAACAGCTTAGTTCCTTGGTCCCCCGGTGATGGGCTCTTACTTAGGCTGCTTCCTGTTTTCCTGTGGGAGAGTTTGAGCTGCAGACCCCACAGTGGCTTGGGGTTGAGGGCCATGTGTTTTGTGGCCTCCAATACAGATCCTGTCTGGAAAAGGGAGATAGAAATTGCTCGTGGCACTCAGCAGGCCTCGTCATTGGCTGTTGTAGCTGAGGTTGATGCCAGTTCAGAAGGGGAGAAGCTGAATGTGTCCAGAGCTGCTGGGTGAGGTAGGATTCTGGTTGCTCCCAAACCCCTAGAAGTACAGGTGCCATTTCTGGATCTGGAGCTGGTAGAGGATGCCAGCCCCATGCTAATGGCAGCTTCCTAGAGCTCCCTACAGCTCCCTAGACCCTAGTGTCCGCAGGGTCTAGTCCCCAGATAGCAGTATCTTGGGTGTCTCCAGACAATTTTCAGTTCTAGCGACACCAGCATCCAGCTGTGGAAAGAGATGTTGGGAGTAAGAGGTGGAAACAGAGCTGGACCCAAAGAGGAAGAGCAACAGAAGTCTCCAGAAGGCTCATTTGGCTCGTTTGCTGGAGTCTCCAGGTTAGGGGAGGGTACATTCCCATCCAGGACATCAGTATTCCTCCACTGAATGACTTGATTAGAATTGGAACACTCCAGTTCCCCAGGAAAGCTGTCCATCTTTCCTACGACCCCCGAAAGGCCTTGCTGATCTGAACAACTTAACTCAGGCACATTGTGATCCCACTGGGGCTTCTCTGGCTTCTCTTTGATATTCGTGCTCTCCGGTTCTGAAACCACACATGGGCTCGTGGCTCTGAATCTAGATCCGTTTGGCCACTTCTCTGATCAGGATATTGGTTCTTTTCAAAGGCCTGAATAATAACCCGGTATTGGTCTTTGTCAAACTTGGTCCTCTCTTGTCTCCTGATTCCAGGAGATGTGACAGAAGCCATAACTGGCTGTGTTCTTGCAACTGATCAGGTGTCTCAATAGAATCAAGTTGATTCTTGGGCTGCTATGTTTTAAAGTAATATTTTCCTGCAGAATTGACTTTAAAACTTGAAGGACCCAGGTGTGGTAATGCGAAACTATAATGTGAGCATGCAGGAGGCTGAGGAAGGAAGTTCATGAATTGAAGGCAAGCCTGGGCAGCATAGTTCATTTTAAGCCAGCCTGAGCTACAGAGGTCTTATCTCAAAATAATCAAACAAATAGGCTGGGTGTGGTAGATCATACCCTCAATCCTAGTACTTGGTAGGCTGAGGCAGGAGAACTGTTGTGATTTCCAGGCCAGCCTTGGCTATGGAGGAACACCTTATCTCCAAAAATCAGAAACAAAACAAAATAAAGTAACCGGCCCTTCCCTACCAAACAAGACTCACAAAGGAACAAGGATACAGAAGTCCTTTGACAACACTCCTTCTCTGCTGGTGGGAATGCAAACTTTTACAGCCACTTTGGAAATCAGTATGGTGGTTTCTCAGAAAATTGGGAATCAACCTACCTCAAGACCCAGCAATACCATATGCCCAAAGGATGCATAATCATACCATAAGGACACTTATTCAGCTATGTTCATAGCAACATTGATCATAATAACCAGAACCTGGAAACAACCTAGATGCCCCCAACAGAAAAATGGATAAAGAAAATGTGGTACAGAAGTCCTTTGTCAAGGTGTTATTCTTCTGTGGAGGGACTCTTGTCTTCTCTCAGGCTACTCAATACAAACTTCATACAGTTCTGAGGGAAGTTTATAAATTTGGCTTGGTTGAGTGAATTCTGCAACTGACTCCTTAGCTCAAGTGTTCAGAGAGACCAATGTCAGAGGACTTCAGAAAGAACCAGTTTTTCTTGATTTGATCATCCTGCACTGGGGATAAAAGCTTTGTAAATAGAGTGTCATTTCCTTATGGATTGTAAGAAGGCAAATAGGTACAAGGAGGAGTTCAAACGAATTACCTTGGAATGAAGACTACAAAGTAGTTTATGAGAAATCATAGTGGAGAAGCAAAACTTCCCTGAAGGAAATGTACCCTTAAATCCAACTTTCCCTCTTTCTCTTTTTAAGTATTCCTTTATTTTTGATATTAAATACAGCATTTAACCTTTCCCTTTCCTCCCTTCAAAGCCTGCCATATACCTTTCCTTACTCTCTTTCAAATTCACAGCCTCTTTTTTATTAATTGTGTACATAAATACAACCTGCTCGGTCTGTATAATGTTACTTATATATATGTTTGCAGAACTCACCATTTGGTACTGGAAAACCAACTGGTATGTCTTCCCTGGGAAAGACTGTTTCTCTCACTTCCAGCATTCCTTAGTTGTCTGTAGTTCTTTGTGTAGGGTTGAGAGACCTCATGAGCTCTGGATGCCATTATATTTCTTAATTAACATTTAAAATAATCTGCATGTATTTATTATGAATACTTAAATACTCTTTATAACTATAGTAGAAATGAGACTTGTGAGACGTAAAATCTAAAAGAAGAAACATATAATCAGTATCTGGAAAAAATACCCATTTTCAAAATGTCACAGTATAGTTTACAATCAATTATGTAATTATAAGACATTAATTTGTTATTTAGTATATATTCTACAATAGCATAGCTACCAGTAAAAATGAAAATGAATCTGTTGAGGGTTGCCATCTAATTGAAAAGCAATACCAATAAATCATTACCTTAGTTGAAAAATTCAATCTTTTCTCTTATGGTAAAACAGTAAGAATGCAGTTAGTGTGAAATAATAATTTCTTGTCTGCTTAGCCATGGTCATTCTTTTCCTGGTTAGAGACAGATATATGGAAGTCACACAACTACTTAGCCTTTTGGTTTTTAACTGGCAAATGCCTAAAATCTGTTTTATAATAAATGAAAAAAGTATTTTCTGAATTGAATATTGTAGTGATCAGTTGGGCATGATGGCACACACCTGTAATCCCAGCACTTGGAAGGTGGAGACAGGAGAATCAGAAGTTCAAAGCCAGCTTTGGCTACATAGTGAATTTGAGGTGAGATGGATTGAGCTACATAAGATTCTGTTTCAAGAAGTCTAAAACCCAAAAGATACGTCACACATGACTTGAATCCCAGAATATGAGAAACAGAGGAAGGAGATCTTTGAAAATTTATGGACAGTCTAGCAAATATATAGAGTTCCAGAACAGCCAGTACTACATAATGAGACCCTATCTCATATAAACAAACAAACAAACAAACAAACAAACC
Source organism: Peromyscus leucopus (assembly GCF_004664715.2). Classification (NCBI taxonomy): domain Eukaryota; kingdom Metazoa; phylum Chordata; class Mammalia; order Rodentia; family Cricetidae; genus Peromyscus; species Peromyscus leucopus. Next base: position 47,338,979 of record NC_051083.1, read on the forward strand.
AATAAATAAATAACCAAAACCAAACCAAATCAGAACAAAATCCAAAAATATCTATCCAGTGATAACATCTAAATCTCAAAGTCAAAAGGGCATTAAATAATAATTCCACCTGGAATATTTTTAATGCAATTTTTTTTTTTTTTGGTTTTTCGAGACAGGGTTTCTCTGTGTAGCTTTGTGCCTTTCCTGGAACTCACTTGGTAGCCCAGGCTGGCCTCGAACTCACAGAGATCCGCCTGGCTCTGCCTCCCGAGTGCTGGGATTAAAGGCGTGCGCCACCACCGCCCGGCTTAATAAGGCTTCACTTTCCATCTCTGACAAGTTTAAATTTTGAATTACTTAATGAGACAAGTAGAGACTTCAAATAGACCCTGAAGACAGTGCTTTTCCTCTCTTGCCCAGACTCCACTCTCAGAATTTCATTCCTTATACTTTCCAAATTCTTCTCAATTATTATCTATAAATGGAAGGTGTTCAAATGCCCAAAATATTAAACTTATTCTAGTAAGAGGTAGAATATGAAATTTGTGTACTGGATGTGGCCTGTCATCCCCATATTTGAGAGACTGAGTCCAATCTTGACAGCCAGAGCTACAGTATGAGACTCGTATATTTAATAAAATTTAAAAGAAGGAGAATAGAATCTGAGCTGGGGTGTGTGTTTCAGGGGTAGGCCACGTGTGTGAGGGCTTGTGCTTCATCCACAGCACTGTCGAAAATTTAAAAATGAGAAAGATTATTATGTGACTCCTTCCTTCCTCCCTCCCTCCCTCCCTTCCTTCCCTCCCTCCTGTGGTGGTTTGCAGAAGATATCTCCCATCATCTTGTACATTTGAATACTTGGTCTCCAGTTGGCGACACTGGTTGGGTAGGCTTAGGAGTTGTGGCACGGCTAGAGGAAGTATTGTCACTGGGGCAGGCTTTGGGCTTTCAAAAGCCATGTGCTTTTGAGTGGCTCAGTCCCTGTCTCTCTGCCTCCTGTTTGGGGTTCTAGATATGAGCTCTTAGCTTGTTCCAAAGGCCATGCCTGCCTGTTGCCATGCTTCCCACAGTGATGGCGATGGGCTCTTATCCTCCTAAAACAGTGAGCTGTAGCAGGAATCTTAAAAGTTCTTATTAATACAATCAAACCTGAGGCCAGTTATTGGGGTGAATGCTGGAAGATCAGAGAGACAGAACAAGCCACAGCTATCTCACCTTGCCAATTCCTCAGCTGGTCCTGTTTCCTTAGACCAGAAGCCTCTGAGTCCTCATCCAGAATGAATCCCAGCTGAATTGTGCTGCTTCAAAGCCTGAAAGCTTTACCAGGCCAAATGCTTAACCAGCCAAATGCTTCTAGTTTCTGGTCCTCACGCCTTATATATATCTTTCTGCTTTCTACCACCACTCTCTGGGATTAAAGGCTGGCTTTCTGGGATTAAAGGCGTGTGTCACCATGCTTGGCTATTTCCAATGTGGCCTTGAACTCACAGAGATCCAGAGGGATTTCTATCTCTGGAATGCTAGGATTAAAGGCGTGTGCTATCACTGCCTAACTAGTGGCTTTTCTGTTCTCTGACCCCAGATAAGTTTATTAAGGTACACAATATTTTGGGGAACACAATATCACCACAGTGAGCCGCCCCAAACCATCCTTCTATAAGTTTCCTTGCTTGTCGTGACAATAGAAAAACATAAACATACATCCTTTATTTTGATCGTCCTGGGGATTGAACACCTATCATGGCGGCTTCATGATTAACACCTTTCAGCTGAGCCTTATACCCAGTCCCGTTTATGTTGCTATATTTTTAAAACAAAGTTTCAATAAGTTATTTTGCTTGGCTTCAAATCCACTAGCTTAGCACAAGAAGGCCTTCAACTTGTGATCCTCCGGCCTTTGGTTGTGGGAGACAGTGTCTCCTGTAATTCATGCTGGCGGTTAACTCGCTGTATATGTAGCTGAGGATGACTTTGAACTCCTGAGCCCCTGCCTCCACCTCCCAAATGCTGAGATTATAGGCTTCCATTACTATGCCTATGTCTAATTTTGTTTTGATTAATGGGATGTTAGCCTTTTTCATACTGTTGTTACTTCATTTACTTGCTAGACAGGTGGCTTATTTTCCCTCATTATCCCAGACATGTTGTCTCTGGCAACATCCATTCCTCAACTCACTATAGACCAGTGAGCTCTCAATCTTCTTAATGCTGTGACCCTTTAATATAGTTCCTCATGTTACGTTGACCCCCCAATCATAAAATTATTTTTGTTGCTTACTTCATAACTGTAATTTTGCTACTGTTATAAACCATAATGTAAATACTTTTAAAGCTAGAGGTTTGCCAAAGGGGTTCTGACCCACAGGATGAGAACTGCTGCTGTAGACAAATGAGCAATTCCAGATGAGATCAACTCATTCTGGTCCAAACCACAGTTCTGCCTCCTACAGAACTGTGGACTAAAGAAACTGATACTATTTAAAACCACAAGCCAGATGTGGTAATGAATGCATGTGACTTCAGCACTTGAGAAGTAAAGACAGAAAAGTAAGGAATTCTTTTCTTTTCTTTTTTTAACTTTTATGAATTCTTTGTGGATTTTCACATCATGCATTCCAATCCCATTTATCTCCCTCTATCCCATTTTGTATGTTCAATTCATTCTCTCCCTGTCTGGCGACCCTTCTGACTCTACCCTTCTCTTCCTCCAGCATTCTCCTAGTCTGGCTCTCCTGCCTAACCTTAACCTGGCTATTGGCCAGTCAGCTTCTTTATTAAACCAATCACAGCGACAGATCTTCACAGTATACAAAGGGATTATTCCACAGCATCCAACAGTTCATAGATTTGGTGGATGTTGGGGTGGGCCAGCTCATAGCCCTGGTTCTGGGCCTGGGTGGTAACTGAGTTGGTCAGCTCACTAGCTTTCTGTCATCATCACCACCCAGTCAAGCTCTCCTTCACTGCCTCACCCAATGCAGTCTACAGCAAGGAGCAGGGCCAGTTCTCCTGCTCACAGGCCCTCAGAGTCTGCTCACTTGAATCCCCAATCACAGGGTCAGCTCTAGTGTGCTGCCCAGGCGAGGTGCACACCTATGGTGAGGGGTAGGGCCATCTTTCTTGAGTGTGGGGGCCAGCTCTTCCCTGAGGGGTAGGGCCAGCTCACCTGCCGAAGTATTCAGCGAGGGGCAGGGCCAGCCATCCCAGGGCCAGTGAAGGGCAGGGCAAGCTCAGCCCAGCATGGTTCCAATGACCTTGGTGCTAACACAGGCCATAGACAGCACCACTGCCCCAGCTGCAGCAGGACCATGGACCCAGACATGGCCCTCAGCAGCACCACGGCCCTGGACACCAGCATGGCCATGGTGGTAGCACAGGCCATCCAGATTAACATGGCCCTAGCAGCATGGCCCCCAGGCACCAACATGGTTGCAGGTGGCTGACCAGACCCCAGGTATCTGCAGAGCCATTGGTGGCAGCTGGAGCCACAGACATCACCCCAGACCCCAGTCTCCACAGGGCCACGGACCTAGACATGGCTCTAGGCAGTGGCCTGTGCCTGGACATCTCTATGGCTCCAGGTGGCAGCACCAGCCACCCAGATCAGCATGGCTCCAGGCATGGCACAGTCCTTGAAGACTGACATGTTCTTAGGTAGCTGACCAGACCATGGTCATTTGCATGGTTCTCAGTGACAACAGGAGCCCTGGACATCAACTAAGACCCTGGATGCTGTAGGGCCCTGGACCCAGACATGGCCTTCTGCTTCAGCCCTGGTTTGGATGACGCCATGGCCCTGGGTGACAGTGCAGGCCACTCAGATCAGAATGTCCCTGGAGGCAGCATGGCCCTCAGCTGCCCTCATGGCCAGAGGTTATGGCTCAGACCCTGGGCATCCATGTGGTTTTTTGTGGCAACATGGACCACAGACATCAATATAGACCCTGTGGTATTCTATTTGAAGTATTTCTATAGTTAATACAGAAAAATAGACTAATGAAAGTTAATCTAAACTAAGCTTGTACAAGTAGATTGTTGACTTTTTGCCCTTTTCTATTTTATAACAATTTAACTCAGCAGTCTGTGTTTTCCTTTGATACATACATTTATTTTCACATTTTGTTTTCTGGGACACAGTTTCATGTAAGACAGGTTAGCCTCAAAGTTTCTATGTGGTCCATGATGACCTTGAACTTTGGATCTTCCATCCACTCCTTCATCAGACCTGGGACTATAGACATACACCGCTGCTGGGATTAAACCCAGTGTCCTGATGTAAGACACTTCAAACTGAATCATATTCCCCACCCCCACCCATTTTTTGCCTTTTTCTGAAACAGTGTCTCATAAATTTAGTACAGATTGGCTATGAACTATGGATTCTCCTGCCTCAGCATCCCAGATACTGAGATGACAAAACTATATCACTACATTCAGCTTTGTGCCACACTTCAAAAATGTCTTATTCTGGATATGTCCAATTTGTATTGATTGTTATAGATTGTGGTAGTTTGAATGTAATTGGCCCCCATAAGCACATACGGAGTGGCACTATTAGGAGGTGTGGCTTGTTGAAGTAGGTGTGGCCTTGTTGGAGGAAGTTTGTCACTGTGGAGGCTGGCTTTGAGGTCTCATATGTGCTCAAGACAACATCTAGTGTCTCAGACCATTTTCTGTCACCTGCAAGATGTAGGACTCTCAGCTACTTCTCCAGCATCATGTCCCACCATGATAACGGACTAAACCCTGAACTGTAAGTGAGCTACCCCAATTAAATGTTTTCCTTTATAAGAGTTGCCATGGTTATGGTGTGTTTTCACAGTAATAGAAACCCTAAGACACATATATAAACTTTTCATTATTTCTCTTTAAACATACCCTAAAACACTTGCATATAACATGTAGATTATGTTTCCCATAGTGTTCTAGTTGTGGAGTTAAAAAAAACCTGGGCCCAAACGTCTATCATATACTTTGATGCAAATCTTGAACAAAATAATCTTTGTCATTGTAAGTGATTGTTATATATATATATATATATATATATATATATATATATATATATAGAGAGAGAGAGAGAGAGAGAGAGAGAGAGAGGAGCTAACTCTGTTATCCAAGCTAGTCTCGAAATTCAACACACCCCTGTATCAGCCTCTCAGGTTTTGAAATTATAGGCCTGGCATTCTCTCTGAAAAGCCAAACTTTATTTCTAAAAATAAGCGTACTTGCCTGAAATGTAAAAGAGTAATAGAGCTCTTGCTTAGCATGCACGAGACCCTGGGTTCGATCTTTTGAACCATAAAAATAATAATAAATATCAGGGTTATTTTGATGATTTCATTACATAAATCAAACATGTTAGTCTACATTATACATGTACTAGACATCCTACAAATAAAATATTTTCTACAAATAGAGCCTCATTTCCAAATGCCAAAAAAAGAGAAACATTTTGAGGGATTTTCATTTTGGGTCCTAAGAGGAGAGTGAAGATTCACATATAAACTTCATGGATGAACAGTTGTTGTCCTCTTAAACACGGCATACATCTCTGTGGGGAGAACATATGGAGTGGTTAGGAGCATTAGGAAAACCTGCCTGGTCAGCTAGATTAGCCAAAGTAACCCTAGAGACCAATGAGGGGACAGATGTTGCAGGCAGACTGACCACGGTGGTGTCCACCTCTAATACCACCTTTTGGTCAAAGTGCTGAGAAGAAGCGACTGTTGAGTGCCCCATCCTCACTAGGACATCTCTAAGACCTCCTCTAAGGTCAAAGGAACACAGCAGAAGAGGAGGAAGAAAGACTCTAAGAGCCAGAGAATGGGGGAAAGTCCTATGGAACCCTGTCTTGGGAACATAATGTACAAACAGCAGCTGCGACAACCGGAGTAAAGCTTGCACATCCACAGCCAGGAAGAAGGGGGGCATCAGTGATGGGAAGGGGTAAGAGAAGCTAATGGAGCATTAATATTAAGGGCTCTCTAGCATGGCAAACACAGGCTTGAGCATGGCAAACAGGGTGCCAGCAGGCTTTTTTTACCCTTCTGTTTCCCTTGCTAAAACTAGCCCCAAGGTCCATTCCCTTATTGGGTCACTGACTCATTCCTTAGATAAAACACCATGGTCCATCAATCAAAATCCATTATTTGGCTAACATTCCCAATCAGGACTTACTAATTGACCCTAGCACAGACTTTCCCTTCTTCTCCTTAAAATCCCACTCCTGCAAACACACCTGCTTGCTGTGTGCCTCTGATTGGTCCAGAGGCAGCATCCCTCATCCACACCCCCACACACCCAACAAAAATTTTAAAGAAACAAACACAACTTGATGATACTATTTTCATTTCTCTGTTGCCCTGTGAAACAATGTTACTGGGCTGAGGTTCTAGTTTCTCCTCTACAGGCCTCACGTGTTTCTGGTGGCCTTCAGTATCCTGGGGATCCATAAGGTGGAAAGAGAGAACCATTTCCCACAAGTTCTCTTCTGGCATCTACATATATGCCATGCCATGCACCCATTTCCTTAAAACACACACACACACACACACACACACACACGCACGCACGCACGCACGCACGCACGCACGCACGCATGCACGCGCTAAAAGTAATAGAAAAGGAAATACATTATAAAACTACAAAATAGCAAAAATGAAAACAAAGTACATGCTTACATTTTTTATATCTATGGGTGTTTTGTCTGCATTTATATCTATACACCACATGCATGCCTGGTGCCTGAGGAGGCCAGAAAAGGGTGTCAGAGCCCCTGGAAATGGAGTTACAAAAGGCTGTGAGCTTCCATGTGGGTGCTGGGACTCGAACCTGAATCCTCTGGAAGATGAGCCAGTGCCATCTCTGCAGCCCCATTGTTTCCTTCTTGATAGTCATAATTGAACTAGGGCCCTGCACAAATGACGCAGATGTTTGACCATTAAGCTGGGTCCTTTTCCTTCTGGGTTAGTGTTGAAGAAGCTGCTCAGTAAGCATGTACAATGAAGCCTGTCATTTCATATCAGCCACGTGATGACGGAAGTTAACTATGTTAACAAAGTTCCGGACATAGGCTTGGTGACTAGGGTGAGTAGGTAAAGGTGCTTGCTCCAAACCTGACTATCAAAACAAACAAACAGAGTCAAACGAAATAAAACAACACACAGTCCAGAAACCATGGGGTAGAAGAAGAGAACCAACTTCCACAGGTTGCCCTCTGACCTCCACACATATGACATGATGTGTGCACATGTGTATACACACATACACAATAAATAAATAAATGTAAAAACTGTAAAGCCTGGATACACAACAATATTTAGCTAGTTAGAATCCTTCCTTTCCAAAGCCGTTGTCCTAGAGCAGGTTGGAGGAGAGAAGCATGGTAAAAAGGCACTACTGTCGGGACACGGTCCAAGAATGGAGTTGTGTGAGGAGAACTCTGAGTGCTTGTGAGGAAACAAGACAAGGGTCTTGTGACCTCAGTTTCTTCAAAAAACGGAATTGTTCTTGGAGTGTGTTTTCAAGCTCCTCCCAGGTGTAGTGGCTAGGAGCAAGTTTACTTCAGCTATTGTTATTCATATGTCTCCATGGAAAAACATGCTTTGCCACATGTGGTGATTATACACTTTACTCAGGTGACTCTTCTTAACTCTCAGAGTATAAATTGTCTGATGCTCTGAATAAAGCTGGCTATTGCATGAGACTTTTAGCCCTCCTAATTCTTAAGCCCGGCTCTCCCTGGTTCACACCACCAAGTAGAGTGGTAAATAACTACCACCTTGGTATTTGAAAGCTTACTGTGCTCATTCTCTGCCTTATGGCTTGGGTAATCTAAATACACAGAGGCAAGGATGTTAAAGAGAATTGAAATAACATCGTATCTCAACATACAATTGATTTTAGGCTTTTGGTTCAGTGTTTCATTTTCATGTAACTTGGTCCTTTACAGAGGCACCAACAAGGACAGATAGATACCAATGATTCAATTTCCCCCTTTCCTTTCAAAATTGTGAAAAATGCACATAAAACAAGATGATAAACTTGTGTTTAAAATTAAAATCAAGGCAGTTTCTCTATTAAGATATTAGCTGTATCTTTTGTTGCCTGGTCTTTTCAGAAGTAAATTATTATGAAGCTTAAGCAGGGTTTATATAGTATATGAATTTGTGTGAGCCTCAAAGAATAGGTAAATAAGCAACGTCAGTCGAGTGGAGATAGTTGTTCAACTAGAAAATGGAAGAAGTTGTTCAAGACCAGTTTTGGCAGAGGAAATCAGGTATTATCTTGACTTAAGGAGCAAATATCAACTTGAAAATTAAACTGGGAGAGAGACAAGGGAGAAAATGTTAAGTTCGGGAAAGGGGCTGAATTCTCTCCAAACATGCTTACTGGAAACAAACACCAAGCCAGGTACCAAATACAGGCCAATTGTGAGTGACTGTCTTCTTAGCCAAGCAATCACCATCTTGGGGAGTTCAGTTGCATCCCTTTGTAAAAAGGATTATTCCGGCTGGTTTTGTTGATTGTTTATTCCCCTCATGCAGGGTTGAGGAGGAGAATGAGTCCCTCATTTGAGTATCCAGCTGCTCCCTACCTCCTGTTGTCAACAAGTCTGCCTTAATTACATGTGGCCTCAAGAAGGGGTTAGACTATGTAACCCAAGGAAGACTAGGGTATGGGTGTTTCATCTGTGCAAGTATGGGTAAGCCCTCTTCCATGTTGGGTAAAGGCTTTTTCAGGTGTGGTCTGTTGGAGGAGGAGTACCCACACCCCCGTAAATAACCCCTGCTCTGTAAGGAAGCCCAACAAATTCACTGATTCTGCAGAGTGAACTTTGGTTGAATTGTGCTTTGCTTTGGGGACCTCAGAAAAAGCAATGCATGTTGCTTACCTCTGCAGTGGAAGTAGTTTTAACAACACACACACACACACACACACACACACACACACACACACACATCTACGTATCTTGTCATACATTTTCAGGTGTACTTTAACTTAGAGCTGATGATAAGGATTTAAATTTTGGTGTAGGAATATTTGCTGATTAAGGCAAATTGTACCAAGTAAGAGGAAAAGGTAACAATTAGAAAGTAGAAGCCCAGGGGCCAGGGAAATGGCTCAGAAGGCAAAAGTCCTAGCTAGCTGTGTACTTTGATGACCCATTTCGTACTTGAAATCCACACAAAAGACTAGACATGCTGTCCTACATCTCTTCCACAGTGCTGCACAGATGGGGGACTTGATGGGAAGCTCACAGAAAGGCTAGCTTGCAGCTCTTCAGCCAGCTCAGCAGCAGAAGCAGGAAGAGAGACTTTGCCTCAACAATGTTGAAGGCAAGAGCTGACTCCCCAAAGTTAACCTCTGACCTCTATACATGCTTCCACACTAACACATAAAAAATAAAAATAAAAAAGTTTGAAAAACCCCAGAAAGCAGAATCCAATGAATATAACCATACATTCATGCTATTTTTTTTTTTTTTTGATTTTTTCAAGACAGGGTTTCTCTGTGTAGTTTTGGAGTCTTTCCTGGAACTCACTCTGGAGACCAGGGTGGCCTTGAACTCAAAGAGATCCACCTGCCTCTGCCTCCTGAGTGCTGGGGTTAAAGGCATGCGCCGCCGCCGCCGCCGCCGCCACCACCACCACCTAGCATTCATGCTGCTCTGTAAACATTCAGGTACTTACTTTACCACCAGATGAAGGGCGGTGTCCAATCAGTAAAGATGAAGCATTCTAAATACTGTAAATGGCTTTCAAATGAAAGACGTATAATGAAAGTCAATTTTTCCACTTAAATTTGTATAGTATTTCATTTAAAGTAATTTTTCAACTAAAAGAATTTTGAAATGCTTCAGAAACTTTACAAATGCAGTAATCATTGGATAATTTGATGCTGAAATGAAATCTCTATGAGGAGGCAAATGGGAGTTATCCAAGAGAAAACAGTATACATTATAATCAATTACATCCTAAATAACAAATTCTCTAGTGCACAAGAAGCTATTACAACTTCATAGGAATTCAGGATGCTGTACTTAATAAAGCAATTATAATCTCTCACCCTGTCCTCCAGATAATCAGTCCTGACCTGAATCTTACCTTATGGAGTTCTTTGGTAACATTTAAATCCATTGGAGTATAACTAATAATTTTAAGTGTTATACTAATTTTATTTTATGGGACATAGAATATGTTCCTTAATTCTATCATGTTCATGTTAATTTTGTAGAATGCAATTAAAATGAATAATCTGCTGTGGAAGAACACTAAAATGTTACAGAATATGGTAATTATGACTTCAGAAAATAGTAATTATAAATTTACTAAGATAAACTGTGAAAATGAATATGGGAAAAAAGGACTATAGTTTGCAAGATGTTAGATTATACATTACTGTGAAAAGTCTTATTTTTATAACATACCTTATGGGAACTAATGATTTTCATTATTCTGGTTTACTTTCCTTAGAGGCACAAATCTAATTCAGTTATAAATGACTCTCTCTGGTCTACTGTATGGACTTGGAGGGCACTGGTGACTAATTGTAATGATAAGATGAATAAGAGGGGAATTTTATTACAAAGTACTGAATTGGGTAATGCTATAAAGGTAATATTGTGACTTTTGACCAGAAGATATGTATTTATCATTGTTTATGTGAAGTAGTCAAGTGTTCATAAATGAAATTCTAATTTTCATAAAATAAAAACACCAAGATAGGAGCTACAGATAGCTAAGTCATCCAGAGGAGAAAATGGAAAATGTGGCAAATGATGATGAATTTACCAAAATGAGATGCTGAAGTAAAGAAAGATCAGGAACCTAAGTTACAGGAAACAGATCGGTAACAGGAATCCAAGGACAGGGATCTGAAGGGAGAAGTGGGAGGCAGGAAAATAACTGCTAATGTGCAACGACACAAAACCAACTAGGTGGTGGTAATGGTGCAGAGATCTAAGGGTTGCATCAAAAAACCCTGGTTAAATACATCATTATTGACTCATCCATACACCAGAAGTTAATGTAGTTGTTAGAAAGGACAAAACCGATCTGCTATGGCATTCCGATGTTAAAATAGTACCCATCTGTGTAGCACATACCTGTAACCCAAGTACTAGAGAGGCAGAAGCAGGAAGATCAGGAATTCAAGGCCAGCCTAAGCTCTATAAGAGTTTGAAGGCATCCTGCATTATAGGTCACTCTGTCCTCAAAACCAAAATAAACCGAAAAGCTAGTCTTGGTGTTCATGCCTGTACATACTCCTAGCACTTGGGAGGTGGAAGGGGGAGAATCAGGAGTTTCAGGCCAGCCTTGAGCTTTGACTAACCACATAGTGAGTTCAAAGCCACCCTGGGTTATGGGAGACCCTGCATCAAGCAAGAGAGTCAGGGGAGAGGGGAGAAAGAAATTGGTAAGAGGCAGGAGAAATATATATGTATTTTATATATACATGTATATATAAAATGTAATATATATATAATATAAATGTAATGCATATATGTAATCTTTGGAATGGATATCCCAGAAGGTAACAATAGCTAAGCATACAGGAGCCTGTACTAGGAGGATTCCTGTGAGTCTGAGGTCATGCTAGGCTACAGAATGAGTTCCATGACAGCATGGGCTACATTGTGAGACCATTTCCAAACTGCCTCAAATATCAAATAAAACAAATTCCAACACTAATGGTTGCCTCTGGGAAAGCAGAACTGTGAGGTAGTCTCTAATAGGGAGAAAGGTTTGATTTCAGTGTATCTTTTCGTACCACCGGCTGTCACTTTCATTACATACACGTCTCAGTTATTTTCTGATGCTGTGATTTATCACAGCATGATCAAAAGTGACTTTTGCAAGAGTTTATTTGGGCTTATGATTCTGGAGGGAGAATAATTAATCGTAGTGTGGAGGCATGGAATCAGAGAGGCTTGGCAGCAGGAGGAGAAAGCTCCGAGATAATAGATTCAACCAGAAGCCCAAAGGGGAGAGAGCAAATTGGAAGTGGGATGAGACTGGGCACTTTCAAAGCCTGTCTCAAGTGACGGACTTCCCCAGCAAAGCTGCACTTCCTAAACCTTCTCTAACAGAAGCCACCGAGTGGAAACCAAGTGTTCCGATTCCTGAACCTATGGCAGTCATTTCCCATTCAAACGATGACCAGGCGGTCCATCAACTTTTCAAAAAACTATTTTATTACCTTTCTATTTACCTATGGACACATACCCTTCTGGAGGTCCCATGGCAAGTGGTGCTAGTTGGTTTCTGCCTTACACCACGGAGATCCCAGCGCTAGAACCCAGGCTGTTAGGTTTGGTGGGGAGAGTTTTCACCTGCTGAGCCATTCGGTGGCCCTCAAAAACCATTTCAAAAGAGAAGGAATTAAGTGACCAGTGTGAAGTCCTCCTGAAACGTGAATGATTATATATCCACTCGGATGAAGGTCGCTAGACTCGCTGATTCCCATAGCATTGAGAAAACACATAAAGAGGAGTCAGTGCAGGAGTGTTGGGTTTGCTGTGAGCCTGGACTACAGAGGGAGTTCCAGACCAGTGGAAGCTGAGAGAAAAAACCTCAAATAAAAAACAAATAAACACATTTGGTTTCTGACACTTTTTATAAAAATTATCCTTTCCAAGAAAAGAATCGTTAATCAAAATGTAGGCAGCCGGTCAAGTTAGCTTACCATTTCTCTTTTATAAGAGCTGAGTGTACGAAATTGACTTTAAACTGCTAGATCTTTGTTGACTCTAATGAGCTAGAATTACATCCTTTGTAGGGGAACTCTTGTGATTTTGTGTCATTCTGTTAAATGGCAGGTAAGGGTTATTGTCTTCATTTCCGTTGTTCTGAATGGATAGTATTCCTATCATCCAGTTACCTCTGCTGGGGTGAAAATGCTCTCCAAGCTCTTTCTGTTATTGTATCATCCAGACCTTAATCATTGTCAGTTCTCCACCACTACCATCCTCGGCTTGTCTCCAAGTAATTTTACCATAATAGTAGATATTTCCATCACGTTCTATCAGAAAAGTCTATTATTGCCTTCCCCTAAGTATATATTAAGTATATATCTATCTAGTCACACATGCACACACACAACTGGTCGGTTCATGAAAGCATTCCACCAAACTCCAACTATCGAAAGTCTTTTTATTTGTAGTTTGGGGATTGAATTTAGAACCTCACAAGCTAGGCAAACAAGGTACCACTGAAGACGCTCCATGCATTTTTAAATTTTGATTTTGACAGAAAGCCTAACTAAACTGTCTTCTGGCTCAGCATCCTGCATGCTGTTATTATAGGCATGAGCCACCACTCCAGTCTTATTACATATATATGTATATTTATGTATACAAATATGTGTATGTGCTGTGGGATGTTTTTCTGTATGCTGTGAATATGTGTTGATCTGATTGGTTGATAAATAAAGGTGCATTGGTCTACAGCAAGGCAGCTTAGAGGCAGGTGGGAAATCTCCACAGATATATGGAGGGAAGAAAGGAGAGAAGGGAGAGATGCCAGCCACTGCTGAAGGAGGAGCAAGATGCGGGCAGATCACTAATGCCACGGCCACGTTGCAACTTACAGACTAATAGAAATGGGTCAAGTTATAAGAGCTAGGTAGCAGGAAGCCTGCCATAGGCCATACAATTGGTAATTAATATTAAGCCTCTGAATGATTATTTTTTCTTTCTTTTTTATTAAGAAAATATTTCCACTCATTTTACACATCAATCAAAGGTCCCCCTCCCTTCTCCTGCCCCCCACCCCCAGCCTACTGAATGATTATTTTATAAGTGGCTATGGGACTGTGGGGCCAGGTGGGACCAGAGAAACCTTCCAGCTACATATATGTATTTATGTATACACACATACACACACACACACACACACACACACACACACACACACACTTGTTATAAACAGAATCCTTCAATATAGACCAGGGTGGCATCAAACGTGATAATCCTTCTGTCTCAACCTTTTGGATGTTAAGATGATAGTGTGAATCATCATACTGGGTTTTATATATGAGTAAAACAATGTATTTCCTGGACACATGCCTCTAATCCCAGCTCCAGAAGGCTGAGACAAGAGGATTATCATGAGTTTGAGACTAGCCCAGGTTACACAGTGAATTTTATGCCAATTAATTCTATAGAGTGAGATTCTTTCTAAAAAAGAAAATGGGATTTAGATAAATGCTTTAATGAGTAAGAACACTTACTGCAAAACATGGACACAGACTTTGTGCACAGCAGCCGCAACTCAATTGCTGTAAAGGGTAGTGATAGCAAGATTGTTGGAGTTTTCTGGCTGCCAGACTACTTCCAAGTCGAATGAGAGGCCCTTCCTCAAGGGGATAGGCAGAGAGTGACAGAGCAGGGTGCATGACATCCTCCTCTGGCATACCTGCACACATATGCATATACACCACACACGTACACACCACAGACACCATGGAGACACACACACACCACATATGGCATGGGGACACACACACACACTACATAGTGCATGGACACACATACCACATAGATCATGGGGACACATACATACCACATAGTGCATGGGGACACACCACACACACACACACACACACACACACACACACACACACACACATAGATCATGGGGACACACACAAACACCACATAGGGCATGGAGCTACACACACATACACACTACATAGGGCATGGACACACACACAGCACATAGGACATGGACACACACACAGCACATAGGGCATGGACACACACACACACAGCACATAGATCATGGGGACACACACAGAGCACAGCACATAGGGCATGGACGTACACACACACAGACTTCTGAAATATACAAAAGTATACATATGACTTAAGGGGCAACATGGACAAACCGAATTATCTTTTCTTGGGTATTTTATGGCATTGTTAGTTGAACTTTTGTTAACCCCCACGAGGAATTCTCCCTGAGGTTAGATGAGAACCAGTGGAGGCTCCCTACATGGTCATGGTTGAGCCTCCATTAGGGTGAGATTAAGCAGTGTTTGTCCCTGAAGGTGCACTGAACCTCTTGATCACAGGTAAAGTCTTGATGTGCTACCAAGGCCTAGAGCTATCCCTACGCCTGATTTTATGATTTTGCTGAAGCTGAACTTGCCCTTGGGGCCTTGAGTGGGCCCAGTCGAGTTATTATGGCTCACATGTAAGAACTTGTCTTTTCAACCAGATCTGAATAATGTTCTATGAAATCATGCTGGAAACGGTGAAGGACTCTAACAGAAAAGGAATTGCTGGTCTCCTTTTCAAAATGTGACTTAGTAAGTCCTGAAACAAAGCATAAAACTTAGCAACCTCACCAAGCAGAAACTTTCAAAAAGAAGGGATTGGAAATCAGCTCGGTCAGAGTTGGGAAGGGAAGAAAGAGTGACCGTCATTTAGGGAGAGTTATTCTTTGTCAGTTAGGGGGAACCAGGGAAATGACTTTGAAAACCACTGTTTGAGGTTCTGGCCCACAGTAACTGACCCATTTTTAAAAGTCTGCTAAAAAAGACATAGCTTATACCATATTTGAACTAGAAAATAAACTGCATTCACATATGAATGTTTAAAATTTTGATAGATGCAGTGAATTAACCCTCAAAGTATACCAAAGGTGTACAAGAATGTCCACACAATATATTATCACAGTTTTGATCTTTGGTGAGTGGAGAGATAAAATTTCTTTCAATTACTTTTTTAAAAAATTGAAATAGGGCCTTGCTCTGTAATACAGATGGGCATGGAACTTGTTATGTAGCCCAGGCTGGCCTTGATCTTAAGGTAATCTTTCAGTCCCAGCCTCTCATGTGTAAAGATTACAATTGTGAGGCTATATGGCTGGCATGTTGGATGTATTATTATTTGAGACTCACAGTGAAGCCCTGCCGGGCCTGAAACTTGTTATGTAGACCAGGTTGGCCTTGAACTTATGGCAATCTTCCGGCCTCTGGGGTGCTGAGATAAAATTCAGCTTTATTTTTCTTTTTAAACAGGCTAGTTTCAAACTCCTGGCAATTCTTTTGCCTCAGTAATACCCCGCACCCCTGGATTAAAGACATGAACTACTAAACCCAGCTAACATTTTATTTAACAATAAGGAAATGTGTGTGTGTGTGTGTGTGTGTGTGTGTGTGTGTGTGTGTTATTTGTTTATTTCAAGACAGGGTTTCTCTGTGTAGCCCTGGCTGTCCTGCAACTGAGTTTGCTCTGTAGGTCAGGCTGGCCTCAGCCACAGAGATCTGCCTGCCTCTGCCACCCAAGTGCTGTGATTAAAGGTGTATGCCACTACCATTGGGCTGAGAAATAATGCTTCTTAAAATCATAGATTATTAATGATTAATCAAGAAACAGAATTTTTTAAAAGTCATGTGTGCCTGCTGCTCTCATTTGCAAGAGGGTTACCAGATACTTTATTACTATAATGTGCAACCATCAACGTTTTTTTTTTAACAAGAGACAGTTTCACAGATAGGTTTCATTTTTCAAAAAAGAGGAAGAAACACCATTCTGTGGCCCTATGCGGCTTTGTCAGTTACCTCCTGCCCATTTCCTGGGACTTCCCACTCCTTCTTTAGCACAAACTAGACTTAAGTGAAACAACTCTTTTTCCATGGTCTCAGCTATACCAAGAAGGGAGCAGCTTAGTGTTTCGGTGGTCTCCTCAGTGAGAGGCTTGAGAACTTTGGGGGAAGAGCCTCAAGTGGCTAGTTCTTCTCTGCTAGATCAGTCATCGTGTCGCGGCAGGATCCAAGGAGCAGACTATTTGGTGAAGGTAAGGAAGGCACTGGGTCCTTTGATTCTCTTATCAATTATTCTCCTTTTTCTTCCTACACATTCTTAGCTTTTTATCATCAGCCTACTCTGGTGCCATCGCAAAGGCTTTCCAGCTTATTAAATTAGAGTGACTAGGAACTTGATCAATTATTCAGTGAGTCTGGACAGTTGTACAATAAAAATTAGGCTAAACACTTCCTTTCCTGACCTTCTTATGCTGTTTTGGAGATTTTGAATATTTCTAAAATAGTGTTTGGATTTATTTTGTCATTGTTGTTCTTATTGTTTGTATTATAGTATTGGCCATTGAACTCTGGGCCTTGCACATGCTAGACAAATACTTTACTATTGAGTTACATTTAAACCTTTATTTTTTGAGAAAGGGGCTCCATTAAAATCTAGCCAGATAGACCAAATAGCGCTTGAACTTTTTAAGCCTCCTGAGTAGTTGGCGTTATAGGTTTCAGGCCAAACTTTAAAATGCTCTCTTTATTTACTTACTTATTTTCTTTGATATAGGGTCTCACTCTGTAGCCCAGACTGACTGTGAACTAGCAGCAATTTACCCCAGCCTCTTGCCCGCTGGGATTTCAGGTGTGACCCACCATACCTGCTGAGGAACAAGATTTTAGTGTACTCATCAGCAATGAAGCTAGAAGCTTTAGTAGGAGCAAAGCAGCAAGAGATTTCATGTGCAAAGTCTGCTAAATGTTAACACGTAACCCAAAGACGTGATTCATGTAGTTAGTTCCTCAAAATAATTCTATGTATGTTTATTTGTTTGTTTGATTGATTGATTTTTGTTTGTTTGTTTGTTTTGGAGGTAGGGTTTCATTATGTAGCCCTAACTGACTGAGAACGAACTCTGTAGACCAGGCTAGTATTGAATTCATGGAAATGTTGGAATTATAGGTATGAGCCACTAGGCATAGGATGATGTGTTCTTTTTCAATATAAAATTTTTGACTGATTTGGTCAAACTCATTTAAAATTTGTTTTAATCAATTAATTTTTAAAAGTTGGAAGCACAAAGACAATTTTATTAGTGTTTAACAGAAAAACTCCAGGGCAGGCAAGCTGTAAATCTCAGCAGCTGTCCAGAGGAGGAAGATGAAGGGGGGGGAGAGAAAACCATGACATTTGATTTATGCATTTTCATAAGCATGTCTAGAGCAGAGGTAGAAAAGGAGAGAAGGAAACTTTATACTTTTCTGAGTAAGCCAGAAGAGCGGGCAGCTTAGACAAACTGCATGCCTGAGGCTCTGTGACTGCTTCCTGTTAGTTTTCGAGATGGCTTCTTCCTTGCTAACGAAGGCTGGACTGTGACTTGTGTACTTCCTGCTTCAGTTTCCAAAGTGCTAGGATTATAGACAAGCACCAATGAATTTGATTCTGATAAAAAAAAATTGTATGTGCGCACATACATGTGTGTCTGCGCGTGCGCGCGTTTTGAGACAAAGTCTATTTATGTAGCCTTGGACGACCTAAAGCAGACTATGTAGCTCAAGATGTCTACAAATTTACGGCAGCCCTGAGCTTCAGCCTCCGCAGTACTGAGATCGCAAGGCCTTCAAATGCTTTATTATATGTTTTGAGTCCTCTTTCACTAGTTGCTACCTTGTTTAGAGCCTGCATTTTAACAAGAAGGCATAACAACGCAAGCAGAGTATGCAGGGACAGCATTGCTCTTGACCTCAGTTGTGGATGACTTCTAGAGAAGGAAAAAGAAATCAGAGTACATTCCCATTGAATTTCAGTCTCGATTCAGTTCAGCAGGGTTGTGACAGTGTTGTTTTGTGTGGCAAAACATACTAAAAATGAATATGGTTTTGTAGTGATATTGCTTTTTAAATTGTTATCTGGATGATTTAAGGGAAGCTTTCTTTTTGGTACTAAAGACGAGGAATGCATTCGTGAGTGGACTTTGTTCTAATCATTTTTAGACCTGAAACATCCTTTCTTTGGTGCACATCTGTCTATACTTAAATACAGACTTGGGTTGATCAGACTGTTCATCCTGACACTCTTAGAGCATTTGTTACATTAGCCTGTCTGACCCAGTTGTTTCTGAGCTTGAGAAGCTTGTTATTGGTATAAACAGTATTTGAAATCTGTCTTAAACAGCCATACCACAATGGGAATTATGTTTTGTTTGGTTTTATGTGATAGGGCCTCATTTAGTATAGACTAGCCTTGAAACCCCTATGTAGTTGAGATTGGTCTTGAACTCCTGATATTTCTGCCTGTACCTTTCAAGTGCTGGCATGAGAGGCAAGCACTACCACGCTCAGATATCTTGTTTTTAAAAAAACAAAAAAAATCTATTGTGATGTGAATGTCTAATAGATTTATAATATTCTCCAGAACTACAAAAACTTCTCAAGCTCAAAAACAATGATTTCTTTCTATTCTTTTGAGATAATACATTGAGCACCCATATCTCCATAAAGTACATCTGTTTGGTGTATTATTTCGCCGTGTTTATTTTCCATCTCTCTCTGTCTCTGTTCCTTTTTCTGACACTTTTTGAGAGTATTTTGTTGGATTCATTAAACATCATAGTCCTAAGTTTTTAGCGTATGCTTCCTAAGAATATGAGCATCCCTTTACATGGTGATAATATATTTATGACACCAAAACTGTTAGACCAAACCAAGGGCAGTGGCTCATGTTTGTAATGCCAGAATGTGGGTGTTAACTACCATCGACCTATGCAGATCTGTCTTCGAGACTTGGGATCTGAGGACCTGAAAGAGTTTTGTGGACTGCATACAGTCTAATACTGCTGATCCAAGGAAGGCTGTTTGAGTTCAGAAAAACATGATCAGATAGACATGTAAATAAACACTAGTAAGCACATACTAGATATTGACAGAACAGCCCTTTCCCAGAACTTTCTCAGGACAGACCAATTTAAACACAATTGCCTGGCACGTACCAAGATCATATCTGGGAAAACACAAAAGCAAGGCAGAAGGCCATATCCAGATTCAGGGCACACTGACCAGATTGGCTTCTGTAGCTATGTTCTGACATCCAACAAGAATGAACATGTCTTATAAATTGAATGTAAATGTTTGTTGCAGGAGGCACGAAATCATGTCCAAGAACAATCCAGGGAACAGAACGCACCTGAGGTTAAAGGCGCTCTGCCTTTTTTCCCGGAGTCTCTCTCATAGTTCCCCAAGGCATCGTTCACCATGGGTCACTCTTTTGACTGTGTTCTGACAGTGGGCAGCTGAGTCAGGACTGCCTACATGAGTTCCAGGATAGCCTGATGTATATAGAGAGTCTCAGGATGATCCAGAGTACAGAATGACATCTAGTATCAAAAAAGAAAAGGAAGGAAACTTGAATTTATAACCTAGAAAAGTTGTTCCTTATTTTGAAAATCTCTTTTACATAAAATGCATTTAAAATATTCTTGAAAAGTGGTCATAAGGTTTGATTTCCAATATATCAGATGGTAAGAAGGAATATAAAGAAACAGAAAAATTATTAAAATATATATTTACTAATACTTCTGCACCAAATTTTACATATTCGGAAATGCAGAATTTTTTTTTTTGGTTTTTCGAACAGGTTTCTTGTGTATTTTGCGCTTTCTGAGCTCATTGTAGCCAGCTGCTCGAACTCACAGAGATCCGCCTGCCTCTGCCTTCCGAGTGCTGGGATTAAAGGCGTGCGCCACCACTGCTGGAAATGCAGTATTTTATAATCAGGTAAAGCCCTTGGATGTAGCTACTACCTTTGAATATAAGAATCCAAGCAGCATGCAAACAGAAATTATTTACTGATTTAGTCAAATTAATATGGAAAAAGAAGAGTTTTTATTTGTTCTTTTAGTTTTGACAGATAATTTCCCCATGTATCCCAGGCTGGCTTTGAACTTGTGGTGGCCCTGCAGCCTCAGCATCTTGAGTGCTGGAAATACAGGCATATACCATTACACCCAGTATGAAACCCTGTCTTAAGAAAATACGTTGCAGAAGAATAGTTAATCACAAATGTTGTTTTGTAGCAGGAATTGAAATATGAATGAGTCAGGGAAATGCAAGTTAAGACTGAATTGAGAATCCATCTAACTCCTGTCAGAAAGGCTTTCATCAAAAAAAAAAAAAAAAAAAAAAAGCCGGGCGGTGGTGGCGCACGCCTTTAATCCCAGCACTTGGGAGGCAGAGGCAGGCAGAGGCAGGGGGATTTCTGTGAGTTCAAGGCCAGCCTGGACTACCAAGTGAGTTCCAGGAAAGGCGCAAAGCTACACAGAGAAACCCTGTCTCGAAAAATCAAAAAAAAAAAAAAGCAAAGCAAATGCTGGTAAGAATGTTGGGAAAGATGAGCCCTTCTGTGCTTCTGGCGGCATGGTAAACCTGTGAATCCACTGTGGAAGCCGGTGTGAAGGTACTTCAAATAACTAAAACTAAAAGTCAAGTGTATTGCCGGGCGGTGGTGGCGCACGCCTTTAATCCCAGCACTCGGAGCAGAGCAGGTGGATCTCTGTGAGTCGAGCCAGCTGGCTACAAGTGAGTTCAGGAAAGGCGCAAAGCTACACAGAGAAACCCTGTCTCGAAAAAAAAAAAAAAAAAAAAAAAAAAAAAAGTCAAGTGTATTGGCTCACACTTGTAATCCAGAACTTGGAAGTCCAAGGCAGGAGGATCATCACAGGTTCAAGACCCTGTCTTAAGCAAAACATCCAATTTACGATAAGTATATGACTCTGCTGGACCACTCCTAGGTGGACACTTGAAGGTCTCTAAGGCACAGTAGCACAGGGATACTTCCATGTTTGTGTTTCTTGCTCTAGTTTCAATAGTGGACAAGTGGAACCAGCTCAGATGTCTGTCCATCAACCAATACTTAGATAAAGAAAATGCAGCATATATACACAATGAAATTTCATCCCACTGTAAAGAAGTATGAAATCATGATGTCTGTAGTAAAATCAGCAGTACTTAAAGTACTTAAGTAAACAATGTAAGCCAGGAAGAAACACCATATTTTCTCTCATATGTCTAGGAGTGTGTGTGTGTGTGTGTGTGTGTGTGTGTGTGTGTGTGTGTGTTGAAATCAAGAAGGACGTCATGATAGGGGAAGAAGAAACCTTAAGAGGGAAGTTTTAGGGGAGAGACAGGGTAATGGGAGAGGAACAGGATCAGCAAAAGGCAGGCAGAGAAGATAGGAGAAGGCAGTAAGGGATGATATTAACAAGAACAAAGTATAATGGCACATATGTACAAAAATGTGATAAGGAAACCCATTACTGTGTGTGCTGACTTTAAAAAAAACTAATAATATGGGGCTGGGGAGATAGTTTAGTAGGTAAAGTGCTTGCTGCACATTTGAATTTGATTTCCAGAATCCACATTAAAAACAAGTGTGGTAATGTGCCTTGTGATCCCAGAGCACAGGAAGCAGAGACCCAGGGCACCAGCCTATCATACTTGGTGAACTCCAGGTCAGTGGGAGCCATTGTCCCACAGAACAAGGTGTTCAGTGCCTGAAGAATGGCATGCAAGTTTCATCTCTGCCTTCCATATGCAGGAACACCTCCACACACGCATTCAACTGCACACACATTAATAATACAACAAGAAATATGGATGAGTCCGATGAACTACTCAGGAGATCATCTAAAATGTATGATTAAGAGGTTCATTCTTTCTAGCTCTAAAGAACCAAGTTTTTATTGTCTTTATTTGTTTTGTTTTTGATAAGCCTACTTATATATCCTTGTTTGGCCGGTACTTGCTATGTAGACTGGCGTAGGCTGGCCTGGAACTTGAAGCACTTCTCCTTGCCTGCTTCTCCAGGGCTAGCATTCTAGATGTGTGCCATTATGTCCAGAAAGAACATATATTTTATTTCACTTAGTTTTTTTTTTGTTTTTGTTTTTAGATTTTGGGACAGGATCTCATGAAATCAGGGTGGCCTCAACTTCACTCTGTGGCTGAGGTTGCTTTTGAACCTCTGATCCTTCGGCCTCAGCTTCTCCAGGGTTGGGATTACAGGTGTGTGCCATCACTCCTGACTGCTAGCCACAATCTTAAGGCAGTTGGCTTCAGTATCAAATGTGAGATAAGGATGAATTGGTTCCTCTACTGGAAAACTTCTAAAAATCAGGAAAGTGTTTGAGGATTTCAGTGGAAATAATCTGAAACATTGTTAGCAAGAGAATAAATTTGTTTAAGCTAATTTAAGACAATTTAGTTAGTTGTGGTATAGGCCAGCAGCTAGAGAACTTGCTTGGCATGCATGAAGTGTGATAGTGCCTGCCTCTTGTGCTAGCATTGGAGAGGTGGGGGAGGGAAGATCAGAAATTGACTCAAGATCTTCTAGGAAACAGCAGCCAACATTTTACTTTCTCCCCCCCCCCACAGATTATACAATACAAAGCTGGGTGGTGGTTCCAGCCCACTGGCTCCATTCGTATTTGGCTACTCCTGGAGGTGTCCTTTGTACCCATGGCAGTCCAACCTCTTCTGGTGTGTTAGTTTGTCCTTACTGAAAGTATTCTGTAAGAGATGAGCTATGTTCTAGCTCACTACCATCCCAATCTCTCTTGTTGCTATTGCCAGTTACTCCTTTGTTACGCACACTGTTTCAGTTATTTATGTTAGTGATTATGGTATTGGTTGGGTTTTATTAACATTCCATGTAACTCTGGTAAATATCTTGTGATAAGGAAGAGATGAACCTCAAATCCTTTTATAATTTAGGAAGAGAGAGTCTTGGAAATGTTAAGTGTTTGAGGTGAGATGTGAAGATTATGGAAGATGGACCAGGGATAACTGTAGAGCCTAAGCTCTCAGGACAGAAGAATAAAATATCCCT
Source organism: Peromyscus leucopus (assembly GCF_004664715.2). Taxonomy (NCBI): domain Eukaryota; kingdom Metazoa; phylum Chordata; class Mammalia; order Rodentia; family Cricetidae; genus Peromyscus; species Peromyscus leucopus. The sequence continues at coordinate 47,362,599 of NC_051083.1, forward strand.
AGGATGGTAGTTGGGATAGGTAGAACTGGGATAGTCTCAGAATAGCTAGGGTCTTGGGTCCTGTGGGGAGCAGGCAAAGATGAGATTAAGCAGACAGACTACACATGAGGGTCTGACATATGTAGTTGTTTGGTTGAGGTGTAAACAGTATATTGATAAAATTAAATTATCTCGTGAAAGGTAGTTGTAAAATCAAGACATATATTTCTAGGTTGCAGTATTACGACTAGTTAAGGAAAATATTAATATTGTTAGATTCAAAGGTGGAGGATAAGTTATTTATCAATGAGCATTGGCATACAAAATTTATACTTCATTGCATCATCCTTCTTTTACTTGGCAAGTGCTGCTGTCATTACCTGAAGTCAGGGATGATGCCATTTTCCTGGAGGAACAAAAGTGCTTGGTATCATAATTGTGTGATAGATATTAACTACTTTCAACTATGCAGCAGAAGAATATGTTCTAAACACAAGCTTTGGAGTTCATAAACTTGACCTTCAATCTTGCCTTCAGTAGACAGTAGTTATATGACCTTAGGAAGGGCAGTTTTCTTTTTATACAGTTTTTATTAGTGTATAATATATTAATTATATATAGTAATGAGCTCCATTTTGGCATTGTCATACATGTATATTATATATTTTGATGCTATCCCCCCATAACGTTGATGGATTTCCCTGTCACTCCTGCTGATCCCATCTTTTTCCCCATAAGATATTTTTATATTCACATCTATCACCTTGTCAGCTTTCTCATTTGACAGCTATGATTTAATATTTAATATCTTATATTGTTGAAAGATTAGGAATAATATATAGAAAGCAACCAAAGCAAAGTTGCTATCATGATGTCCTATTCAATTTACTGTATCTGCATTTTTATTTTCCTCTTTGTTTCCTGTTTTTTCCTTTCTATCTTTCTTTCTTTCTTCCTTTCTTTTTTCTTTTTGAGACCAGGTCTCTATATTTTGTCCATGCTGGTCCTGAACTCGTGATCTCCAGCCTCGATCTTCCAATGCATAGGGTTAGGATATGTCCCACCAAGACCATCTGTGTCCACTTTTGGTTTGTTTGTTATTTTGTATTTTTAAGATAGGATATTACTATGAAGCACAAGCTAGCCTGAAACTCATCATAACTTAGCCCAGACTGACCTTGAAGCAACCAGTTCTCCTGCTCCAGGCCTCTAAATGCTGGGACTACAGTCATGAGCTACCACAGCCAGAAAGCTGGTGTATAGGAGGAAACTTGATTGAGGTCAAGGTTAAGCAAGCCACAGCCCAGGACTCTGTTTTTATGAATAAAGTTGAATTGGAACACAGCCATAACAATTTGTTTGCATGTTGTCTGTGCCTGCTTTTCTTCTATGATGGCAGAGTTGCAACAGACTCCGAATGACCTATAATACTTTAAATATTTACTGTCCTTAACAGGCATTTTTAGATGCCCCCTTTGCAAAGTCCTACCCTCTTCAGTTCTTTTTCTTTTTGCTTTGTTTTGCTTTTGTAGTATAGACAGGTTCTCACTACATATGTACCCCTAGATGGCTTAGAATTTGTATGCAAATTTGCTCTTAAACTTGTGATCCTCCTGCCTCTGGTTCCCTAGTGCTGGGATTAGACATGTACTATCATTAGGTCTTCTTGTTGATCCTGTGTTTGTGTTCCTAGGGCATAAGTTAAAAGTATTTCTATATACACAAGTTATAACAAGTTTCATTACACACACACACACACACACACACACACACACACACTGACTAGAAGGAAGAATTTATACTGAATTTCTTCAGAAAACCAAGTAAATGATTGAACAAAGTACTGCACTTTAGCCGGTACTTCTAGTTTTTTAATTTGCACATCAGGTTAATTTTGGTATGCCACTGTCTGGTAATGATTAATGCAGGCTAAATTTGCCAAAACATCTCATCAGCAGATGTCCTTGGATGTCTTTTTTCACATTTAAGCAGTCATAGATTTAAACACACACACACACACACACACACACACACACACACACACACATTCTCTAAGATGAGAAACAAAACTTCAAACAAAAACATAATTCATTAGGTTCAGTGCCTCAAATAAAATTAAGTATGTCTTTGAGATATAGTGATAGTTTTTTAAAGTTTCAAAGCAATAAAAATTAAGAAAAATGCTAGAAAAAAACTGAAACAGTCCCAGGAAGCTCTTCTCTTTCTGTTTTGTGATTTTTAGGATTCTGTGATACATAACACTGTACTCATTCTAGTGGTGCCTTAAACTGTGGTTACAAGATGAAATTATTTCTTTTTTTAAAACAAAGTGTGTGTGTGTGTGTGTGTGTGTGTGTGTGTGTGTGTGTGTGTGTGTGTGTATCATGGCACTTGTGTGGAGCTCAGAAGATAACTTGCCAAAGTTGGTCCTCACCCCCTACCAAGTCAGTCAAACTGAGGTCACCAGGCTTGGCAGCAAATGCCTTTAAACCATCTTACTAGCCTTGACCCTTTTTGGACAGCATCTTGCTATGTAGCACAAGTTGGCCTCGAACTCACAGCTATATTCTCATGTTAGTTTCCAGAGTGCTGGTATTACAGGCGTGGGCCATAAAGTGCTGATCAAATAGATTGTATCTGTTTTTTTTGTTTGTTTGTTTGTTTGTAATTTTTGTGCAGTGTTAGTCTGCACAGCTTCAGGACTATTTCACAAACCTCCGTGACGTGCTTTCTACTGCCCTCTGCTGCCAGTTTTTAGGAAGATCAGATTCCGGGTAAATCCATTAGCCCTCTTCCTAATTTCATGCAATAGTAAAGTTTTAGGGCACTCTAGAGATAATGTAATAATTTACACAGAGACAGCTGAGTGTTTGAAAAGTAAGGAATGTAATTATAAGCTCTGTTTTCTCACTGATCGTGTCTGAGTGCCTGGTAACTTTGGATACATTTGTTCCAAAGCTGTTCAATTTAATACCTGAAACTGAAGAGATCTATTCGGTATTTCTGAAACTCCTGCAGTCTTTACAAAGATAATGTGACAGTGTAACATGGTGAACATTATGGAGTATTATTACAAATACCACAAAGTTTCTCAGGCCCCCGGTGTAAATTCCTACTTCCTATACTTGGAGGCTGATTTCGGTATTAACTTTAAGTAACTTACCTCTCTGTGGGAGTCTATGTCCCTCTTCTCTGTCTCTGTCATTTCAGACATGGTCTCTCAATGTAGCCCTGGCTGGCCTGGATCATGGCATATAGACCAAGCTGGCCTGCTCCTGTCTTTGTCTCTCAAGTGATAGGTTTACAAATATATTTCATCACACTAGGCATTCTGGGTGCACAGATATTTGTAGTCAGTTGTCCCATCTCTTGTAGGCTCAAGAAGAACTAAGCCCCCACCCCCACCCCATTTCAGACAGTGCTAGTGCCATATCTCGATATATCCAGACTCTGAGGTGTTATTTCTATTTTGAAGGCTGGTTTTTTACTACGTAACCCAAGCAGGTCTCAAACTCACAGTGCTCTTGCCTAATCCCCTAGGTTAACCGTAGTCTGCTAGGGTTAAAGGACTGAGCTACCAGACCTGGCTTCAGCGTTATTTGGGGTTTATCTCTCCATTTGCGCATCTGAGAGGTTTTATTGTTGTTTGTTGTTTGTTGTTTTTGAGGTAGTGTCATATAGTCCAGGCTGGCTTCATACTTGCTATGTAGCCAAAGTTGGCCTTGAATTCTTTTTTTTTTTTTTAATTAATTTTAATTCTCTGTATAGACTGTCAAAAATTGCCAATGCCGACTATATTGCAAGTCGTCACGGCGGGGCATTGGGAAAAGTTTTCAATTAGCAATAATCACGCCTCGGATAAACCTCATTGGCTATGATATTGCCACTGCGCAAAGCTGGCCTTGAGTTCTTGAGCCACCCACCTTTACCTTGTAGGTGCTAGGCGTCTAGGAGTGCTCCACCATGCTTGCTTCTGGGGCACTCATAGGCATTCCCTGTCTCACCCAGCTGCAGTCCCACTCTTAGCGCCGCGTCAGGTGGGGAATGAATCCAGCACTGTCCTAGCTTGGAGCCTTAATTATAGCCTCTCATCTCACTGAGACTCACCTTGTTCTTTAGCGTTAGAATTCACCAAACTCTGAATAGTTTTCCTGGTATGTCGGGCTGGGAAACTTTGATCTTAAATGTTTGAGAGCAGAAGTGTTTTGGTAAAGATTTTGAAATATTTGCGTATACATAACGATATATTTTAGGAAAAGGAGCCAACTGGGAATACAAAATTCATGTCTCATATATACCTTTGTATATACATACTGACACTGAAGACAACCTTATACGATATTTTTAGTGCACTTGAACTTAGACTATCACATGAGATGAAGAGTGGAATTGTCCATTTATGGTGTCATGTTGGAGTTCAAAAACATTGGAGCATTTCAGATTTAGGATTTTTTTGATTAGACGTGCTTCATGTTTTTTGAGGTTAAATGGAATACATTCAGCCTTGTCTGTCTCAATGGATTTCACTGACTTTATTACCCACTCTTCTCTCCTAGGATTCACTCCCTTTGGTCAGGGGTAAATCTATCCTTAGATACTAGGATGAATTTTCTGCTTCAGCAATTTACTAATTTGCACTTGGCTTCATATACAAGAATGACATTTTTTTAAAGCCCATAACACACGCTGGTTTTACATTTCATGATTTTCCTTGGCTTCCCATGCTCAGCTAGACTGGTGGTGACCTTATTTACCATAATTAAGACTCCAACAAACCTCTTCACAAATAACACAATTCTAGACCTTCCTCTACTATTGTGAAGGAGTGGAGATTATCAGTAGTTTTCATAAATATCCCCACACCTTGAGAGAATCCTCTGTCAGATCCGATCGATGAATATGAAGAGTAGGATGTTAAACGATGGGAGATTTGGCATCTGTCTGAATGCAAACAGGGATAAGAAAGGTGCGCTCTTCAAGGAAAGCTCTTAAGGTTTGGTTACTCTGGAATATAGTACACCACACTTGAGAGAGACAAGAGAGACTTAGTCACATGTGTTGACATTCGCTCCTGTCTACAGCACCTTCAACCTGCCCGCTGTATTTCTAAGTCAGCCCTGTGCTTCTGAGCCCAGTAAAGTTCGCTTTTCACAGCCTCTTTTCACCACCACAGTCCAGCTGGACAGGAAGTGCCACCTTCTTTTTTTCTTCTTCTTCTTAGTTACTCTAAAATATTTTTCTGTAGTTTTTAAATCATTTTTTCTTTTGTGGAACTTGGATTAAATCTAGAACTTGGCAATGGCCAGGCAAATAAGTACTATGGCACTGAGTTAGTCCCTTAGTCCTACTTTTAAAAAAATGATTTATTTTTTTATTTTTTATGGGTATGTGTGAATGCCTACATCCATGCATATGTAACACACATGTGCCTGGTGCCTGAGGGGGCCAGAAGAGGGTGTTGGATGTTCTGGTTAGCATACAAATACATGGATGTCATTAGGACACATACATGCAAAAGAATTTTCTGTTTTGATTCACTGACATCTCTCTCCCCCTCCGCTTCTTGGTCGCCCCGTTCTCTCCCAAACAGGCCACCCTTCTCCTTCACGACACGTGTAATCCATCACCTTCTCTTGCTCCCCCTTCTCGCTTTAGTCATATTTTTCACCTTTTTATGTTCATGCTGTGTGCAGGCAGGAGCATGCGCACGCGTGTGTGTGTGTGTGTGTGTGTGTGTGTGTGTGTGTGTGTGTAATTTAAATCTAGATTCTGTATAAAAAATGACGTCTTTCTGAGTCTGTTTCACTTAGTATAATGATCTTCAGTTCCACTCATTTCTTGTGAGTATCATAATTTCATTCTTTATAACTGAGTAAAATTCTGTTGTACACACACACACACACACACACACACACACATTTTCTTGATCCATTTATCGTTAATGGATATTCAGGTATCTGAGTGTGTATCTTGACTATTGTGAACAGTACAGTATAAATATGGATTTGCAAATGTCTCTGGTATGTTGACATAGGGTTCCTCAGGTGTCTATCTAGGAAGAGTGGTATAGTTGAGTCATATGGTAATTTCATTTTTAGTTTTTGCTTAGGAACCTCTGTATTGAGTGGCTGTACCAGTTCAGATTCTGCATTAATGGCTTTTATTGTTGCTGTGCCAAAATGTCCTGACAAAAGCAACTTAAGGGAGAATGGGTGTATTTCGGCTCACAGTTCCATGAGTGCATGTGCATAGTGCATCAGGGTGATAGTGCATCAGGGTGGGGAAGTCATGGCAGCAGCAGGAGGAGAGAAGCAGCAGGCAGCTGCTCTCATTTGGCCTGCAGTCAGGATACAGAGAATAGTAGATTTTTAGTGCCCAGCTTGCTCTCCTTTTGAATTTACTCCGAGATCCTAGCCCATGGAACGATAACACCCACAGTTAAAATGTGTCTTCCTATCTCAGTTAACCTAATCTAACCACAGGCACTTTCAAAAGCTAACCTAATTCAGACAAACAAGCATGCTCAGTAGTTTGTCTTCTAAGTAATTCAAGATCCTGGCCAATTGACAATCAATATTAACCTTCACAGACACACATCAGTGGTATCTAAGGCTTCCTCTTTCTCCAAATCCTTGGGAGTGCTTGTTGTTTGTTATCTTGATGATAGCCATTCTGGCTAGAGTGTCACGGAATCTCAAAGCAGTTTAATTTGCATCTCCCTGATGTCTAAAGGTAAAGGTATTGTCCTTCTTTGGATAACTGTCTGTTCCTTTCACTTGCACATTTATTGATTCGATTATTTGCTGTTTTTATATTTGCTTTCTTTTGAACTTGTTAGGTCTATTGAATAGCAATTGAATGGCAATAATTGGGGAGATAGAAAAAACCCTCAACACATCCATATGCCTATTCTGCTATTTTTTGGGGGAATCTTCGTCCCCTTCTTGAAAATTTGGGCTCATAGTTTCCTAATATGTATGAAATACACTTTGTCAGTCAAGGTTCTTTTAATCACTTAACAGTGTTGCAGATGGTGGAGGCTAACGATGTTTCAAAGGGGCCAGATTAAGATCTTTATCCTTTGTTTTCAGGTCTTTCTCCCATCAAAGAAAGAATTCTGAGACAGGACAAAATAAGGAATTGAAAACTCATAAACTTACGGGGTGAGTGCAGGCTTCTCAAGCTGGAAGAATCACTGCAATTTTTATTTACTTATTTTTATTTTGGAGTCATGATATCAAAAACATGTCATGTCCTTCTACATGACAACTTGGGTTACAGATGTGCACTACCATGCTTGAATTTTATTCTACTTTTTGTTTGCTTGTTTGTTTTGAGACAGGCTCTGGCTGTCAACTTTTATTTTTATTTTTACTTTATACTCTCCCAATGGTCTACAGGACAGTCACTGCCAAGATTTTCTAAAGTTCATATAGAAATTCAAAAGTCATCAATGAGCTTTTGCCCTGACTCACAATATTCTGAAAATATATGCAGAATGGCATGTTACAGCCTGAGGGGTTAGGATGGGGAACTAGCTTCATCACTGTTAGGGCCATTATGGTCATCTTCGTTGTTTGGCTAATTATCCTTTCATGTATTTACATTTTTTTCTTTTCATCTAGATACTAGTTTTATTGAACTGTACTTGGAAAGTATTTTTTAAGGTAAGCATCACATTTTCTTTTTTATCCTTTTAATTATCCTAAGAATACATGCATTATTACTCACAGATTGGTTGAAAACTTAGCTTTGTATTTTCATGTTGCATAACTTTGCCTACAGAATAATGAACATTTAAACAATTGATGAATTTGATGAATATACTCTGGAAATAATTCTGAAAATATAGATATTTATAACATTATCTTTGTACATTTTTTATTTATTCTTTTCTTATATATTACACCTGACCACAATTTCCCTAAAAAATACATTTTTTTTAATTGCAAAGCGGCATGAATGTAAAGCAGGGACTGAATCTGAAAAGCATAATGTTTTGTACTTTTTTAAATGGTCCTTCTTTTTGACTTTTCATTTTCAGTGTCAAATTGACAGGTCTGCTTTAGTAGCCCAGCCCTTGGGATCAAAGACAACCAGTTCTTCTCACTGTTGCCTGTTGCTCAAATTCCAGGAATGCCAGTGAGGTCCTTTTTTTAGAAAATGCAGCTGCTGGTTTCTGGCTTGTTCTATCTACCCCAGACTTCAATGACAACTGCTAAGGATGTGGAGGGGGGAGAGAGGGGGAGGGGAAGGCATACTGTCAGGAAAGAATTTTAATAACTAGGGTAGAGGTAAACTTGTCAGTTGAGTGTAGACATTTCTAGGATATATTCTGCAAAGTGAGAGGGATAAAAAGAAAAAACCAACATGGCTTTAAAAGATGGGGAAACTTTGTTCTTCCATAATGTATCAATTATGAATTCATTTCAGAATTCTTGTCAATTGTCTCATCAACTTACCAAATATTTTTAGAATCCCTCCTATATTCCAATTGCTATCTAATCCCCCAGAACAAAATGTTATAAAGTGAGCGACATTACAGTTCTTGTTTCAGTAGAATTTTCCACGTATTTCTTCAATCTTTTTCTCATAACACACTCGCCATGTGACTCTCCAGATGGCAGTTTCTCCACTTCCTTTTCTGGGCACAACACCCACGGCCTTGGCAATCAGATTCAGGGCTATTGTACAGGCCTGTTTCTTCTTAGCCTTTTCTTATGCAGTGACTAGTCCACAGTGTCTTCTTATAGGTTTATGTTGGAAGCCCCAACTCCTCCATACCCTTTACCGTTGAGCTGAAATGCCACATGCCGTAAGCCTCATCCTGAGTCCTCCCTTTGCCCTGGACTATGTTAGAGTCCTTTTCTTTATGCTACCTTTGTACCTACCACTGCTATAATCTCCAGTAATATAATATTGGGGCTATTTGTATCCAGTTATTTTCTTCCATAAGAGAAGGAAGGGTTATAGCTTTTCAAAAATGAATCTCCAGCATATATCATAGGCCTGGTATATATCAGGTACACAGTTAGTGATGGCCTGGTCAGTGAATGAATGAATGAAGTCATCATCCTTCATTTTTGGTATGTCAACCGCCAATTAAAATTTTCCAGTCTTCTTGTCTCCCACTGTTTCTCATGAATTCTCTTTCCAGAATGTTGTCAGAAGGTTATCTTAGTGGACTTGCCTACTGGAATGACATCCATTGGAACTGTGCATCTTGTAATGAACCGGTGGCTGGGGAACAGGGAGAGGAGACAAGTTCTGTTGCTGCTCTTTCATATTCCTCTGTGGATGAAACACAAGTCCAAAGTCTGTATGTGAGCTGCAAATCCTCTGGCAAGTTCATTTCATCAGTGCATGCGAGAGGGAGTCACCACAACAGAAGCCAGAGAAGAACAGTGCTGCAGGCAAACCCCAACCCTGTGTTTGAAAGTCCAACCTTGGCCACAGTTGACATTTGCAGAGATGTGATCAGGGAGACCTATTTGGTTCCATCTTCTTGCAAAAGTATTTGCAAAAATTACAATGACCTACATATTGCAGGGGGACAGGTGATGGCCATTAACTCAGTAATGGCAGATTTTCCCTCAGAGAGCAGCTTTCAAGATGGTCCTTTGCTGAGGTCATCTGAGATTTCTTTGTCCATGGAGGACTCCATTTCCACTCAACCCACTGAATTTCCCTTCAAACCTATCCAGAGGTGCTCATCCTACTGGAGAATAACCAGCATCAAAGAGAAAAGCAGCCTGCAAATGCAGAAGCCTATTTCCAATGCAGTGCTCAATGAGTACCTGGAGCAGAAAGTCGTGGAGTTATATAAGCAATACATTATGGACACTGTGTTTCATGACAGTTCTCCTACCCAGATTCTGGCATCAGAACTCATCATGACAAATGTGGACCAAATTAGTCTTCAAGTATCTAGAGAGAAGAATCTGGACACCTCAAAAGTCAAGGACATAGTTATTAGCCACCTATTGCAGTTGGTATCCTCTGAGATCAGCACCCCTAGTCTCCATATTTCTCAGTATAGTAATATAACTCCATAGAGAAGATTCCTGTCAATTCCTCTCATTCCCATCAATCCCAAAGTAATACTGTATTCATTTATTCAGAGAATGTGATGGAGGGAATTGTGGAGGGGAATTAAAGACTAGTAAAGGGAAGTTTGGAAATCACATAATACTATACATACTGAAGGAATGCAGGAAGAGGAACCATGAGGAATGGTTTCAAGGGCAGGCTTATACAGAAACAGAGCAAACATAAAAATGATTACAGAGGAAGGAAGGTATTACAATTCAGTTATAGGAGTGCTGAATCGGGAACAAAAGGAAATAGTATGGCCAAACTAAAAAGCTAACAGGTTTCAGGATTGGGAATTAAACATGTATTTCATATTCATGTAAATTCCTCTAGGTTGTTTCTTCTAGAAAGAAATGGACTACAAGAAGTTTGTTAAATTTGGGTGGACTGACGTTTTTTTCCAAGTATAAGCTTGTATCTTTTTTCTCTATTCTGTATCAGTAGGTCATTTAGGTATATTCTTCATAAATATTAAAGGTATACCAAACAAATTGCAATTGTTTTAAATTTTTTTTGCAACAAGGTTCAATGTAGTTCAGATTGGCTTTGCAATCATTATATAGCCAATGATCTTGAATTCCTTATCTTCTTGCTTCTATCTCACAAGTAAAAACCCAAATGCTTAAATAAAAAATATTCTAGAGCATGAGAAACATAGATGAAATTCAAAATAGAAATTCAGTGTATATAAATAAGTTTAGGCATGCACCATCACATCTGGATGTAGTTTTATTTTTGACAATGACTTAAACCCCTTACTTCTATTTAGTGATACAGATAGCATTTTTTTTTCAGCAGAAAACCTCCCACTGTGAACATTAAAATGTTTTGTTTTATTTTGCTGAATATAATTTTCATGGTGCTGTAATGTTCAAAAGTAATTGTGAATATTTCCCTCCCCCATTTTCCCTTTTCATATGTTCTTGTGATCTGGAGCCAGCAAAAGCTCTTCTTATGCTCCATACAAGACCTAGGGTTCCATAATACCAAGTTCTGTATATTTGTTTATTAAAACAGTAGCTTCATGTATGCATTACTCACTTAATCTTTTATCTAGTTCAGGAGTTGGAAAACTATGATCCATTGGCCAAACCAAACCTTATGATAGTTTTGAACTCTTGTGAGCTAGCATGGGCTTTCTTTTTCTTTTCTTTCTTTTTTCTTTTCTTCCACTTCTCCTCCTCCCCCTCCTTCTCCTCCTCCTCCTTTTTTATTTTGAGGCAAGGTCCTTCTAATATGTAGCTCTGACTATCCTGGAACTCACTATGTAGATCAGGCTGAACTCTAATTTACAGAGATCTGTCTGCCTGTGCCTCCCACATGTTAGGATTAAGGGCATAGGCCACCACACCACATCCAGCAGATTTTTATTATTTTTAATTTTTAATATAGTTTAAGAAACCCAAATGCTTAAATAAAAATATTCTAGAGCATGAGAAACTTAGATAAAATTCAAACTAGAAATTCAATGTATATGAACTAAATTTGATTTATTCATTTATTTTGGAAGTGCTGGGGATGGGATTCAAGGCCTTACTCATGACAGGCAAGTGCACTAACACTGATATACATCCTGAACTGCCTACTAGATTTTATTTATTTATTTATTTATTTATTTATTTATGGATTTTATTTATTTACTTACTTACTTTATATAGTCTGAGGCTCCTTTCACACAAGAATGGCCGAGTTGAAAGAACATGGCAGGGACATAGCCATACTCTTATGACTATCTGGCTCTTTACACAGACATTTGCCTACCCTGTTCAACAACAGTGCTTTGCCCATTCTTGATTTAGGTTTGCAGGGAGGCATCTCTCAAAGGATGTTAAGGAGCAAGCTTATGGAGAATAGGTCTCAGGAAGAACTTCTGTGAGGAAACGAGGGAAACAAATGCAGAGGTTGCCAGAAGGAGTTAGGGTGAATCTTTAAAACAGTTTCAAACTGAAACAAAAGAGCTGACTTTTGTACTCAAGCATCTAGCAGCAAGGTGGTTCAGTGAGGGCAACTTTCAGACCAGAAGTCTATAGTCAGTCTTCATCATCCAAACTCCAGGCAGCTATGGTGGTAGCCTCTGAAGTGGGAATTTCACATTCAAAAGGAAGAGTTTGGGTTAAACAATCTTTTAGGATTTTCCATATTTGTATATGCAGAATGAAAGAATATATTTTTCATAGCATATACTATTAAGCAAGGAAACCTGATTTTAAAGCAATTATTTCGAAATTTTATTCACTAGTATCAATATATCACCAAAATTATAATTAATATTAATAATAACTAATTAATCATCATCATAATTAATCATAATTAATATTATGCCTTAACTGCCTACTCTGTATCTAGAGCATGTTAAGCATTTTCATGAATGATGTATTTCTCATAATAATCAAAGGGCAGAGAGATTTATCTCCTTAAAGATAAGCCAGCTAGGCTAAAGGTATTTACATATTTTGCCCCAAACCACATGGTAGATGGTAGAACTTAATTTGAATTCAGTTCCATTCAGTTTGAAAGTTCTGTGGGTTTTTATTTTGCTGTTGCTGTTTTTGTTATGGAACCCAAGAAATCTCGAAGTCATGTTGCTAATATATCAGTCATCCCAGAGCTCAGATTACAGGACAGATACACACTACTATGCCTAGCTAGAAGTCCTGTTTTTTTTTTTTTTTTTTTTGTTTTTTTTTTTTAACAACTACCATATGCTTTCTCCTGTTTTTATTTTTGGCTCTTGTTCCTGGGTGTGAAACCCAGGCAGGGCCTCATACAAACTAGAGAAGCACTCTACCAGAGTTCTCCTCTCTATCCACTTTATGGTTTTCACTTTGAGAAAGAGTCTGACAAGTTGCCCAGGCTCTGTTTCAAGTCACTCTGTAGTCAAGTTAGGCCTTTCACACAAGACAATCCTGCCTCACATCCAGGTAGCTAGGATTACAGCCTACAACACAAGCCTTGGCTCCTCTCTTACGCACATCTCTTTCAAGTTTTCTACTTCCAGAGGAGCCAACTAATTAATCTGATAATAATTATGTTCATTCATTTCCTTATATGTTTATTTTATATCTTCTCCCCAGAACGTAAGTTTGAGTCTATTCATGTTACCCTACATCCCAAACCCTGCTTGGACATAGCATGTGAGTAATATTTGAGAAATGGGTGGCTGTGTTTGGATAATGTTGGATACTGCATCTGCTGATCAAAGTCACAGACAACCAATATGAAAATTAGATAATTGTGGCAAGAAAGAACAATATTGAAGTTTCCTCCCCATGAAGTAAACTAATTGAATAAATGGGCTTATCAGCAGGCAAATGCTACATGGAAACAATGTGTAATAAAACATCACCATGGCTAATTTCTTTTGCTTATTGAGAAATAATGCTAGAAAACCAACTGGTTTGTTGTTTTTCACTGAGAATCCATTTGATGCTATATTTTGGTGTCTGTATTTTTCCCAGGTTGGCAGGTCTTTACCTTATTTTGCAGAATAAAGTTAACCAATTCCTTTGAAACAGAGAAGCAAGGGTCAAGGTGTAGGGGTGAACAGTTCAGCTTGAGTTACAGGACAAGTTACAAAATGTTTTTCTGCTCTCTGCACATCCCAATCAGAAGAATGGTTTACTTTATTGAACTTTCGCTTTATTTTGTTTGCATTATGTTTTTAAAGTCAAACTTTTAATTAGTTTATTTCCTTTAAAGTTTTTATTATTTTTTAATCATTCCATACATATTTTCAATGTATTGTGATCATAGTCACCTCTGTTTCCCTCTCTCAACCCTTCCTACTCTTGCTGACCCACTTTTCCCCAACTGACCTCCTTTATACTTCCATATCTACCTATCTATCTATCTATCTATCTATCTATCTATCTATCTATCTATCTATCTATACCTTTTTTGTGTGTAGGTTTTATGCATATAGCAACAGCTTCAATATATTTATTATTGCAATAGAAATGTTTTTCTGTAAGCAGGTCTCAATATGTTGCCATTGCTGGGCTCAAACTCTATGTACTCAGGTCTCAGACTTGTAATCTAGAAGCAGCAGATACTTAAAGGGCTTACACACAGGACAATAAATCTTTTGTCTTTTGGCAGTGACTTTGGATAACTAATCATGTGACAAAGTCTCGATGAGTGCCACAAAGATTTCCATTGTAGTTATGTAAGCTATCGGAGAAATGAAAACAACAGTTCATACTGAGAAAGTCAGCTCTTCAGAGGAAAGAAAGAAGCTAAAAAAGAGGGAGCAAAACAAGGGCAGGTATTACTAATTACACCTAAGTATGTGGTGAGGTGGAAGTTGTAGAAATTACAGTTCTGCTTTCTTGTCCTGTCCAAGGAAGAAATAACTGACAGAAATCTTTAACTTCTGAACCAATGGCATTAATTGACTAGGACCAACGAGAAGATAGAGTTAGCTCTAGTCTAATGATGATAGCTAAGGAGAAGAAGCAATGGAAAGAGACAATTTCTTCACTTTCACTCTACAGTCCTCTTTCATCTCTTTCTCTTCCTTCATACAGGCCCCCTTTGCCTTTTCAGTTCATTCTGCGTCACTTTCCTGTTCTTTCCTTACCTTCTCCATTCTACCAACATAACCTTCCCTTCCCTCATCTCTCTTTTTCCTTTTATTTCCTCTCTCTCCTTTTTTGGAGTGCATGAGTTTATTGCCATTAACATATTCCACAGAAAAGGAAATCCACAAATGAGTCAACAATGCATGACTGAACTCTAATAAGACTGTCGCTTTATTAGCATGTAGGTGCAAGAACCTCAAATAAGGTTCAGCAGCAGAACATGCCAGATGCAGCCCACAGCACATTGGCACAGCCCAAGTGACATCAGGAGGAGTAGCTCATCCTGAAGAGCAGCTTTAGGAAGCTGCACAGGTACAACAGCTACAGTATTGCAGGAGCAGTCCGGGTCCACAGATAACCCGGGGGAAGCTGGAGTTCTGAAGAAATGAGTGAAGGATGCTGGAAGGTCCCCCTCCACCCACGCCCAGTATTGATTTGGTAACATGTTAAATTCTAAAATTTCAAAAATCACATCTCAATTGTATTTGATAAAATGCAAGTGACTAAGAAATAAACTCATACGTATCACGTGAGAGGAATTCAAATGTTAGGTCCTGGGATGTAGCTCAGTGGCAGTGTGAGAGTGCGTGAGGCTCTGGATTGTTTCCCCAGCACCACAGTGGGGGAAGGCACAAGTCGTGAAGATATCTCCTGTTGTCAACCCCATTCTTCACACCCAGTTTCCCTTGTTGAAAAGCTCATAATGCTTTATACATAAATAAATGAAATTTTTTTGGATGCACGACTTTCCCTAAGGAGTCACGAGGAAAAATTCATTCACCCAAGATGGGAAAGGCACTGATAGTGCCTTTCAAAGAAAGAATTCTATTGAAGTTCATCCCTATGAACCAGTGGGCTTACTGGGAATACTTACAGGAGCATAGGCAACTCAAAGGAAATTACAGCATCAGAAATCCACCCCTGAAAGTCTGACTCATCCACAGCTGAAGCACTGAAGAGTCCTGTGCCAGTCAATTGTTTGCCTCTTATGTAATCCTGGGCTTTGGAAGGATCTCAGAAGAATCTCTTGAAGCCCCCCCCCCCAAAGAGGGAATTTTAATAAGCCCCACCTCATGAGCATCTTTTGAGGCTGATTACAGGACACGTTTTGTAAATGACTGCTAGAGATTAGTCTGTCTCCTCAGATCCTAGGCATTATTTATGGACCACACTGATTTCACTACTGACAGTCCCCAGACCAGGTCCTGAACTTCCCAAGATTTTTTTTACAATTTCCTTTATTTCTTTTTTTAATAGATAAATCATGTTTACCAGATGGAATATTATATAACAGCCAAAAACATATAAACTACTGCCATGCAGAATGATATGGATTTTTTTCTTGCCAATATGTTTTTGAATGAAAGCCAAACAAAAAATATACACTGTATAATTCATTTGTAAGAAAATTTAAAGCCAGAAAAAAATCTAAAAAATTAAATGCCAAAATAATGATTATTTGAGGGGAAAATGAGAGACATAGTTTGGAGCCAGACAAGGAAGAGATCGATGATTGTAAGGTTCGTAGATGGCAGGGATCTTTTTGTTTTATAGCTGTATTCTCACGTCCTTGGAGCCCATGAAGTAATCCTGTCATCTAGTGTGTGCTTACTTGGGTCAGTTACTGTTGGGCCAGTTACTGCCATTTATGTCACGTACCATGAAACGATTAAAAGTTTTGTCCCCAGCACTCGGGAGGCAGAGCCAGGCGGATCTCTGTGAGTTCGAGGACAACCTGGGCTACCAAGTAAACTCCAGGAAAGGCACAAAGCTACACAGAGAAACCCTGTCTCGAAAAAAAAAAAAAAAGTTTTGTCTTTCCCAGTAATGGGTATTGAGGATCGAACCCACTTCTCCACCATGCTACAACCCAGCCCTCTTTTAACATTTATTTGGAGACCAGCTCTCACTACCTTGCCCAAGCTGGAACTGAACATGTGTTCTTGCCTCAGTCTCTTTCTTGAGTATCTGAGATTGCAGACCAGGCCTGGCTTCAGTGTTCTTAAATGCAGACTTTCAAAAGGAGGTCTGTTGTGATGTTGTGTAATGAGCGAGTGGATCAGGACCAGCACAAGGAGAGCAAAGAGAGCAGGAAAAATACACCTTGCAGACCGGTGAAGAGAGGACTCCTGTACTCCTAACTGGGAAGGCTGAAGTGCATGGAGAATGGCAATGGCCACCTTGGTTAGCTGAGGTGAACTGAATACAGCTGTGATCATTCAGAGATTGATGTTGGATAAGGGATTCAAGCTATTCAAGTTCAGTATCTTGATTGATGGTCAAATTGGAACTTGAGGCGTTTCATAGGCATAAGTTCTCTAATCAAACACCTGTTCATTTTTTTCTCTACTACACAAGGTGTTTGAAATATTCAAACTGATGATAACTTAGGTATTTGAACTATTGAAAAGAACCAATTACGAGGCCAGTGAGATGGTTCTTTGGGTAAAAAGCACTTGCCATGCAGGTCTCAAGGGCCAGAACACAAGATTGAAATGGATTATTGTGGCCCACTTCTAGGATCCCAGCACTCTATTGTACAATGGGAGGCAGAGAGAGGAGTACCCCCACCCAGAAGCTGACAGTCCAGCTATCCTGAACTACTCAGCACAGCAGAAACAAAAGAAATCTGCCTCAGAAATGTGGACCATCTCCTGAAAGTTGTCGTCTATCCTTCAAGCACATGCCAGGGCACAAGCATCTCCACACACATACACATCACACACACATAAAAAATTAGAAAAGAATCAGTTACCTTAAATTTGGTATTGGAGCTCAAATAATTTAATAAAAATTAATTATGGCAGCACTTAGTCTCTGTGTGTTTAAGAAAAATGACTTTCACAGTTTCATTCACTAGAGATATAATTAAATCCAGGTAAGGTTTTACTATACACTCAAAACCTTTCCAACTTTGAAGACTACATAAGAAGATGTAAGTATATTTAATAAATGTACAAAAGGTTCAAGTATTCTGGTATATAAAAATGTTCATTGAGACAATAAGAAATCATTATTTATTAATCAAATTAGGCAATAAATAATTCAATCTTAGTCAAAATTCCTTTCTTGGGGAATGAATAAATATTAGAAAGGGATCCTAATTGTGGATAGAAATTTCATTAGTAGAAAATATTTAGGAAATTAAACATTCTAAGGGAGTAATTATAAGTATATATGTAACAGATACTTTAAAATATACACTTATATACATTGTTTATTTGTAAATATGTAGATATTCTTAAAGTACTTTCATACAGTTCACTATTGATGTAGTTACTATTAATATGGTGTATTATTAATATGATATGTATATATAATATCTTTAGTTGACCTGCTATAACCGTATGTGTAGTGTTTGAGATGAGGAAGTAGGGCTGTTATAGCAAGAATAAAAAGATTAAAAACAGACAAAGATGGCGGGCAAAAAGACTGGGTTCATGCCACCAAGCTTGACAAACTGAGTTCAATCCCCCCAGGGCTTATGAGGTGGAAGGAGAAAACTGACTACCATAGTTGTCCTCGGATCTCCACACACATGTACATATGAACTCGTGTAGCAAACACACACACACACACACACACACACACACACACACACACACACACACACCAATAAACAAACAAACAAATAAATAATTTTGAGACAAATTGCCAAAGATAAAAAAGAAATCCAGACTGACCTCAAACTTATGATCCTCCTGCCTCAGTCTCCTCAGAACGGGGACTGTAGGTGTATGTCACCAGCTTCAGCTGTTTTGTTTTGAAATAAGGTCTTACATTGCCCAGGTTATCGTCATCTTCCTGTCTCTACCTCCCAAGGGCCAGGATTATACACTACCACACCTGGTTCTTATAACAATGTTGAAATTAAAAGTGCATTATTGTTGATTACAATCATGTTTATATATGGTAGATCACTAAAGCTTATTCCATCTAAATGTCTCAGGGTTTCTATTGCTGTGAAGAGAACTATGACCATGGCAACTCTTAGAAGGAAAACATTTAATTAAGGGAGCTCACTAACAGTTTCAGAGGTTCAGTCCATTATCATCATGGTGGAGAGCATGGCGAAATGAAGGCGAACATTGGGCGGGATGAGTAGCTGAGAGTCCTACATCTTGCAGGCAACAGGAGGCCAACTCAGACACTGGGTGGTATCCTGAGTACAGGAAACCTCGAAGCCAGTCCCACAATGACACACTTCCTCCAACAAGGCCACACCCACTCCACAAAGCCACACCTCCTAATGCCACTCCCTATGAGATTATGGGGGCCAATTATATTCAAACAACCACACTAACTGAAACTTCAGAATCTTTTAAAATTCACCCCTTTTCCTAAGATCCTGGCGACCACCATTTTTCTCTTTACTTACATAAGTTCAACTTTTAAAATAGGTATTATTTTCTCATATAATACATCCTGATGACAGTCTCCCCTTCCTTCCCTCCTTCCAGTCCCTCCCTGCCACATCCCATCTCCCCCAGATCTGCTCCTCCTCTGTTTCCCTTCAGAAAGGAGCAGGCCTCCCAAGAATATCAATTGAACACGGCATAATAGGATGCACTAAGACTAGGCACAAAAAACTCATATCAAGGCTAGATGAGGCAACCCAATAGGAAGAAAAGGGTCCCACAAACAGCAAACAAGTCAGAGACACCCCTATTCCCACAGTTAATAGTCCAAAAAGAAAAAAAAAACCAACCATAGTATGTATACAGAGGGCCTGGTGAATTTCCATGCAGGCTCAGTGATTGCTACTTCAGGCTCTGTGAGTCCCTATGAGTCCTGCTTAGATGATTCTGTGAGCCATGTTCTCCTGGTATCCTCGACCCCTCTGGTTCCTACAATCCTTCCTTCACCTCTTCCATGGGGTTCCCTGAGGTCCACCTAGTGTTTGGCTGTTGGTCTCTGCATCTGTTTCCATCAGTTGCTGGGTGAAGCCTCTCTGATGACTGTTGGGCTAGGCACCAATCTATGAGTATAGCAGAATATCATTAGGAATCATTTCATTGACATTCTTTTTCTTCTTTTTTTGTCAGTTGTGTTTGGTTCTACCCTAGGTCTCTGAACCATCCAGCTTCCAGATCCTGGCCATTTCGGCAGTGTCAGGCATAGGCTCCCATTCACAGAGTGGATGTGGACCTCAAGTTAGATCAATCATTGGTTGACCACTCCCATAAGTTCTGAGCCACCATTGCCACAGTGTAACAGAGTCCTTTCTGTTGTTCCCTTTGGGGGAGGGGGCCAAGTAGGCGCAGAGTCAACGGCACACAGACTCCTGGAGAATGGGGAGAATGTCGAAACAACAAGCTCAGTTTATTCAGTTAGAGGCAAGCCTTATATACCCTCTACTCTTCCCTGGGGGAGGTCTGATGAATATGCATCTGCTGGTGTGACATGGCTGCCTCTCATTGGTCCAGGTCATCTCCAGATCATGTCTCAGCTGCTGTTGTGTAGGCCCTTAGGCAGACCCAGGCTGGCTCTCAGAAAGTATCTTTTTTACTTGGCTGGGCCTCAAGCCTGCTAGGCATGAGTCATCCCACACCCCAGCACATCTTGCAGGCAGGACAGGTTATGGGTCATAGGTTTTATGGCTAGGTTAGTGTTCCAGTCCCACCACTGGGGGCCTGCCCTGGTTACAGAGGATGGCCAATTCAGGTTCCATACCCTCCACTAACTAGGAATCCTTGCTAGGGTCACCCTCATAATTTCCAATGTGCTTGGTTTCCACATCTCCCCGCAAATGCCCCCCCATTCCAGTCATCTTTCCCTGTACTCTCTCCCTCTGTCTCTCCAACCCTGCCTGATCCGTTCTGTTCCCATCCCCACCTGTCCCCAGTCTACCCACAAAATCTATTCTATTTCCCCTTCCCAGGGAGATCCATGCATTGCCCCTAGACCTATCCTCTTTATTTAACTTCTCTGGGTCTATGGATTATAGTGTGATTATCATTTACTGAATACCTAATATCCACTTATAAGTGAGTACATACCATGTTTGTCTTAACTGGTTAGGTTAGTGTTCAATTGTAAAAAAACAAAAACAAAACCCTGCATTTTAACTATTTCAAACAGAAAAGGATTATTTATAGAATTTCAGGAGGGGCTGAAGTAAAATATTGTAGTTTAAAAATTCAGGGGCCATTCCCACAGACTCACCAAAGAACCTCACCAGCAAGGCATTATTGTTACCTCTTGGCTAATCAGGGAGCTCCTGGATTCAGAACTAGGTTGTTTATATTAACATCACGAAGTCAGCATGCTTAGGAAACTGCTGCTGTGAGCTCCAGATTGGACCTCTTCTTTTTGTGATCCACATAAGCAAAATGAATGTCCTGTAACATCTCCCAGCATCAGGACTGAATATTGAAGCCTCTGATCATGTGAATTCAGGGAACTGAATTCACAACTAAAAGCAGGACAAAGAGCAGAAGCTTTCTCTTATCTGCAGGGGAACATTCTAAGATTACCAGTAGGTGCCTGAAACCACAGATAGCATGGGTCTTTATTTATGCCTCTTTCCCCCATCCACCCATGACACCATTTATTTTTTTACTTTTATCGATTATTCTTATTATGTGTGTGCTGACATGTATATATGAGAGAATGTGCCATGACATGCATGTGCAGGTCAGAGGACAGCTTTGTAGAGTTTGTTTTCTCTTTCTCCCTCTATGTGTGAGTCCTGGGCTTGAACTCAAGTTGCTGAGCTTATGGAACAGACACCCACTGAGTCATCTATAAGCCGTTTTATAAGTGGGGTATAATAAGAGATTAGCAACAATGAATTATAAAGCAGAACAATGATAACATACTAAAAAGTTACTTAACAGTTTGTGAATTGCTTATTAGTGGATTTTCATTAAATATTTTCAGATTTCAGTTGCCTGTGGATAGCTGAAACCATGAAAAGTAAATCACAGATAAGGGCAGCCAACTGTACTGCAGATTAGGTCACTTTGCACCCATTGCAAACAGCTTCTAGCTTTACTTTCCTCTAAAATATAAGTTGGAAATGAATAAAAATTGCCTATGTAGGTTCCTGTGCTTTTAGAGGTTTATGCATTAGTGTTCAACTTGCAGGCAATTTAGCAAGCAGATTCTAGCACTAGGTAATACTATTGGTGTCTTTTCTACCCCAGAGGCCGGCAGAGCACCTTCAGGCATTATGAAAGCTAGCCAACAGGGAAGAAGTTTCCTGGTCAGCTTCTGATTAATGTCTCTGTGTCCTGCAACAAAAACATGTGGTGTCTTCAATAATAAGGTCTTACTATCTAGCTGTGGGGAGCAACCAAAAGCAGCATCCTGTGTTGTTCGAGGGGTCCAGTGGGACCTTCCTGACCAATAAATCATTGGAAGAAATCCCATGTCTAGCACTGAGGATTTTGGTTAATAATCCATGGCTTTTGTGAACAGCATTATCCACCCATTGGTACCTCCACTCAAAGTCCTTAAAAAACCCCAGAGTTATTTCATTTAGCAACAACTAGGGGTCCCCATAAATCATATTCATACATCAACAGTTTTGGTTACCTTATCTCCACTATTTCTGCTCCTTTTTCCCCCTGCCCCCATTATTGATTAAACCTTCAACCACAACATGGCTGCTTCTACTTTAATATCACACAGCTGACATTTTGATAGACATTTTGTGCTTAAAGTATTCAGTGGATTCTGTTTTCTGCATTTAAGAATTCATATCTCCAAGAGACGTTGAAGATAAAGCCAGCACAGTTCATTTCCTGGTTTACCCCATAAACAACAGACAGTGGGCTAGTTAGTCGGAAAGCTCTGGAGGCAGTATTCCAAAGCTATCATTGCTTCTGTGTTCTCAACCCTACCAGCTGCCGAAAAACAAACTGGGTAGTACCCTAGAGCAGGTTACATGGTACAGGGTCTGTAACTGAGTGGTAATGGTAGCACGTTGTAGCTTATGAAAGTGGCCACATAACATTTCTTTTCCTCTATGCCCTTTGATAGTACACTCCTCCATCTGCTTTAACCAGCTGCACGCCAGCTGCCATAATGGAAACAATGGCGCTAAAACAATGTCATGTGAAGTTTGTTCTATGTCTGCTTTTGGAATCCAGTTTTCTCCACAAGGAAAATTCCAGTCATCCAACCAGAAAGCAAGGGTTATAGGGGCCAGTAATTCCCCTTCCCTCCATCATCCAACAGGCTTATGAATGGTGAGACTGTGAGCCCCCAATTTACCTGCCAAATGACAATAAGGAAATGAACAAACTAAGCTGCATTCCTTTGAGCTTGACCTGAATAAGGAACTTTTTCCAGCAGCATCAGGAACTAGATCCTTTCAAAATATTAGATACTCTAGGATGATATGTTATTATGTAGCTGAAGATCAATGGACACACTGAAAGAGTCCACCTGGCTAGGAATGGGGATGAACCTTAGCTGGTAAAGTGCTTATCTAGCATATACAAAACCCTGAGTTGATCTAAAGTATGACATAAAAGTGGGGATTGTGGGCTATAGAGACAGCCCAGCAGTTAAGAACACTTGCTGCTCTTGCAGAGGATCTGTGTTTGACTCCTAACACACTTGAGCAGCAGATGCCAATAGAGTAACTAGAGATGGGATATGATCTTTCTTCCCCTAGTGCCCTGAAAATACATGCAAGAATGATCCAAAATAAAAGCTTATCCAAATAAAATTCAGAACCATTATTTAAGTTACAACAACTGAGCTTATTATGTTAGAATAAATTTAATTTTTACTCTAGTTTTAAAGTGAAAAAAAGTATGCCTCTTATAAAAAAAATAAAGGGGTAGTGGTTAATTGTGGTTATCAGCTTGATTAGACTCAGAGACGCTAGTTTATGAAAACACCTTTCTGGGCATATTTGAAAGCATTTACAAAGGTGATCAAAGAAATTAGCCCTACCCTGATTGTGGTTAGCACAATCTTACATGTTAGGGCCTGGATGAGATAATGGGAGAAGGAGGAGGAAGCCAGATAGTCCAGGTACACTTTCTTTCTACTGCTCAGCCACCAGAAGAGGAAACATTCTGTGCCGCTATATCCTCTCTGTCACGATTCTTTGACTTGACACGGGCTTGTGGTGATGGGGTGAAGTAACCATGACCAAAACCTCAGAAGCTTTTAAGCCTAAATTAATCCTTCTCTTACGTTGTTTCCTTATGTATTTTATCACAGCTACAGTAATCAGCCATAATAAAAAAGAGTTAGAGTAAATGACATGGCATAGGCAAGATCATTTTTTTGTACAATTTATTGTTATCCAAGGTAATGATTATCATGAAAATTAACATTTATGTATCATTAAATATTAATTAAAAAGAGGATGTTAAAGTGATCTACAGTATATAATTAAGTGAATTATTTTGTTACTCTATGTAAAAGGCCGCTTGAGAATATTATGCAATATAGAAAATACTTAGGCTGTAACATTAAGCGGAAAAACCATTACATACTAATATAGCTCCTGTATGAGTTCTGTTATGTTTTTAAAAAGTAACCCTCAGGCTATTAGCATAAGCATGCACACACCAATTCACACACTCAAACAAATAAATAAAATGTAATAAAAATTAAAAATGTCTATAGAAAGTAGGTTGAAAGAAAGGACATAGTCTAAGTCATTATATTTAGGTAATGGAAGTGGAAATGACTTTTGTCTTTATTTTTATAACTATATTTGGTGATAACAGTTTATAGTACTTATTTTGAGAATTTATGCTATACTACAATTTTTCTTAGACTGTATTATATATATTTTATGTTATACTATAAATATTTTAGTTACTTTTTCTTTGACAGCTTTATACATACAATGAATTTTAGTCATTTTGACACTCATTACCCTCTTCCATCTTCCCTCTTAGTTGCCATGGAACCCTTGTTTTTCTCAAGCAGCCACCTTCCTGCTTTCATGTTTGTGTGTGTGTGTCACCCACTGAGTTTCACTGGACTGGCTCCTATCCATGTTCATGTATATATTTTTAAAACGTTTTCATGGGTTTAAGATTTAGTAATCCCAACAACACTAACCTGTTTATTGAAAAATGTCTTTAAAGACATATACTTGTACAATAATTTCAGTATTTTTTGTTTATTATAGCTGCATTTAATAAATTCATGTTGTTAATTTAAGTAAAAATTCTGGCTAAAGGAATCCACACTATTATCACAATTCTTCCATTTCTGAATCATAAATGAAGATGTCTACTTCGTGGGGTACAAGTGAAAGTGAAAAGATTTCAAGACAAAATGGGGTAATGGTAATTTTCATGTTTCCCACTTGTCAAACATACATAAGCCAACAACTGGAATAAGCCTATCAAGAAGAGAGAAAAATCTGTCTTGGAGGAACTCTACTCCTGTATACCAATGACCAAGATCTGCATTTAATTGTTCCCCCCATGTCTTGAAAACTTTTGCTTTAACAGAATTCTGAAAACACAATGTCTGACCATGGATATTAAAGAAAAGAATTGTAGAATTTTATTTACTACCTATGAAATTCAGAAAAATTCTAGAGGGAAATTGAGTAATAGAAAAGGTCAGTTATTTTCCTTTTTCTTGATACCAAAGATTCAAAATTTGTAAAGCTTATGGCTCTCAGACATAAACACCTCAAAATTCAATGCAGTTTACTCGGTGTGTGTGTGTGTGTGTGTGTGCGTGTGTGTGTGCATGTATGTATAAGAACAAGGAAACTTATTCTCAAAATCATTGCTGTTCAAATTGTGGTGCTTGTAGCCCTGCAGGTTGCAGATTTTTTTTTTTTTACTGAAAAGTAATTCTAAATAGTTTATGTAAAATCTTTTGAGATAAAACATTTTTTAAAACAAACCCTTTTTGGAGAAAAGTTCTCACAAATTCTAGGCTGCCTTTGAAACTTGCTGTGTAACTTAGGAGAACCTTGGACTTATTATTCTTTGCCTCTACCTTGCTAGGAATACAGACATATGTGTAGTTGAAAAATTTCTTGTGTCTCAGCCAGCCATCGGTCAGGACAAATCTCTCCTACTCGTGTCCCCCAAGTAAACACACAGAGGCTTATATTAATTATAACTGCTTGGCCATTAGCTCAGACTTATTACTGACTAGCTCTTACACTTAAATTAACCCATAATTCTTATCTATGCTTAGCCACGTGGCGTGGTGCCTTTTCTCAGTTCTGCCTTGTCATCTTGCTTCCTCTGTGTCTGGCTGGCGACTCCTGACTCTGCCCTCTTCTTCTCAGAATTCTCCTTGTCTGCTTATCCCACCTATACTTCCTGCCTGGCTATTGGCCAATCAGCACTTTATTTGTCAACCAGTCAGAGCAACACACATTCACAGCATACAGAATGACATCCCACTGCACCTATGCTATGATGCTCAATTGTATGTGGATCAAATCCAGGGTTTTATGCACACTAGACAAAGAATATATCAACTGATCAACATCTTGCCTCTGTTGTCTTTTTTTAAAGATAAGGTTTCTCATTATTGCTCATGTTGTTTTAGAATGTACCATGTAGTCTAGGCTGGACTCAAGCTAATACAATCATCCTACTCCAGCCTCCTAAGTGCTGGGATTACAGGTATGAGCTGCCATGCCCAACTAATAATTCGTTTTAATCGGTTCTGTTTATATATTGTCATTGTGTGAATTCTGTCTTCCAAGTTGATGGGTAGACTAGTTGATGTAGGCCTTCTTTCTTACCAATCCTTGTATATTATTCCAACAACTATCCAGATATTTCTGGAATTTTAACATGTCAACATTTCTTCATGTTCTGTGACTCCCCACTTTGTGTATTGGCCTTTTGCTACAGGACTGTTAAAACATGGCTCAGATGCACTTCACTGTGCTCCAGCCGAAAAGCAGTCATCTAGATTTGTGTTATAGATGCCTTTTCTTTTTTTTCTTTTTTGATTATGTATTAAATTCTTAAAATTTATTTTACATAGCAACCAGTTTCCCCTCCCTCCTCTCATCCCATTCCGCCGCCCATCCACTCCTCAGAAAGGGTAAGGCCTTCCATGGGAGTCAACAAAGCGTAGCATATCAACTTGAGGCAGGACCAAGCTCCTCCCTGCCTGCATCAAGGCTGAGAGAGGCATCCCATCACAGGGAATAGGTTCCAAAGAGCCAGTTCATGTGCCAGGGACAGATGTCTTTCCTAATTAAAGACATAGGAGTCTTTTTGCTGGAAGGAAAAGTTAAAATGATTGCCATCACTTTGTCACTCTCAGTGATCACAGCTTCTGGTGTCAGTTGGAGAGCTTCATGAGTTGTTGGTTTTGAAGTAAGGTATCATATAAAATGAAAGACAACCTTCAACACTTCATTCTACAGCCTCCATCCCCGGAGTGCTGGGATTATAGGTAGCATGTGCTACCACACCAGGGCAGATCTTCACAATTGACTTTAGATGTCTATAGTCTCTGGATGTAGCAACATTAATCTCTTTCTTTGCTTTGTTACTGTGTCTCAATCTAGCCTCAAAATGAGTATTTTATAGACCCTTCCCAGTCTTTTATGCAAATAAACTTCAGACCACCTGTTCTAACAATTAGCCAGACAAGTCTGGATTCCTGATTGGCTTTGATTTGGTGCCAAAAACATAGTTACTGATGCTATTCACACTTTTGTGGAATAGAACTTTAGTATGATGACATTCATATGTATATAGGACTTTATTTATTTTTTTAAAGATTTACTTATTATGCATACAATGTTCTGCCTGCATGTATGTCTGCAGGCCAGAAAAGGGCATCAGATCTCATTACAGATGGTTGTGAGCCACCATGTGGTTGCTGGGAATCGAACTCAGGACCTCCAGAAGAGCAGTTCGTGCTCTTAACCTCTGAGCCATCTCTCCAGCCCGTATATAGGACTTTATGATTCACAAATGGATGTCAATGTGTGTGCTCACTTGATGCTCCCTAAAACACATGAGGGGGCTATTACTAGCCTCTCTTTGTGTTGATACAGAATATCAATGTATAATCCAGGTTGTCTTGGAACTTACTATGTAGCCCAGCCTGGCCTCAGATCTGTACCAATTTTTGTGACCCAGTGTCCCATTTGAAATTCAATGCATGAGTCACCACTCTTGGTTTATTATTACTTTTAGATGAATTTTTGTTTTCCGTGATCAAGGCTATTGTGCGCATCATAGATATAATGAGAGGATAAGAAAAGTGAGAGTAAAAGACACACATACATGCACACACAGGGAGCAAGGGACGAAATGTGGGAGGAGAGGGAGCAAAAAAGGAGAATATACATGTGTGTGTATTTTAGCATCCTAAACTAATAAAAAAAAATTCCCATTTCTTTGAACATCTCAGATGACAATAAATTTATTTCTTTGTAGTTCATGTTGTTTTCACATTAATCGTGGTTATCATACAATTATTACTTCAGCTGAATGAATAAATCTGTTTTTCTATAAGGTTCAACCATTGTAGGAGTTCTAAATAAACAATTTTGACAGTAGCAAATATACCCATTCTTTTTTTTAATTTGGTTGTTTTTTTTCAGTTTTTAATTGTTATTTTTACATCCTGACTGCACTTCCCGTACTCCTCTTCTCCCAATCTCTCCCCTACCTCCTTTCTCCCCAACCCCCATCCACTCCTCCTCTGTTTCTCTCCAGAAAAGAGCAGATTTCCCACGAATATCAACCAGCCATGGTATATCAAGTTGCAGTAAGACTAGGCCCCTCCTCTCATATTAAGGCTGGAGTAGGCAACCCAGTATGAGGAGTAGGGTCCCAAAAGCAAGTAAAAGAGTCAGAGACAGCCCCTGTTCCCACTGTTAGGAGTCCCACAAGAAAATCAAGCTACACAAATGTAGCATGCTGTAGAGGGCCTAGGTCAGTTCCAGGCAGGCTGCCTGGCTGTTGGCTCCGTCTGTCTGGGCCCCTATGAACCGAGGTTAGTTGATTCTGTGGGGTTTCTAGTGATGTCCTTGACTCTTCTCAATCCTACAATCCTTCCTTCCCCTCTTCTGCAGAATCCCCCCGAGGTCCAACTAATGTTTGGCTGTGGGTCTCTGCATCTGTTCTCATCAGTTGCTGGATGAAGCCTCTCTGATGACATTTGGGCTAGACACCAATCTATGAGTATAGCAGAATATCATTAGGAATCATTTCATTTTATTTTTTGCCAGTGGTATGAATTAATTTCACTCTTGATTTTACTGTTTCTCTATGTCTGGGTGGCTGACGTCTGCCAGGCTTGCCCTGGATGTTATGTCCCTTGTTCTCTCCTGTCCTTCCTCTCTCTAGATTTTTCTTCCTACTTATTCTTTCTGCCTGCCCAGCCCCACCTATCCTTTCTCTGCCTAGCTATTGTGCATTCAGCTCTTTATTAGACCAATCGGGTGCCTTAGGCAAGCAAGGTGAAACAGATGCAACATATCCTCACATAATTAAACACACATCCTTACATCATTAAACAAATGTAGCATAAACAAAAGTGACACACCTTTACACAGTTAAAGTAATATTCCAGAGCATAACCAAATGTAACACATCATTGCCTGTTAAAATAATAGTCCACAACGCTCAGTTTTTAAAAAGATAGCATGTGTGCTCAAGCTGCCTGCCTGCCTACCTGCCTGCCTGCATCTGGTCTGGTCTTTTCCGGTCTGGTCCAGTCTGTGCTGGTCTGATCCAGTCCGGTCTGATCAGGTCTGTGCTGGTCTCAGCCAGTCTGTGCCGGTCTGGTCTGTGCTGGTCTGGTTTGGTCTGGTCTTGTCTGGTCTGTGCCATTCTGGTCTGGTCTGGGTTGGGTCTGTCTATTACCATGATTTGTGTTTGTGCTCTTGTCTGTCTTATGCTCTTGGCATTCAGAAGATGGCTTCAGATCCCCTGGAACTGTAGTTACAGCATCTGTGAGCTCATGAACATGTTTTCTGGGAACTGAACTCCAGTCCACTGACAGAGCTCTTAATCACTGAGCCATCTCTCTAGCCCCAATTTCCCAGCTTTTATGTAGTAAACTGTGTATCTTTCCTGCCATTCTTTCCTTCCTTCAGTTACAGGTCTTGCTAGTTAGCAAAGCTGGCTTCAACTTCATGATTCTCCTGTTTGAGCCTCCTAAGTGATGGGATTATAGGCATGTTAGGCATGTTCTCCACTGCTAACTCTAGAGTGTGTATCTTCTATCCACATTGTACCAAGTACATCATAGGAATTATATCATACTTAAGTAAATGAATAAACCAAATCTAGAACCAGATACTTGTATTGAATAAAGAAACACGAAAGCTTTCAGAAAATAGGTTGTATTTATTAATGATCTCAAAACACTGGTAGTATTTCAAAAAGCAGAAAAGGGTATTCTGTGTAGTCAAAATAAGATGAGGAGTCATTGAAACAATCTTTTTGGGTTAGTGTATAGGGTGTGTTTGAGTGATATATGTCTGCTGGTTTTGAAATTGTGGAGGATCTTAGTGTTAACCCATAGAAAGCTGTAGATGGAAGTTTCTGTCCTGCCCAGTCCTGCAGCCATTCAGTCCCAAATAAACACGCAGAGTCTTATATTAATTACAAGCTGTTTGGCCTATTGCTCAGGCTTATAACTAACTAGCTCTTAATGCTTAAATTAACCTATAGTTTTTTCCACGTTTAGCCATGTGGCTTGGTACTTTTTCTCAGTCCAGCATTCTCATCTTATTTCTTCTGCATCTGGCTGGTGACCCCAGCTCTCCTTTCCTCTTCCCAGAATTCTCCTAGTCTGGTCTCCCTGCCAATACTTTCTGCTTGGCTAATGGCCAATCAGCATTTTAGTAAACCAATAGGAGTAACAAATCATTACAGTGTACAAGAGCATTTTCCCACAGCAGAAAGCTCTATATTTTTTAATTGGATAGCCAGTTGAAACAGGAGGGTGATTTAGGAGGAAAACAGTCCAGATTATATCTGACATTATGTATTATTATGGTAGAAAAGTATACCAATGACAAAACAATTTGAACAGCTGTGTTACTACACCAGGAAGAAGTGAATGAAAGTACAAACCAGTGAGTATCAAGGGGAAGGGAAATTAGGTGTGTAGTATATTATTGGCCACTGAGTGAAAGAATAGATGCACAGCTAAGTATTGAGAGAAGTGTTGGTATTGGTGAGAGAAAACTATCAGAAGAAGCAAAGTTGTGGGAGTTGAGGCTTTAAATGCAAATAAATCTCTTAGGTTAGAGATACAGAAGTCTTTGTGGGTGACTTCATAAGTATATTCCCTTAATTACCAAATGATATTCAGTCTATACACCATCACATTGTAACAACAGGCATATAGTGTTGGCATTCTGTATTGAGATTTCCTATGCACCTGATATTTTTTTATAATGCTTATTCTGTGTTTTATTAATATTTCAATTTTGGCCTTGATTGAGTTCTTCTGGTAGAAGGACAGTCTAATAATATATTTGTTTTAGAGTATGGGACATGTTGAGGACATGCAGGGAAAAAAATCAAACTAACTAATAGTGGTTTAAATCTATCAGGCCTCCTAACAAGCAATGTGCCCCTAAAATTAATTTACTTGAATTTTGAGACAGAATATCACTATATAATCCAGGATGACTTTAAATATAAGATCCTCCTGACTCAGCTTCCTGAGTACTGAGATTAAAAGCCTGTACCACAGTACTTACTTGGATCTTAACAAGTAATTCTTGTTAGGAGATTTGATTCATGGAACCTTTCATTGCATTTATGATTTTTCTACTTCCCAGCAACATTACATGGGCTCTGGTATGGCCTTAAATCAAAAGTCAGTAACTGCCAACCTACCATCATCTCTGATTTACCCTTTCATTTTTGATACCCTAAAATGAAGCCCTATACCTACCCATGTTCCATTAGCAATTATTACTCATACACTCTTTTCTAGCTAACAGCTACCTTATCATTTTATTGAAGTGATCTGATGCTGAAACACATTTTTGCTACTATTACCTCTCCGAAATTTATGGTACTTAAAATAAGGCATTAATTGTTTTCCTTTGTAGGAAAGTAAAGCAGAAGAGAATACCATGGGACAAAAGTGAATGAAGGGGAGATTTGCCTATCTAAAGATAATTTTTAGTTGTTTTAACAAGTATCTTACTATATACTAAACTTGTGAAATAAAGCCTTTAAAATGTTTTAACAAACAACATAATATTAAAGAGCTACCTGCTCAGTTATACCCTTTTCCCTACTGTCTGTTTCTCATATTTTCCTCCTATGATTATTTTTTGCATATTTGAAAGAAGAAATCCTTTCTTAGATTTCTCTTTAGACATACTGACAACTGATTAGAGTACAGCATTCTTAGAAGCTTCTTTATGTAGAAGAAAATCATCAAGTTAGGGAGGAACTAAATGGCTCCTAATCTCAATAAACTCTTCGCTGCATACTTGGAATTCTTATATTTGTTTCTTGAAATCATTTTTATTGCCCTTACTTATTCTGTTGTCCCTTAGGCGATTCAAATGAAGTCTTTTTTAAAAAATGATTTTTATTTTTAATTACATGTGTATGTGTGTGTCTGTGGGTATGTGCATGTGAGTGAAGTAGCCCATGGAAGACAGAAGAGGGCATCAGATCCTCTAGAGTTTTAGTTTCAGACATTGTCAGCCACCTAAAGTGAGTACTAGGAACCAAACTTGGGTCATCTGCATGAGTCGTAAGTGCTCTTATCAGCTGAGCAGTCTCTCTAGCCTCCAAATAAAATGTTTTTAGTTTTTGGTTTGTTTTTTTATTGTTTGTTTTGTGGGTTTTGTTTTTGTTTTTGTTTTTTGATACTAGAGATAGCCGTTTAGAATTTTTCACCCTAGTTTTATAAATAAAACTAAAAACTCTTAGAAGTAACTGAACAGGTCTTAAAACACTCTTTTACAAAGCCAAGGTAAGAATAGAAATATCCTGGGCTAGGGATGTAATTTTGGCATTAAGAGTACTTGCCTAGCAGGTGAAAAGCACTTTTTCAGGTCACCCCAGCAAAAAAATAAAATTGAAAATAGAAAATAGGAATTAAAAAGAAATAAATAGAATTCAGTTCTTTTAACTGTAAAATGAATAAATCTTTTCAGCTAACAATAGTCTTTATTGACTTAATAATTTAGGGGCCTTACTTTTAACTATTTTCAAAAGGCATAAATGATACTAAGACAATCAGATTTTGTAAATTAAAATTTTATATTGATTTTGAGTATTTCTCAAATATACTATAAATGTTTTCTAACTTATAAACAATTGCTTTTTCATAGCACTTACAACTTTTGAAAAAAATCACTAAAAGCAATAAAGTTGCAGTGAAACAAATACTACTTGATTTAGAGAACAGTAATAAAGTTTAATTTGCTTTAAAACTTCTTTCATTTCTTTAAATTCTGAACATTGCTATGATCCAAAATAATGGAGTTTTTAATTGGGCTTTCCTGGGGTTAGTAAATCTGTGCTTTTTTTCTTGTTTATCCACATTTTCTTTTCCAGGCTCTTGTTATGACCCTGTACTCTTTCAAAGCTCATTGGGACGTCACAACAGATCAAATTTCTTTGCAAGACTGTCAATACAGGGTATCTAGTGACAAAGGTAGCACTGCATATGTGTTGCTGTGTCTTTTAGCAACTTGGAGGAGACAGTTCCATAAGCGAACACAGGGCCTATTGTGATTTTCTTTGAACAATTTATTTGATCTTGCTGTTTTCTTTTTTTCAGTTTCTCACACTCTCATATCTTCTTTGTAAATCTCAGTTGCCTTTAGATCATTTATATACTGATAGACATTTAATGATTCCTTATAAACTACTATTTATTTTTCTCATATTGGCCCTCCCATGTCTCCAGCATGTTATAGAAGTTTGTCACCAGTCATTACAAATATATAATACAGGAAGGAACAGACAGGACATTCCAGTAATTTAGGATCATAACTTGAATGACCCTTTTTTTTAATGTATGAAAATATTTTTCTTTCTTTTTTTGGATGGGGATATACATTTGTCATTTGAGGCATTCAGAAGAATAAAATTCTGCTTAAAAAAGTGCCCCAGGGGCTGGAGAATTGGCTCAGTGTTTAAAAGCACTGGCTGCTGTTCCAGAGGACTTGGGTTTTATTCCCAACACCTATATATCAACTCACAACCTTCTGAAATACCAGTCCCAGGGTATCTGACAACCTCTTAGGTCTGCTGAAGGCATTATGCATGGAATACACATTATGCATAGAAATACATGCGGACAAAACATACACATAAAACAAAAATTAATTAGTTAAAAAAATTAGCATCAGTAATATTCCTAAGATGAAATTATTCAGTCTTTAAGAAATAGTTCTAGCCGGGCGGTGGTGGCGCACGCCTTTAATCCCAGCACTCGGGAGGCAGAGCCAGGTGGATCTCTGTGAGTTCGAGGCCAGCCTGGTCTACAGAGCGAGATCTAGGAAAGGCGCAAAGCTACACAGAGAAACCCTGTCTCGAAAAACCAAAAAAAAAAAAAAAAAAAAAAAAAAGAAAGAAAGAAATAGTTCTATTGTAAATGTTTTCTTTGCTTTAACAATCCTTAAGTACTTTAAACATAAACTATGTATATTAAATTTGAACTTAAATAATTTCTAAAACAATGAATTTTTAAAATTTAGCTACACATTTATATATTATTGATTGTAATAATTATCTTCAGTTGTGTGAAGTTGTCTTGTGCTTACAGATATTGTTCTTATGCTGGTCTACTAGTCATCTGTGTTTGGGGTTATATCACGTTAGGTACTGATTTTTCAGTTTATCCTTTGTTGGATGGATACTTTTTGGTTGATTTCCCCCTTGCTTTCTCTTTCCTTTCTGGTCTTCTGGCCTGAGTGGCCAATTGTAGCATTATATACTAGCATGAAGAGCAAGAAGCAGACTGTCACATGATTTGGGTCTGTAAAGTTGCAGGATCTCTAGGGTATGGAGGAATTTCTTCTAAGAGGAACTGTGGAGGAGGGGCAAACATAGATTCAGCGAGGTGTAGCTGCATTACTATTTAATTTGTACCATTCCTAAGGTTAAAGTAAAAGAAAAATGAAGTAGATCTTAACCATGATTATCTTTGTATTATTTGCTGTTTCTTTGAATGTTTATTTTACACTTTCATGCAGGAGTGCATAAATACTTAGGTTTTTTTTTTTCTTAACTAAAACTTTAAAGGAGTAGATTTTGATATCTAAATTTGATCCTCTAAAAATGTGTAACTGCTTCTCTTATGTAGTCTTCCCTTATTTTGGAAAAGTAGCATTTAGCATTTTTCTTCCTAACTGTTTCAAAGTTTGTCTCTTGGGAGGTATTTCACATCTTTAATTTGCAAATAAGAAACAGCTTTATTTTCTACTTTTTTATTACCCCCCCAACATACACACATCAAAACATTTAAGTTGTGGCTGCTGTTTTCTTTGTTTAAAGGAGTATGTATGTTCTACAACTTATGCTTTACCTATCTAAATTTCAAAATTAATATTTTTGTACATTTTAAACCATGTATTTATCAATTTTATTATTGTAGGACTGTGTGTGTTTAGTTAAAAACTACATTAAGTAGTTTTCTGTCAGGTGGAACAGATAATAGTAGATGTTCATATAATGAAGGCTGTAAAGAGCTCAAGGTAGACTTGATCATAATACATTATATGTACATATAAAATTCTCACAAAAATGTTTAAACAAAATTCAGTGTGCCAGTCTTGCTGACTGACATTCAAATACTCATTTATATTTTTGCTCTTTGTGTGATTTGTAATGCAGTATAGATTAATATACTTAGTACACTGAACATTCTTTTTGTTAGGTATGAATGAAATAGCTAGAGATGCAAAATGGCATGAAATCTAAAACATGATTATTTTCTGTCTTGTATGAACAGCTTGGATCACGTGTTTCACTTGTGTGAATGACAAAGCTATTATGATGCAAAGAAGTAGCTTGGAATAAATAAAAAGGTTTTTCTCTGATTTAAATATTTCTTGCTAAGTATTACAGTAATTACAAGGAGTGCCTAGACTTTGAAATCTTCCTTGGTTCTGTGCTATGATATATTTTAGCAGGATTCTCTTAAGGCTATTAAAAATGCCTTGTTTAAAGGAACATGCAGTTCAAAAGGATAACGTTCTCGACAGACACAATGGATTGGTAGTTAGATTTTGCGTATCTTTTCATTTCTTTCCAAATCCTCTGACCCAGGGTAACCTTTGGTCCTTCTTGGAGGGCGAAAATGAAGGGAGTTTGAGCAGGTGACTGATGATCCCTGTCTCAACAGCTCACAGACAATATACAAATTACATTACCAGCCCCCTTTATCTATTCCCTTCACTCCTCCCTCCTTAAATCAACAATGCAAATAGCTCCATCCCCATTTGCTAGAAATACAGGCTTGCTCAGGCAACATGGGCTTTGTTGTTGAGTCCTTTTCTCCAGAAATACAGTTTTAATCCTGGTTAGAAAGAGTAAGGCTATGAAGTGGAACCTAAGTCATCTTAATGGTAAATACAGCAGCAGCTTGTCACTCTGGGGTATTTATAAAGGTAGGGATTATCTTTATATTGTAGCTAAAATCTGGTTAAAGAAATCTATTGTCTGCCTTATTAGTTTCTGTGCACTACATATACCAAAGACTTTAGACAGTCCTGTTTTAAATATTACTTATTGATACTTTTAGCACTATTTATTTGAATAGTCACTTTCAAAAGTTGTTTTTAAAATGCATGGGGAAAAATTCAGTCTTTGCTTATTCCTACCATAAAAATGCTTGTATTTTTTTAAAAGCAAGGAACAATCTGATTATAAGTAATATTTAATTATTTAGATGAGCAGTTTATAATGAAAGTATATTTTTTCTCTTAAGTTTTAGGAATATGACCATAAACAATTTTCCACTGACATTGACTGAGACTTACTAAAAACTTTATGCTATGGAAATATGAATAACATTTTACTGGTTATTACATCAAAACATTTAAATGGTTTTTCTTTGTGAAATTTGTAGCAGTTCCTGCTGTGATTATTTTGAACAACACAGTGGAAGTCAGTGTTAGAAATTATTCAGGAAGAAAAAAGATACTATGATTTAAAATTCAAGTGATTTTTTCAAAGCTTATATTGTTAATGAATTTCCAATTGACCTAAACCTGCTTTTTTTGTGTGCACTTTCTTCTGAAAATATTAAAGATTATAGCTATTGTACTTTTTTAATACTGTCAAGTATATATTAGTAGCAGTTGTGAAATAAAATAGTCACCATGGAAAATATTTCCCCAGAGAGCTGAAGGGAATAGTTTACAATGCTTCTGTGATTTACAAGCAGAAAACTCATGCTTTTAAAATCTGACTCTAAAGCCCTTCTAAATTCTGATTGTGATTTCTTGTTTATTGATTTTTTTTTTACTTCTTTACTAGACTGAATACTTATGAGACACAACTATATGACAAGACTGAAATAACATCTAAATGTTGTTAGATCTAATTTTAATTTAGTATAGAATGTATGCCAAGGAGAAAAAAAAGACACTTTTGTTTTTGTTTTTCAAGGACAAGATCTCACTCTATTATAGGCCAGACTTGAATTACAGCCATTTTTCCATCTCTCTCTCTCTCTCCCTTACCCTCTCCCAAGTGCTGGGATTATAGGCCTCAATAACCATTCTAGTTTTTTCCTTCTGTAACTTTTAAAAATAACTTAAATCCACAAGCCAAGTTTTGAAATAGGATTGAATCAAAGCTATTGATAGAGCCTTTAAATATAGTTCATTTTTGCTTTAGTTATCTAGGCATAATGTTTTAAATCTCTTAGAAATGGCAAGTAATTGCTTCTCAAATGACAGTGCTATATTTGACACCTTCCAAAGTAAAGTCGTTCCCATGAATCCTTGGTTTTCTGAATGGATCACTTCCTTTTAAATAGGAGTCACCTTTTATTATGTGTTTAGATGTTTTTAGTACTAGAAAATGTGTTACTGATTCTTAGAGAGATATCTATTTGGGACATCAAAGTGACTCAGGAAAGATGATGGAGGAGCTAAGGTCCAGACTTGTTAATATTATTAGAGTCCTGGAATATATGTGATAGATAAATGGGCAATTAGTGTAAATCTTCAGAAAAGAATTGAGAAATTGATGCAAGACCCACCAAGTTTTAAAATAAAAACTGGGACAGTTACCACTAAATTTTAGGCACATTATTTTCCTTTGTAGCTAGTTCTTTTTCCTTGTTACAATCGGTTTGTAAATAATAAATATTTGAAAATGGAAAAGTTAGGGAACAAAAAAATCATCTTTTTTCTTCTTGGGGGCACTGTGTGGGAAAATGGTAGCTAGAAGTTTAAATGATGACACAAGAAGAATTATAAGTGGAAATCTGTGGAACTGAGGTGTATGTGTGTAGATGGATGGCTAAAACATAACAGAGAACACCTATTCTTGTAAATAGAGGTAGCATTGTGTGTTTGTTAGAATTCAGCTACCTGGACAACAGAGAGGCCCTTTCCTTTATGGAATGACAAGTCAGGCATTTTGAAGGACTTCTACTTAATATAATTAATCTACACTTGAATTCTGAAGTTGCTTGAGACTGAGCTGTAGATTATTGTGTACTAGTTTTGAGGACTCTAAAGCTCACTGCTTCATTCATAGACAGTCATCTTTCAGTATCCTGAGGGGATTGGTTCCATGGCCTCTAGAGATAGCAAAACGCAAGGATGCCAAAATCCTATATAAAATGGTGGAGTATTTGTATATAACCTATTTATACCATCCTTTATATTTTATCTTATATTATTATTATTATGTTTTTTTTTTGAGACAGCATTTCTCTGTGTTGTTTTGGTGCCTGTTCTGGATCTTACTCTTAGACTAGGCTGGCCTTGAACTCACTGAGATCCTCCTGGCTCTGCCTCCCAAGTGCTGGGATTAAAGGTGTGCGCCACTGCCGCCGCCGCCTTTATATTTTAAATTGTCACTAGAATATTTTAACCTGGTCCAATATAAGTGCTGTGTAAATAGTTATATCATTTAAGAAATAAGGACAAGTATGTATATGTTCAGTAATGATGCAGAATTTTTTTCTTAGCATTATCCATCAGTGGTCAAATCTACAGATTTACTATAGAGCCAGCTATATGACTATTTCAGTGGAATGTTGTGCTTTATCAAATTTTTTTTTTCTTCAGAAAAGCTGATTCTGTTATTTACAGAAGTGGCTACATTGTTCATCTTTTTTTGAGGCATTTTGCATTTTTCATTACAAATTGGTATTTATTACAGAACATTCAGAAAATAAGATAGCAGTGATCAGAGGCTAACCTAGAATTGTGTATATGCTTTTCTTCTAGAAATAATGATTGCTAATATTTTAGTATATAAGCTTTAGGGTATTTTAATTAAAACTTAGAATTTTAATTGCCACTACTCATAGAGACCAACTGGAAACATCTTACAGAGCATGTATCATATTGTTTTCATGTATATAGAATTATATTGATTTGTTTCTATTTACTTATCCTATTATTATTATAATTAGTAGACAAATTTTCTCTAAGAAATGTTAAAGAACAAAGAAATTTGTCAGAAAGTACTCCTCCAAATATTTGGTGTAGATATTTTTTTTTGCTAGAATGTATATTTAACCTATAAAATTGAAAACTCAGTTATTTTTACTCAAAGCAATTACTTTGAGGTCAAACAAAATAAACATGTATATCAATAAAATGGAAGAAAACTAAATCACCTAAAAATTGGCTTACCGAGAACACATTGGTGCTTATTTTCAACACTACTTTAAATTGTATTCCTTTGAGGTTTGCATGTAAACTTCCTCAAATTTGAACATTATCCTCATTACTTAATTCTATATTTTTAAATCCTTGGATTTTAGTGCTTTATATTGTGATACTACCACTTTCATCCCTATCTTTACTGATTTGAGTCTTCATTGTTTTGGCTAGCTTAAAGGTTTATCAGTCTTATTTATCTTTTAAAATATCAATTATTTGTTGTTGTTTTTGTTTCCATTTCATTAATTTTAGGGCTAGTCTTTTTCTCTCTTAGGAATTTTTAGTTTGGCTTGTTTTTACTTTTCTAAGACCTTTACATGTATCATTAGGCTATTAAATTGATATCTGATTTTAATGTAGGCTCTCTTAGCTATAAAATCCCATCTTGCTTTATATCAAAAGTATGTGTGTGTGTGTGTGTGTGTGTGTGTGTGTGTGTGTTTATGTGGTCTCTACCAGCCAAAAAACAATTTTAGAATTAATAATGTTTACTATGTAAACTATAGTTTTTATACTAAAGAAGTTGTCAAGGCATGATTACTGAAAAACCTCTGTTTTTTGTTTTGTTTTGTTTGTTTTTGAGACAGGGTTTCTCTGTAACAGCCCTACCTGTCCTGGAACTAACTCTGTAGACCAGGCTGGTCTTGAACTCACAGAGATCCACCTGCCTCTGCCTCCTGAGTGCTGAAATATCTGTTTTTAAACTGAACATAGTCACAATTTATCTGGCAGGTTATTGTCACACACAGTATTAAAATTGTGTGAATTAGGCCACCAGGTAACTAGAAACTGTGTATCACATGAGAATGAATGCTATTTATGACAACACTATATTAGAATGTATAAATTATTACTAGAAGCTTTAATATTTGGCGTGCATACAAGAACCTAACATGTTCTAGCTTTTAGAACACATGTTTTTTTTCATTTTATTTCTCAAAAAAGCTGAAAAGAAACCAAAGAGCAGAGGAGTGACTAGACCTTGGAAAGATGGAGCCACAGCTTTGAAAAGTATAGAAGCAGCCCCAGGTGATTAACATTTTTTTTCTGCATCAATTTACAAGATGATTCCTATACATTGAATAATAGTATAGTGTTTTCAGAAGGAAAGGCTCTTTTCTGTTTTATGAAAACAAATAAAAATGTAGACTAATGTTAAATTGCTAGAAATTTTCACTGTGATAAGTCAGTGATGCTTGGTATTTAATGAAAGCCTGCTTTTGAGAAAATTAGACTATTTGTTGACTATTGAAATTCTAATGTACCTAAAACTTCCATTTTATTGGCACCTTTGTTTAAAATGTTTTTTTTAGATTTTGTATTTTAATGCTTTTCTTTGAGAATTTCATATAATTCATTTTGATCATATACTTTCCCTGCCCCCATTTCCTTCAGGATCTTCCCATACCTCCCTATTCACCTGAATTCCTGTTTTTAATTAATTAATAAAAGAGAGCAAAGCACATAAGAATGGGAGTCTGATAAGTGTTTTCAGACTATTTGGAACATGGGGCCTGCCTTGGAATGGTAGCCAGTGTCATTCCGGCGTACAAATCTGATCTTCTCTTATCCAGCAGGTCTCCATTGGAAATCGATTCTTGGCTAGGGCTGGGACTTTGTTCCTACTTCCCCTCCTCCATTCTAGGATTTTGTCAGGCTTGAGCTTGTTCAAGGATTATTCATTCTGTTGCAGTCTTCGTGAGCTCCTTTCTGTATCTGCCTTGTTAGATACTGAAAATCCTGTCTCCTTGAAGACTTCTACCATCTCGGATTCTTCCGGTCTTTTTGTCCTCATTTCCACATAGATCCCTGAGCCTTGACAGCAGGGGTTTGATACATCCTGACATACAGGTTTGACATCCTGTGTTAGGTTGGGTATTTCAAAGTCTCTCACTTTCTTCAGGTGGTCTACTTTTAGGTCTCCATTTTAATTGCCATCTACTTCATGAAGCTTTTCTGACAGGGTTTGAGTGATGCACAGATCAATGAATATGTCATTAAGAGTCATTTTAGTGTATTTAGCAGAATAATAATGGTTGATTCCCCCCATACACACACACTAGGGCCCCAAGACCTATCTTGTCACAGGCTATTGGCCTCATTGGCAGTATCAGTTATAGATCCCATTTCATAGGATGAACCTTAAGTCCAGTGAAAAACTGCTTCATTCCATAACATTCTTACCACTACTGTGCCAGTGAGCATACCTTGAGGCCAGGTGGTTATTGAGTTCAGAGGGTTCATAGCTATACGAGGTTGATTATTTCTTTTTTCTGTCGGTAGTGTCTATAGTACATTTTAGTAATGTGAACCCTAGCCAGTAAGGGTGAAGCTTCCAGTTGAGTACCAGCTGGGTTTCTCTATGTACCATGACATAACTATGTGGTGTGTTCAGCAAATTAAAACTACTCTGAAATTCTTGTCAAGTTGTAGAGGGTTACCAGCAGCATAGGCAATGGCCTATAGTGTTAGGGACTGGGTCTATGAGAAACCTTTGGCCAGTAACTCAAAAAGAAGTTCCAGGTACTAAGGCTTTTATTGGTAGCATATACTGTCAGTTTGGGTTGTTGTCCCTCCATTTCATATTATCATTTCACTTAAACATGTACATGTATTTTTCAGGAAGCTTCTATTGTACTGGTTTTCCCTTTGGATGGTTTGAAAGGCTT
Source organism: Peromyscus leucopus (assembly GCF_004664715.2). Classification (NCBI taxonomy): domain Eukaryota; kingdom Metazoa; phylum Chordata; class Mammalia; order Rodentia; family Cricetidae; genus Peromyscus; species Peromyscus leucopus. The sequence goes on from NC_051083.1 coordinate 47,404,697, forward strand.
TTCATGTTAGTTATCACTTTCTACATTCTCTCTTCTGACCTCTCCCATCCTCCACCCCTTAAATCCGTATATTTCTTTTACATTGGTCATATTCCTAACCATTCCTACAGGATTTATAAATGTGTCTGTGAATTGTGCACTCTCATCATTACCCACATATGTGCTATGTAACTGGTGATTCCCACTGAAGGACGTGAGTTGTGACACTCACAGTCCCCATCTGGCCTGACATGCTCATCTCTAGGCCTGTAGCTCCTCCTCCTTTCCTGGGACCAGTGATCCACTGATTTCAAATATTGATTTATTCAGTTTTTCTTTGCCTGTATCTTTGTCTTTGCAAAACCTCTGTTTCTTTGCTATATTTTGTATCATAGTTGTTGAGTTCTCATCTCTCCCTGAACTGCCTGGCTGAATTTATTTACCTGTTCCTTTAAATCCACCTTGAGGTCATTAATCATCTGTAAAAGTAGACTTTTGAATTCTTTGTCCAAAATTTTTACCATTTCAACACTTGGATTTGGTTATGTAGGCGTTGGGAATGTAATATATATTTCTCTCTCTCTCTCTCTCTCTCTCTCTCTCTCTCTCTCTCTCTCTCTCTCTGTATCTTTGCACATGCATGCAGGTACAGAGACAGAAGAAGGCAGTGGATACTGTCAGCAGTTGTAGTTATAGGCAATTGTGAGCCACTTGATGTGGGTGTTGGAAACTGAACTCAAGTTCTATGAAAGGCAGCAGAAAATACCTTGAATTGCTGACCCATTTTTTTCAAGCCCAAAGAGAGTTTTAAGATGGTATAATGGAATATGTAAGTTCAGTTCCAGAGATGGCCTTTAAGCTTCATATAAAGGGGAGGTTTGGAACATTTGTTGAATGGAGCAGAGAGATAGAGGTGGGAATTTAAACAGAAGAAAACATTGTAACAGGAGAATATACTTAGAAATCAATTGCAATAGCGATTCCTTCATAGAGGTTAGAGTGGACATTACAGAGGGCCATATCCAGCTCATGTAGCTGTGTGATGAGATTATTTTTATGTTCTTTGATTAGTTATTTTTTCTTTAAAGCACACAAAGAATGTGATGGACACAGAGACTATATGTATCCTTCAGAATGTTTACTGTCTAGCTCCTTACAAAACAAAATTGCTAACCTCTATTCTGCTGCTTCTGACTAGAGAAAGTAGATGAGACTGTGACTCAGAGGCAGGAGCTGACTCATTGCTCAGGAAGGGATACTTAATTTAGAAGTGTTGGTGGTATTGAACAGTTGTGAAAGTTGAATCAGATATAGAGCAAAGCCGGAAGAAACATAATGGGTTGAATGAAAATACCAGGAACTATGGATAAACTTTTCAATGAGAATGTAACACTTGATCAGTTGGTCTGAAATGAAAGTGCAAATAAGGGAGTTGAAGGGTATACAAGGGGACACTGTTGTCTTGGAGATAAAAGAGTTCCAGGAATTGACAGGAGTAACCATTTCTAGGAACTTAGGTGGAATCTTTGTTGAAAATGTCAATGTGGCCAGGCATTGCTGGCACACACCTTTAATCTCAGCACTCAGGAGGCATAGTTTGAGGCTAGCCTGTTCTACAGAGCGAGTTCCAGGACAGACTCCAAAGCTACACAGAGAAACCCTGTCTTGAAAAACCAAAAAAAAAAGAAAAATAAAAAAAAAGAAAGAAGGAAGAAGAGGAAGGAGGAGAAGGAGGAGGAGGAGAAGGAGAAGGAGAAGGAGAAGGAGAAGGAGAAGGAGGAGAAGGAGAAAGAGAAGGAGAAGGAGAAGGAGAAGGAGAAGAAAATGTGATGCTGTGATGCTCTGATGCCGGTCAAATCCTGAAAATGATGACAGAGAGACAATGTAAAAAAAAAAAAAAAAGTAATGTGAGTAACATCACTAGAGCTCTTTAAAAAATAGTGGACACATTGAACCAAGAGTGTGAGGAAGTAGTTAAAATAAGAAGAATCTGGCTTGTATGGGTGAATTAGTTGTAAATGGAGGGTGAAGTAATGTTGATAGTTAAATGATTTTATATTTGCCTTGGTAGCTAAGGATAGACTACTTCTATTAAGTGACTTGTAGGACTAAAATAAGAAAGCTACAGAAAGATGGGGAATTTGCTATGACAAGTCTTGTTTATGAAAACTGCATGGTCTTTGGGTAAGGAAGAAACAAGTAGTAGACTGTTTATACAAAGGCCGCAGAATGACAACAGTTGAGCTTTAAACACAAGGGTATTTATGTGTGGCTGTATATGTTTCATATATCTCCTAGAAAAGAGTTTTATTTAGAATTAATCATTTTTGTTATGTGAAATACTCCCCCCAAAATAACCAAATTGTGAAGGTATTAATACTGAAATCTCTTTTTTAATTGTAAATATAGACCCAAGTAACCTGGGAGATAATTTTCACAAAATAATAAAAATTACCTGAATTTGGCTACCAGCCAACTAGCCTTTTCATGACAACACTATAGAAGCATCTATATTTTATTATTTGGCATACAAACAGGAACACAATGGAGTACACTGATGATATCAACCACAACTAAGTCTTCTTTAGAGACCCACAGAGGTTTCCTAGTGAGAACTTACTCAGGGTCTGAGAATCTGAGCTTGCTTTACCCAGCAGGGCTGCATAAGGGGATGATTGGACCACGGGCGTGGTTACCAGGTGTTTGGAAGAGTCAGCATTTGGTTGTGCTGTGTGCTTTGATCTAGCAAGGGGGAGGTCTATTGCCCTTCCCCTTGGCATTGTTATAAAAAGCCCTTTTGAAGCAGCAGAAGGGACCATTGAGTTTTGATCCAGCTCCTCCCGAAGCTATCCTGTGTTCCTGCCTTTCTCCTCTTTGGTATCTTTCTATTTAATGTTTTCTTATTTCTCTCTCCTCCTCATAGAAACCCTCTGAAAGGTGGAGCTGGCCTCTCACAGTCTTCTTAGTTGTAAATGTATATCAGTTCTGTTTTTCATTTCATATCCCCCCAAAGCTGCAAAAACAAACAAACAAACAAACAACAAAACCCCAAGGGCAGTATATTGACCAGCCCTTTGGAGGTTGAAGACAGACCTGTGAAAGATGAGCAAGCAGCCCAAGGTCATTGCTCTCTTTTTTATATTGATTTGCAAGATAATTTCTGTCCATTGAATAGTGCTTTCAGAAGGAGAGGATCTTTTCTGTTTTAGGAAAACAAATATAGAAAGTAGCCCAGTGATACAATGTTCACTTTGCTAGTCCAACATTTTTGTTTTAATAAAAGCTTCCTTTTTGAGAGAAATAGACTATTGCCACCTTTTTGGAGAATTAGGCTATTTCCTGATTATATGAAAATTGAAAGCATATAAATCTTTATTTATGTAGCATCTTTGTTTAGAATTATTTTTTCTATGTTAATGCTTTTATTCTTTGAGAATTTCATACAATTTATTTTTATCATATTTCTTGCACTCCTCTGACTCCTCCCAAATTGTCTGTCACCTCTCCATCCTGTGGACTTCATATTTTTATTTTCCCTCTTTTATCTTTTTTTAATTAAGAGATTTTCTATTTGTTTTACATATCAACCACAGATTCCCCTGTCCTCCCTCCTCCCACCCCCCCCAGCCTTCACCCCAACCCACCCCCATTCCCACCTCCTTCAAGGTAAGGTCTGCCATGGGGAGTCAGCAGAGCCTGGTAAATTCAGTTGAGGCAGGTCTCTCTTAAACAAATGTGGAAAAACTGGAATAAAAAATTGGAATCTGATTTGTGTCGGCTGACTACTTTTGCACATATGGCCTGCCTTGGTATGTGTTGATATAATCATACTGCCATGGGTTTTCATATGACTTTTTTGAAAGAAGTTTTTCTTTTTAAACCTGGGGTGTATAGCACTTGTTAAAAGTAAAATAATAAGAGTCTGGTGAATAAAGTTGAACTAATTGTGAATGAAGGGTAAAGTTATGGCAGCAATTAAATTAAATAATCTTTAAAAATCTGATATTTGTCCTAGTCTATGAACAGAAGGAGTGGCATAAAAAGGGTCTAGAAGGACGAGGCATTTGTTTTCACATATCCTGTTTATTCATAGTATAGGTATGGTCTTTGACCAGAAGAAGCAACTCTGTAGACTGTTTCACATTATGAAATAAACCCTCAAAAATTGTAACAGAGGTTTGAACACATATACTTTGTGTGTATGTTTCAGATTTCTCCCTACAAAGAAATTTAGAAATATTACTTTTTACTGAGTAAAATTCATTTTTTCTAGTAACCAAATTGTGAAGGAATTGGTTGTGTATTTTTTCTCTTGTTAAACTATTAACACAGACACAAATGACCTGGCAGGTATTCCTCACAGATAATATTAAAGTCTTATCAGAATTGGTCTATTAAGCAACTGGAAGCCACATATCACATGAGCCTGATGGTAGCCTTTTATTGACAATACTATAGGAGATTCTGTGTTTTATTATAGGAGGGTTTATTATTTGGCATATGTAATGGAACATAATGTGTTCTTGCTTTTAATGTACATCATTTTTATTTTTATTTCATACCTCCAAGAAGCTGCAGAAAACCCAAGGGCAGTATATTCACCAACCCTGTTGAGGATGAAGACAGACCTGTGAAAGATGAGCAAGCAGCCCCAGGTGATTGCTTTAATTTTCCATATTGATTTGCAAGATAATTCCTGCACAGTGAATAATGATGTAATGTTTCAGAAGGAAAGACTTTTCTGTTTTAAGAAAACCTATAGAAAGTAGCCCAATGTTAAATTGCTAGAATTTTTTTTGTTATGTTTTGTTTTTTGAGACAGTGTTTCTCTGTGTAGCTTTGTGCCTTTCCTGGAACTCGCTTTGGAGACCAGGCTGGCCTCGAATACAGAGATCCGCCTGCCTCTGCCTCCCGAGTGCTGGGATTAAAGGCTTGTGCCACCACTGCCCAGCTAATTACTAGAAATTTTTAATAGTAGTCTAGTCCAAAGTTTCTGATTGTTGTAAATTAATGCATCTTTTTTTTACTACTTTCTGATTATATGAAATTCTCCTGTATGTAAATCTTCATTTATATAGCCATTTGATTTAAATTATTTTTGTTTAGTGCTTTTATTATTAATATTTTCATGCATTTTTATTTTGTTCCTGTTTTTTTCCCCTCCCCCATCTCTTTCCAAATTGTCCTCCATGTCTCCATCCTCTGGAATTCATCTTCTTATTTCTCTTAAACAAACAAGAAAAACACATAAAAAATGGGAGTCTGAGTTGTGTTAGCCAACTATTCCTGAACACTTGGCTTGCCTTTGTGTGTGATTGATATAATCAGTGTTATTCCATTGAAGAAAATGGATTTTCCTTTTCTGAAAGCTATCAATTTTTGGATAGGGCTGGAATTTGTATGCCTGCTTCCCCTTTTCCATGCTGGGATTTTGTCAGGCTTGAGATTGTATAAGACATGTGTGCATCCAGTTGCAGTCTTTGTGAGTTCCTTTGTGCAGCTGCTCTGTTGTATTTGAAAAATACTATCTGGGGGACATCCTTTTCAAGCTCTAGCTCAACTCTTTCTGCCTGTTCTTCCATATAGATCTCTGAGTCTTGAGGGGATTACATACATCCCATTTAGGGTTGAGCACTGCAGTCTCTTGCTCTGTGCATGTTGTCCACTTGTAAGTCACTGTTTTAATTATCACCTACTGTAAGGAGCTTCTCTGATGATGCTTGTGTGATGCACTGATCAATGAGTATAGCAATCAGTCATAGGAGTCATTTTATTTCTGTGTCCATTCATCAGAATCATACTAGTAGGATTTCCCCTACAGCTTTTGGCCTGTCTAATCTCAGGTTCTTGGCCTGATTAACAGTGTCAAGTATGGGGTCCATTTAATGGAGTGGGCTTTAAGTCCAGTCAAACAGTCCTTTGTTACTCTCATAACATTTGTTCTATTTTTGCACCAGTATATTTTACTGGAAGGTTGATTTTGTACTTCACAAGGTTAGTATATGGGCCAGATTGATGCTTTCTTTGCCCCATTTGGGAGTGTGTGTAGCACCTTTGGCACTATGAAACATAGCCAGTTATGTAGTGGGTAGCCGTTCCAGCTTTGACCTGAAACTGCCACCCTCATTGAGGCTTCGGTAACTGTCACGCCTACAAGGTGGAGCCGAGAGAGGACCCCTGAAGACTCGAGATCCAGATGGGCCGGCTCTCTTGGTTCCTGGATCGTGGACGCTGGAGGGAGACTGAGCAGAGTTCTCCAGAGAACACCGCTGGACTGCGCTACAACTTTCCTAGACCCTATTACCTATCCCTTCACTTGCAAGTTACCCCACAAAATAAACCTCCCTTTTAATTACGTGGAGTTGCCTTAATATTTAAACCAATACAGTTAGGGTAAAGCTTCCATTTCAGTATAAGTTTGTGATGCATTCTGCAAATTATAACTACCTTAAAATCTTACTGTCAAATTTTAGTGAGTAGCCAATAGCATTACCAGTGGCCTGTAGTATATTAGGGGAGGGGGATCTATGAGACACCTTTGGCCAGAACTTCAAAAGGTGATGACCCATTTCTAAAATAGGTTTTTATTAGGTAATGAGTGGTGTCTACTTGGAGGGAGGGAGTACCTTCTATTGCATGATCACTGTATTGTAACTTTTTTAATATACCTATTTCTAGGAATTTCTATTGCAATAGGTTTCATTATGGCCCTTTTGAAAGGCTTTCCTTGTTAAATGTCTCTCCCCACAATTCCACCTCTATTCTTCAATTCCTCATCCTATTTAATACATGTAATTTTTTTGGTCTATATGATTAATCTTTGTAAGTATGTCTATGGCCATTCAATTTGTTGCAGGTTCTTTTCCTTATTCATAGATTAACTATGAAACTTGTGATTCCGCCTGAATCTGAAGAGGTGAGGTATGACACTCAAAGTCCTTGTTTGTCTTGCCACACTCATAGTCTTTAGGTCTATATCTCTTGCTCATTCCTGCATGGGACCAGTGGTAAATTGAGTTTTAAATTGTGATTTATTTGGTTGTCTGTGCCTAGATCTTTTATTCAAAATCACTCTCTGTTTTATTTTCTATGCAAGTTACTGAGTTTCTCATCCTATCTCTGAAAGCACTGCCTGAATTTTTCTGTTCATTTAAATCCAATTTGGGCTCATTAATCATCTTTAAAATTGGACTTTTGAATTCTTTTATCTTGTATTTTTACTATTTAACTATTTGGGGATTTGGTTATTGGGGAATTAGAAACTTTAAAATATGTATTTTTGTTATTTATCTGTATGTGTGTCTATATATGTGTTTTTGCACACACATGGAGATGTCCCCAGAGAACAGAAGAGGGCATTGAAATTTTCTGGAGCTGAAATTATAGGCAGTTATTCTCCACTTGATATAGGTGTTAGAAATGAACTGTGGTCTTCTGCAAGTGAAGCAACAAGAACTCTTGCCTTTTGAACGCCATCTCCAGCCTCAAGCATGGTTTTAAAGTGGTGTGGAGGATAACTCAGGTAATTCACAAAGATAGCCTTTAGTCTACTTTCATATAAAATGGGATATTGAAAGTTTTTGCTGAATGGAGCAGAGAGAAATGTGGGAACTTAACCAGAATAAAACATTTTAGGAATCTACTTAGTAATAAATTACAGCAACAACTCTTCTTTTGAGATTATCTTGGATGTAACAGAGAGCAGGCTATATCTATCCCATATACTTGTGTGATAAGATTGATTTTTATTTTCTTTGGTTTGTTTTTGTTAAAAGCAATCAAAGAAGAACTTATGAGAAACCATATGGAACTCAGAATGCTTCCTGTATAGTTCTCTAAAAAACTAGATTGTTAACCTTTATTCTGTTGCTTCTGACTAGAGCAAGTTGATGATAAATGACTTGGAGGTGAGTTCACTGCTCAGGACTGTAGAAAGAAGGGATACTTGATTTAGAGCTATTGACGGAGGTGGACAGTTCAGTTCAAGTTGTTCCAGGAGTAGAATAAGGCCAAAAGAAACCTAATGATTTGGATGAAAATAGAGGGAACTGTGGCTAAACATTGCCATAAGAGTGTAAAACATTATCAGGAAGGGTGGACAAAGAGACCTTATTGTTGGTTTTTTTTTTCTCTTTTTTTTTTGGGGGGGGGAAGGGTGCCACCCAGCTCTCAAATAAATCACACACAGAGGCTTATTTTCAATTACGAATGCCCAGCCTTGGCTTGGCTTTTCCTAAATTATCCAGTCTGGCATTTGCCTTTGGGCTTTCCCTTTCTTACTTCTGTAAATCTTACTCTTACTCTGTGGCTTGCTGTGTTGCTGGTTGGTTATCCCCTTGAGTCCTCCGCTTTCTCTGGCTGCTTCTCTCTTTCTCCTCCCAGATTTCTCCTTCTATATATTTTCTCTCCCTGCCAGCCCTGCCTATTCTTTCTCCTGCCTCCTATTGGCCATTCAGATCTTTATTAGACCATCCATCAGGTGTTTTAGACAGGAATAGTAACACAGCTTCACAGAGGTAAACAAATGCAACTTGCTCTCTTTGCCTGCTGGCTATCACACTCCCTAGCAAGTCCATTCCTCTGCTGGCATTAAACCCTACTTCTTCCAGATTCTGGCATATACTGAAGACCAGCTGACATACAGCCTTGTGGGCTGAACAACAACAGATTCTTGGATCTTCTGTTGGTTGATGGTCGTTGTTGGACTAGCTGGACCACAGCCTGTAAGCCACTCTAATACATCCCCTTTTTATATATACAGACTCATTCTGCAAGTTCTGTTCCTCTAGAGAACTCTGGCTAATGCAATGGTCATAGAAACATTGGAAGTATTTATGGAACCCAATCTATCATAGTAGTTATTTGGAGGACTACATGCAAAATTATGATGACACATTTTGATTATTGTTTTTGCAGTGCTGGTGTTCATTACCAAGGCCTGAATTTTAGGCAATCACTCTACCACCAAGATACACTGAAAGCTCTGATATTTTCTGTAAACAATTGATTCTCTAAATCCACCAAAATAGAGGGATTAATTTTTACAACATGGATATAAATTAATGTGCAATGTCTTATCCATCCACAGTGTGGTTTTTGGATGCTAGATATTGAAGCATTGAAATAGCTTTGTTTCCTATGTGGACAATTGAAGATTTGCCACATCTACAATGACAGCACACAGGGAAGTGAGCAACACTTTCCTGATTCAGCAATCAGCTCCTGTCTCCTTAACAAAGTATATAAATTGGAGCAGCTGAGAGCTGGTGTGGTACCATATTCATCACTGATAACACAGTGAATAGCTTGGAGCATAAGATCACTTGATCAGTGTGTAGACACTAAGAGTATGGATGCCATTCTTTTTATACTTCTAGAAATATTAGAGAACAGGTAAAAATAAAGAAAGTTTATGAACCCTATTTTGAATAAAATCAGGAGAAAAATCACCCTCATACTCCAAAACACATTGGATTAATATGTGAATCATATTTAAGTGTAATATATAAGGTAAACAAAGGAAGCTGAAATTGGATATAAGCTGTACAGATAGGGGTGAGAAGAATGAGTATGCTAAGAGAAACACTCAGAAAGCCTAAGAGAAAATATAGTATAGTAGGTGGGTTTACATGGATGCACTGAAGTTTACCCATTGTTTTTAAGTAAACGTGCATGAACTGGGTTAACAGGTAGGGTGGCAAAAACTTTCTGAATCCCAGTTCAGTTCAGAGATGGATGCAGAAGACTTAGAGCTATGCAAAGAATTACCCAATGGCGTCATATATGTAGGAAGCAATTTATCTCTGTAGTAGCGTAGATTGAACCTTTGGATTGTGAAATTACTCACAACTGGCACAGTGTAGGGAAGCAAAGGAAATACCTGCCTTTGGAAAACATAATTTAGTCAATGATGTGTAACAGAATAGTGTGCTGGTTAATATTTTTGTCAACTTGACATAAGCCAGGGTCCTCTGGAAAGAGGGAACTTAGCTGACAAAATGCTTCTATCAGATTGGCCTATAGGCAAGCTTTTGAAGCATTTTCTTGGTTAATGGCTGATATTTGAAAACCCAGCTCATTATGGACAATACCTCTCTTGGGAAGGCGGTCCTGGGTTGTATAAGAAAACAGATTGAACAAGTCATGAAGACCAAGGCAATAAGCAACACTCTTCCATGGTTTCTGTTTCAGTTCCTGCCTTGCCTCTGGGTTCTTGCCTTGAGTTCCTTCCCTGACTTCTCTTGATGATGGACTGTAATCTGCAAGGTTTGAAAAGCCCTGTGAGGTCAAGTTGTGTTTAGTCATTTTTTTTTTAATTACAGTAACAGAATAGCAAAGCAAACTGGGACAAATAGGAACAGGTAGTGGGGGAGACAAAAGCACAGTAACACACACACACACACACACACACACACACACACACACACACACACACGGACCATAATGCAACATACTTCTTGTTAGACTAAGCTAAAAATAAACAGGTGAAAACACTATATGAAAAAAATGTAATACAGCAATAAATCTAGGACAAGAATACCAACCAGTAAGATATTGCCTTTGAATTCATGAAAATTGTGACTAAGAGACACAACAGGTTTCTGTTTCTCTGCTCTATTCCTTTTCGCTCAAAGCTCCTGAACATGTTGGAGGTTTATTCTGCAAGCCCTTGTTACTTCTCCAAGACAACTTTCTCTGAGTAATTTTTCAACATGCAGGGAAAACCAGAAGTGCCAGGGAATTTACATCCCCAGGAACAGCCTTCAAAGAATACTATATAGGGGCTACTTACCCTAAAATAATGAGAGTAAGTGCGGATATAAGCTCTACATCTCTATTGCTTAAAAACTCTTGGGATTTTGTGAGAAATGTAGAATCTCTTGGAAATCAATATGGAGGTTTCTTCAAAAATTGGGAATCAAGACCCAGAGATAACACTCTTGGACATATACCAAAAGGATGCTCAATCATACCAGAAGACACTTGCTCAACTGTGTTCATAGAAGCTTTATTTGTAATAGCCAGAACCTGGAAACAATCTAGATGTCCCTTAACTGAAGAAGGGATAAAGAATGAGGTACAGTTACACAATGTAAGGATTATGTCTTTAATTATGTTACCAGCCTGCGACGGCGTCCCAGCCTAAAAAGCGGGCATGCTCTCTCTGTGTCTTTTTTTCCACACTCTCTCCTTCTGTATTCTCCCCCTCCACGCAGTCTCTCTCTCTCTCTCCCCCCCAATAAAGCTCTAGAAAGGTAACCATGGCTCGTGACTCTTCCGTCACCAATACATCCAGCACTCTTCTCCATTGGCATGGTCGCTGCAGGCGGCAGCCAGCCACGAGCTCCGCCACTTAACCAACACACAGAGGATTATTACTCAGGTCTTAAAAACAATGACATCATGAAATTTGAAGACAAATAGACAAAACTAGGAAAAATCATCCTGAGTGAGGCAATACAGAAAGACAAACATGGTATGTACTCACTTATAAATGGTTATTAGCTGTAAAGTAAAGGATAATCATGCTATGAGCCACAGACTCAGAGAGGCTAGGTAAGAAGGAAGGCCCAAGCTGGCATGCATAGCTCTCCCTAGGAAGGGGAAATAGAGATCTCTTGGGTAGACTTGGGGTGGATGGGCATGGGAACTGGAGGGATCAGGTTGGGGTGGGTGGGTGGAGGGGAAGAATACTGAAAGAGATGACTGGAAAGAGGGGCTTTTCGGGGTCAGGTAGAAGCCTGATGCAAGGGAAACTCTCCCAGTAGTCTACAAGGATGGGCCCAGCTAAGACTCCTGGCTGTAATGGATGCATAGTCTGAACTGGCCACCCCTGTGATTCAGAAACCCTAGGCCAAACACTGGGCTGAACTCAGGGTCTGCTGAGGAAAGGGAAGAGGGATGGGTTCTAGAGATAGGTTACCTGTACTAACTTAACGGTCTGGCCTGCTCTCAGTCATATAGATAGCACAGAGGTCATTTCGGCCATTGGCCACCTCTGGTCCTGGTGTAGGAGCTTGATATGGCCTGGCCTGACAGATAAGACAGATTACCAGGCAGTTAATCACTTCCAATTCTCAGTTTTCTGAGTGGAAGAACTGGTTTTTCATCTTTCCCATTGAAAAGACAATCCAGTGTGTTTAACATTCCTGGTTTCTCTGGTGATCTGTGGCACAAGGACCTTCTTGCTATGCTCCCAACAAAGGAGGAAGGGTGGATTGGGGGAGGGGCTGAGAGGCGGTAGGGAGAGGGAGGCAGCAGCCAGGATGTAAAACAAGTAAGTTATAGTTTTAAAGCCGTAGAATCTCAAGTTGGGCATGGTGATGCATACCTGGAAATCTTAGCATTTGAGAGATTAAGGGAGTAGGACCTAAACAACTTGGAAAACAGCCTGGGCTTCATAACAAGACACTGTACTAAAATGTTAAAACAAACAAATGAGGGAACAAATCTGTAAAAACCCAAACACTAAGAGAGTGTTGGGTGTGCTGAACACAAACATGTTGATCACAAAGAATGCCACTTAGTTTTTAGGTGCATCAAAGTTTGAGAGTCTCTGGGAAAATGATCTTCTAGAAGACTCCAGTAGGCTTGGAATCTAATTGTCCATAACAGTAACCTGCTCACGAATATACATTCTAATGAATGCTCTCCCTTCCTTATCTTGATTTGCCAATCTCACACCAATACTTTCTGGGATTGCCTCCCAAGTAATGAACTTGTCCTCACACCCTTCTCTTAGAGTACCCTTCTGAGGAAACTCAGTCTATGGTATTGACTCAATACTTCAAGGCCAAATATTAACAAGAGACATATGTGTAATATACATAATATCCTTTAAAGAAAATCACAAAAGAGAAATGTAATAACTCAGAGAAAAGGTGAAAATACAGTAAGTAGACAAAAACCTAACTTGTGAGTTGATAAAACATGGTAGGGTGTCAGAAGAAAAATTAAATGACAGAATCAGAGAGATAAAAGTAGAATGGAATGGAAAACAAACATATGGTTACAGACATCATGGTAGATAATCAGTAGGATAACAGAAGGTAGAAATGAACATAGTAAGTCCAATGAAGCAGAAAGAAGAAAAGAAAGAGCCTGGAGAATCAGAGCATGGTGTCTCATGCATGTGATCTCAAACTTGGGAGGCCAATGCAGAAGGGTTACTAGGAGTTCAAGACCAGTCTGATCTATAATAGTGTGTTTCAGCCCAGCCTGGCCTAAAGAGTGAGACCTTGTCTCAAAACAACAACAACAGAAGATTGGAGAAAATATAGTTGTAGAAGACAAAGGACATCCAATAATGCATAAGTGAAGACTTTGGTGAGAAAAATAGAGCAATGAATGTCAAATACTTAAATATGTAATTAAGAATGTCCTTTAAACAAATGAGAGTTGTTGCACTTTTTTTCTCAGAAAAAATGATTTAGGACAGTCTAAGCATATTCTAATAAAAGTATTTGACCTTACAAATAAAGATTCCATAGACAACTAAGCATAAAATTACTAAGTCCCTTAGGCTGCTTTAAATTTCTCCATTGTATTTGTACAGGCTAACATGCAGTAGAGCACTTGCCAGAAAATTCTCAAGAAATGAAAGATTATGTTAAGAAATTTTGCTGGTTGTTGTTTAATTGACCTCAAACATACTAAGTAGTTGAGGATGACCTCGAACTTCTGAATCTCCTGCCTCCATCTCCCAAGTACTAAGATTATAGGTGTACATCACTGTACTTGGCCAAGTGAAGGATTTTTATAATTAACTATGGTGTTGCTGATGTATAAAGACATGGAGGTGGTGTTGGTATGAGCTGCTTTTCTTCTTTCTTTTTGAGAGTAAGAGATTTATTATTGTTGTTGCTGTTTTCTGAATTACACAAAAATGCCCCAGTAAGTTCTCCTAACAATTTTGAGGTTTCTTTACCCACACCTGCAAAGTCTTCTGCATTCCTCCCAGAATATATTTCCGAAGGCCAATGACATTAGCAGCTGGGTTCATCATAGCAACATTTCCCTTCTTGGTACTATTTTTTTCTATATCAGTTGCCTTTTCTTGTTGCACAACAAAATATCCAACAGAAGCAACTTGGAGAAAGGAGGTTTTTTTTTTTTTTTTTTTTTTTTTTTTTTTTTTTTTTTTTTTTTTTTTAGCACACCCTTGCATGGTAGGGAAATCACAGTGATGTTCTGAGCAATGGGAACAGCTCCTGTCCATGGCAGCAAGAATTCGAGGTCATAACAAAAGGAATCCTTTGGGAAAAGTTTTTATTTTTGCATCTATACTGTCATGTATGTCTGTGCATGGTATGTATGCTTCATACTCAAAGAGGCTAGAAGATGGTGTCAAATCTCCTGGAACTGGAAGTCCAGATGGTTGTGAGCTGCTATGCAGGTGCCAGGAATCGAACCTGGGTCCTATGGAAGAGCAGTGAATGCTTTTAACCACTCAGTCATCTCTCCAGCCTGAGGAAGCCTTTTCTGAGACAGGGTCCCACTATGTAGTTCATGCTGGCCTTGGATTAGCAATCCTCCTGTTTCAGTTTCCTGAGGGCTGGGAGTATAGGCATGCACTATCACACCTAACTATCACAAACTCTGTTTGTGAAAACTACAAGAGGAAGACCTCCATACTACACAGAGAGAAAGTAATAGTCGTGCCAAATATATTTTAACTGCAAAGCTATAAGTAAAAGACATATGTCAGAATTAGAATGCTAGATGGAAGTATAACCAAGCATGGCTGGATAGTGTTTGATATTATGCATTGAGTATATAGTGAGGAACAAGAAAAGTATGTTTGGGAGACTGCTTTAACTGACAGGGGAAGAATACATTATTTTTGAGTTTCAAATAAAATAAACATCTTCCAGTCAGTGATGGCATGCCTTCAATCTCAGTACTTGAGAGGCAGAGGCAGGCGGATCTTTGTGAGTTTGAGCCAGCTTGGTCTACAGAGTGAGTTCCAGGACAGCCAGGGCTACACAGAGAAACCCTGTCTGGACAAAACAGAAAACAAAACCAAAAAGAAACAAAAAAATCAGAGCACATAAGCATACATAATAGCGTGAAACTCTCAAGAAACATGTTACTTAAGAAAGAGGTTGGGGCTGGAGAGCAGGCTCAGCAGTGAAGATCTCATATTGCTCTTGCAGGTGATCCAGTTCAATTCCCAGCATCCCAATCAGGCTCACTGCTATTCACGGCTGTCTATAATTCCAGCTCCAGGGGATACAATGCCCTCTTCTGGCCTCTATGGGCACTGCACTCAGACTTAAATCCACACATACGTAACCACTTAACGTAAAAAAAAAAAATAGTAAGAATAAATGTCTTTAAAAAGGAAGAGCTTGGAGCTAGAGAGGTGGCTCAGCAGTTAGGAACACTGGCTGTTCTTCCAGAGGACCATGGTTTGATTGTCAACACTCACATGGTAGCTCAAAACCATTTGTGACTGATTTCAGGGGATCCAACTCCTTCTTCTGGCCTCTGTGGGCACTGTACATGTGTGGTTCACAGACATACTTGGAAACAAACACTCATACACATACAAGATTAGCAGCAGCAGCAGCAGTAGTAATGTAATGTAATGGCAGTAGGTTCTTCTCTAAGATTATTAACTATGGAATACTGTTTTCCGATACCAGGCATGATTTCTCTCTTGTTGAATGGGACTTAAGTCCATTATACAGTTATTGTTTGCCACTCACACATGAGTGCCACTTCTTGCACCGTTATGCATATCTTGCCATGCTGGCCATTGTCGTGTTTGATAGGTATTAGTGTTGGGCTTAACAGATAAATGGAATTCTAGTCAGCTATAAGGAAAAATGAAATCATAACATTTGCAGGTGAGTAGATGGTCTTACAAAAGATCATATGGAGTGAAGTAACCTAGACCCAGAAAGATAAATGCCACATGTTCTCTCTCATCTGCAATTCCTAACTCTAAATCTTCAGATGTGAATATACAACATGGAGTAACCACAGTAACCAGTTATGTATAAAGGGATTCTGTGGGAGGGAATGGGAGGGTATTAGCAGGATACAAGTGATATGAATGTAGCTGGAGGGCTTCTCTCCAGGTTCTACTGAGCCACACAGTCCCACAATCCACGTATAAAATAATCACTCAGACGCTTATATTACTTAGAAACTGTATGGCTGTGGCAGGCTTCTTGCTAACTGTTCTTATATCTTAAATTAACCCATTTCTATAAATCTATACCTTGCCACATCGCTTGTGGCTTACCAGAGTCTTTACATGCTGCTTGTCCTGGCGGTGGCTGCAGTGTCTCCCTCTCCTTCTTCCTGTTTCCCCAATTCTCCTCTCTCCTTGTCCGCCTATACTTCCTGTCTGGTCACTGGCCATCAGTGTTTTATTTATATAGAGTGATATCCACAGCATATGAAGCAGAAAATGGAATAATGGCGAAGGAGCTCCAAGTGAGTAGATGGAGGGAGGTCAATACAGAAGGAGGAGGGATGAAGGCCAGATAGTATCAAAGCTGTCTGATAAAGCCTTTAGGAATCATACTATTTTATATTTACCATAAATTACACACAAATACACACAGACACACACACACACACATACACACACACACACACACACACACAGATCAAACCACTTGGGCTGACAGTGCTCCCTATTATTCTCACCATAGACTAACAAAATCCCTAGTACCAAGCATGAGATCAAATGGTTGATCAGATGTACTTGGATGATTTCCTATGTCCTGGCCTGCCGGTGGTCGGGACAAATCTCACGTCCCCCAAGTAATCACACAGAGCCTTATATTAATTATAACTGCATGACCATGGCTCAAGTCTTTTGCTAGCTAGCTCTTATATCTTAAATTAGCCTATAACTATTAATCTCTGTATCACCTCATGTCCCGTGGCTTTACCTGCATCCCATTACATGTTGCTCCTTGGGTGGCTCGCTGGCATCTCCCTCCCCTATTTGTTCCTTGCTATGGATATCACTTGCATAAATAAAATGCTGATTGGCCAGTAGCCAGGCAGGAAGTATGGGTAGGACAAGCAGAGAGGAGAATTCTGGGAAGTGGAAGTCTGAGGCAGAGAGACACTGCCAGCTGCCATGATGAGATGCAACATATTAAGATACCGGTAAGCCACAAGCCACGTGGCAACTTATAGATTAATAGAAATGGGTTAATTTAAGATATAAGAACAGTTAGTAAGAAACCTGAGCCATCAGGCCAAACAGTTTACATAATATAAGCATCTGTGTGTTTATTTTATAAGTGGGCTGTCGCACTGACAGAGCTTGGTGGGACCAGGAGAGAAAACTCCAGCTATACTTCCTGTCTCTTTGGATTTCCCACCTGCCTCTAAGGCCAAACGGCTTTATTTATCAACCAATCAGAGCAACACATATTTGCAGCATACAGAAAGACATTCCCCCATCAATCACGGTATTCCAAGTGACTGCCAAAATAATGTAAACAATTTGTGTAGCCTTTAGTTGCTTCTCAGATCTTGAGTGTGGGCCATTATGGCTGAAGACACCACACATGTAGAACTCAGATTATTCAAGCTGGATCTGTCCTTTAAAACTCTTTCCTGTGATCTACCTTCTATGGTTCCAGAAAATACTATGCAAGCTGTCAAGAGAGGGAAGCAAATACACATTTCTACCCAGCTGCAATATCTGTGAGTCATGACACTGACCTGCATGAGAAGATAAGCATAAAGGCAAAATAAATGGCATTCACATGTCAGTGGCAACCAACAACTGTCTAATAGACTTAAGGCCCACTCAACAAGAGGGAAATCATGCCAGTCAGTCGTTTCCTGGCTTTTGTGGGTAGGGTGGCAATGAATATCCTTACTACATTCTGAATCATATCCTTATTTCCACAGAATAGTGTAGCTACTGTCCTTCATCTCTTTCTGGCAAATGGAGACAGACCATCATAGAAAACCACAACTGAACACATTGCAGAGATCAACAGATGGTAGGAAGCCCAGCCCCAGTGGATCTATTGACATAACAACTACAGCTTCTGCGGGTCAGGGAACATCACAGAAGAAGGGATGGGGAGACGAGACTGTAAGAGTCAAAACACCAGTAAGTCTGCTGGAAAACAGCCTCTCCTAGGAATGGCTGTATAAACAAGACCAGAACAATGGTAATGTCAATAGACATGTTAACACAGAGGGGGAGGGGGTTCAGGTTCCTACTCCTAGACAAAGAATTACAGGCAAACTATGGCTGGTGGGCAAGAAAAATTAGACTCTTCCAGAAGTGAGCCTCCTTATTTGTTGTCCAATGCAGAGGATTCAGTTTTGAAACCATATGCATACCACCAAAAAAATGGATTTGGCATGATATCATGCAAGAAGAGGGCATTGGGTCCCTGGAGCTAGAGTTACAAGTATTTGTGAGCCACCAGATGTATGTGCTGGGAACTGAATCCTTGTCCTCTGCAAGAACAGGAAGCACTCTTAACTACTGAGCTTTCTCTCCAGCCTCCACAAAAAATTTTTTTGATAAGATGTTTCAGATATTTATTTAGTAATAAACCAAACAACCTGGAAGGAATATACAGTTATTTACAGTTGTTAGGGACAAGGGTTTGGAGGTCTAAATATTACTGTGTAGTTAGGACTATAATATGTTTTGTTGGATTTGGTGAACAGATAGATAATCTATTACTTATATATGATTATATAAGCTTTCAACTAAGGCTCTGTACTGCCAAAAGAATGAGTGACTAAAACAGGCCTTCTCACAAGTACTTTATAAAAATGTATGTAGAAAGTCACTGTGAAGTTGTCATTAATGACACCATATATTTTTTTCCAAAGAAAGTTGAACATTCATGTAGTTAGAATGGGCACAGGAGTGAAAGGGATCATGAATACATAATAATTCCAACAATTGTGCTCATTACAGTACGCTATAATAACCAACCTTATAAAATTACTTTGTGCTAAAGTATCTGATGGAAGAAAATGTTAAATGTAAAAGTGAAGACTTTCATATGTAGAATAAATAACTAGTTTCAAATTAGCACAAGAGGAAATCATGATCACATTCTGAAGTGGTTAATTTGGATACCTAAGATGATTCAGAAATGAGCTAAACTGAAAGAAAATTCTTGGTGAAAAATATGCTTGCTTTATATTTTCTTTTCATAGAGTTTTCGCCTCCCTAGAGATAGCAATGCTTTGTGAAGTTACTTAATGGTCCAGGAAAACTCACTGAGCTAGTTACTTACAGGCAGATGAATTTCCAAAATAAATACCTCCAGCATAATGTTCTCTACGCTGATCTAAATGAAAGGCAGAAACTTCAGGTCTTTGTTGATGTACTTGATCTAAATCAGTCCACTTCTATTTTTGGAGGGGAGGAGGGAGCAGTGGGGATTAAACCTTAGGCAGAAAACACGTGGGGCAAGTACTCTAGCACCGAGCTACATCCCAGGTCCTAAAGATTTAACTCTTCTGTTTAGAGACAGGGTTTCTTTTTGGAGCTCATGTGGGCCAGGAGCTGGCTAAGTATGAGGATGCCCTTGAATACTTGATCTTCCTGCTTCCACTTCTGGAGTGGTTGGGATTGTATTACAGGCCTGTGAGCCATCATCCTGGTTTTAGAAGTACTGGGGGTCAGGTCCAGAGCCTCGGGTATGCTAAGTAGGCACTCTATTCAGTGAGCTACACCCACAGGATGACATACATTCACTTATAAAGAAAAAAGAATTGGTCCATGATTATCGTTATTTTCCTGTTTGGGAATCCTTTGTTAAACAGAACATTTCATGATCCACATACGTTAAGAAAATGAACCAATGCATATGATCACTGTATATTCCACTAGGTTACTATGGCCACCGTATTTTTGCTGCTTGGAATCCCTTCCCTTTGTTGAAGTACCATCACTTTTTCTAATGTGAACCATTCTCCCCTTTATACTCACAGTTCATGTATATTACACAATTTTGATTCCACTGGTACAATACACATATCTCAGGCCTGGCCTCTCAAATGATCAAGCCTATTCAGGATGCTACAGCTATTCATGCCCTGGTTTGTCAGAATATCCCATACCCATGACCACAGTAATCATATCCATGATAGGCATGGGCTACCCAATTTGAGACAGCATTTACTGGGATTGTTGAAAGTGGGCAGCATCTTTTGCTCTGGACTAATGGGGCCTGTGTATGCCTTCAACTACTGGAAACTATTTTTGTGCTTGAGGATAAGGCTCAAAGGTAGGAAGCTGAGATATTTAAAAAGATGGATCCCATTTTCATGGACTGAGTTACTAGATTTACACATTCCTGGATTTACCCATGTTCTTTTCAAATGCATGAACTCATAAATTCCATTTTTAGCTTGATTTGGGTTTCTATTACTTGTCAGTTGTTTCTACCACAAATACTTTCTGTACTACTACTGGAAGTCTAGCTCAGTGGTAGAGTAATTGCCTAGTAGCAGTGGTTCACAGTCTTCCTAACACTGTGATGCTTTAATAGAGTTCCTCATGTTGTGGTGACCCCAACCATAAGACTGTTTTCATTGCTCCTTTGTAATTGTAATTTTGCTACCGTTATGAATTTTTACGGAAATATTTTTGGAGACAGAGGTTTGCCAGAGGGGTTGCGATCCACATGTTGAGAAGCACTGGCCTAGTAGATTCATGGCTCTGGGTTAGATCCCTAGCACCATCAGAAAACAAAACACAGAAAATCCAAAGGAAAGAGCATAACCACCTTGTGATGCTGCTACACTTTATTAATTATCATAGCAATTAATATCTAAAACATTAACACACATATTTGTGAACTATATTAATTATTGTGCAATTAATGTTCTGTTCATATATGAAGATTCAGGCTTTATGCAAGTAATTACTACAAAATGTCAGACATCCATAGGTACTGTACTATTTTAACCTAAGTTTCAAGGCCAGGTACACTAAAATTAGGGACAAGCTTATGCAACTAAGATGTGGAGTTGGGTTCAGTTATCTTGAGAACTTAGTGGAGATTAGAAAGCTAATCAACACTACATTTTCTCTCTCAGCTGAGTTCAAAATCAAATATGGATTGCATCTTAAGAAAAAAAAGCACTGCAGAAAGACGATGTTTTCTAGCAATTGAAAATACTCCAGGGAATGCAGCACAGTCTTATTTTAGCATGTAGAATATTTAGAACTTTGATAAGACCAATAGGCATTGCTCAGTAAAATAAGTTCATTCTCAATGATGACTTCAAAAGGAACATGAGGAAGTACATAGCTAAAGGTATCTTTTCAAACAGCAATGTATTCCTTTGTAAGTTTGTTGAGTTAATCTACTGTTTTCTAGGTGCCTGCAATTCTTATTTCATTTAATTCTAACAAACAGCAGTTCTATAAGGACGTGAAACAGAAGTTACTTGAGACTGTGAAAGTGGATGGTAAGTGCCACAAAACACCCCCACACTCTCCCCGCATTCATGCATACTTTTAATTTGACATAACACCATAGGAAAATGTTATTGTAAGTATTTTATGTCTAAGGAAATTGAGGCTAAAATGTAAGTACATTGGCTGAATTCAAACATCTGATAAAAACAAAGCTGAGATTAACATGGAAATCTTGGACTCAATACCCTCTCTTGTCTCTGTCTTTTAAAAACATCTGATAGATTTAAGTAGGGTCTATGTATCTGGAGCTGAATTAATGAGTGATGTGCTTTGTCAAATTAATAGATATTGATTATGAGTGAATCTTTATTTCTTGCCTTTGTATTGACTTGGATTATTTTTAAAAATCATGTTTATGTGACTCTACTGTACTCTAATGCATTCATTTTCTTTTCCTCCTCTTCAGTCTTCCTCCTCTTCCTGTTTCTTTCTCAGTCATTCCCTATTTTATTCTCAACTCCTTATCTTTTTTCCTGTGTTTGAGATTTAATGGAAGGGGAATTTTGCTTTGCCTAATTGCCAAAAATTTCTACCATTTCTTAGTACAGCTAAACTAACTTCTTCTAAAGCTCACTTAAGCACTGTATATTGGAAATACGGATTCAGTTATTCTGCTCTGTGAATATACTTGATCTACCATGGCTAATGGTCAAGTGGAAGAGTAGAGTCGAACTGAAGTAATCTTGAAGTAAAATATGACCAAGAGATATGCAGTACCAAATACATAATGTTAGTGTGTGTCATGAGGTCTATAGCTACTAGCAGCACAATTTACTCAAGATTTTTGCTAAATGGGTGTCTTATAGTTGTTCTTACACAAGGAGGGAAAAGGAGTAATTACATGAGAGGATGGAAGCTAATTTGTTTCACTATTGTTACTTGCTTACTTTATTCAAATCTGAACATTGAATCATATACTTTAAATGTATATAATAAAACTTGTAACATAAAAAGTGGGTCTGGGTTCAGTGGCTCCTGTAGTCCCAGCACATGGAAAGGAGAGGCTTGGACTGCATAGTGGGATCCCATCTCAAATTGCCAAATGAAACAAACAAAATGGAGTGATTCCACCCCACAGGCAAGGAAAAAGACATGTGAATGAAAGGAAGAAAAGGGAATAGATGTGTGGTAATAAACTACCCTGCCAAACCTCTGCTCCAGGAATTGTCCCTTTAATGCCACTCTTGCTAATAATGTGAGATGATCACCCTCTTTTACCTCCTTGCCTGTGGATCCTGATAGTACCTAGCCTGTGATAAACTTTACTGTCTATATTTCTGTTCACACATAAGATGAAATCACAAAACTGAAAGGGGTTCCCAAAGTTTCCAACGTGGAGCTTAAACGAAGCAGAACTTCCTAGCTGATGGTTCAGCACAGTTTCTGTATGGACTGCTTATCTCTCACTTCCCCATATGTGCCTCTTTTCGGCTACCCACAGTGTGCTAATGCCACAGCTCCTTTATTTCCACTCACACAAGCTTCACCACTATTTCATATGTCTCTTTTCACCTTTAGTGTTCATGGTAGCATTTATGCTGTTCTGATGATTGCATCTCTTTGGATATTTTGATTTTGGACAATGGTTGCCACTCCTGCTGTGAGTGCCTTGTCTCGAGATCTCATTTATTGTAACAGACATTTTGTTAGCATCCACCTGAACGAGACCTCTCACATTTTCCCAGCCACACATCACTTCTAAAGAGCTGATATCACATTGCATTTTTTATTCTCACCAATTATCTTAGAAAATCTGTACTTCTGGTCCAGGTGCCAGGAGTTACTGTCCTGTTATTCTCACTTGATTTGTCTAAAAGTTTACAACTCCTTTCTTGCATCTTATGTATAAAACCCTTACATTTCTTTGAGGATTCCTGCTTTAACCAGATTAGAACATCATTATATTCCCAGGTTTGATTAGTTTTGAAGTTATTTATTTTTCTGAGAGCATCAGTGACCTATTTCTATGACAATAATCATCTTATTGTGCATATTATAAATATGTGCAACCTCTTATCATGCCTGTCAGATTGGGAGTTTATTGAGAAAAATGATTATCCATACTTCTCTTTCTCTCAAGGGACCTTACATGCAAATTAGAATTTTTATTAAATAAAAAGTGATCAAATTTTAGGCTTAACTGGACCAGAAAGATGGGGAATAGGCATGTGTGTGATCATTTTGACCTCTATTCTGAACCTCAATATAACCACGAGTTTACTTTAAAATATTAGATAGTTAAATAATAGGAAAATGTCCTCCTTTCTTCTTTTTGGTACTATGGCACTGTTGAGAGCTGTTTTAGAAGCACGGAGACAGATAGAAGGCAGAGTTCTCTAATATTTTAAATTCTAGATGGATGCAGTATAAATCATTTCTGGAGGTGACATACTACCTAACAGTAGTACTGTATCTGCTAGGGCTTTTAGATGAAAGTAATCTTTTCTAAACTCAAACTGACACGGGCACAGTTAAGTCTGATTTGTGAGCTACTGAAGTGTCATCTTTTATTCTTCCCAAAGACCTTAACAACTTGAAGGTGAGAACAAAGAGAAGGAAAGGGATGGAGGATCATTTATTTTTCTTGATGTTTGAAATTGATGTTCATCAAAATCTCCCCTCTAATGACTTGCAATGATACAGTTGATGGGTCGTAAAAATGTTCACTAAGTTTTGACATATTGGCTCACATTTTTATTTTGTTTCTGGAGAATTCTGGGATTCAGCTCTCTTTCTGTAGATAGAACTGTGCACTATTATTTAACAGAAGTTATATATAATATATACATATATATTTCTATGCACCATACTTTATTTTTTAGTTGAAAATAGATTCTTCTCCCATACAATATGTTCCAACCACAGTTTCCCTCCCTCCACTCCTCCTAGCTCCCCCTAACCTACCCTCTCTCCCAGATCCATTCATCACTTCTGGTTCCTCTTCAGAAAAGTGCAGAACTCCAAGAGATGATATCCAAAAAGGAGAAAACAAGAAACAATAAGGAAAGTCCTCATATTGAGGCTGGACAAGGCATCCCAACAGGAGAAAAGAGTCCCAAGAGCAGGCAAAGGAGTCGGATATACCCACGACTAGTGTTAGGAGTCCTACAAGAACACCAAGCTAACAAGCATACCATATACACATAGGACCTGGTGCAGACCCTTGCAGCCTCTATGTTTGCCACTTCAATCTCTGTGATCCCATGTGAGCCCTGCTTAGTTGATTCAGTGGGCCATGTTTTCCTGGTGTCCTCCAACCCCTCTGACTCCTACAATTTTTCCTCACCCTCTTCCATGGGGTTCCCCAAACTCCAAAGGGAAGGACCAGATGGATATCTTCAATTTAGACTCTCTCTCTCAACATAATATCCAGCTGTGGATCTCTGTACCTGCTTCTATCTGCTGCCGGAGGAAGTCTCTCTGGTGACAAATGGACATGGCACTGATCTATGAGTACAGAAGAATTAGCAGAAGGTATATTAATGTCCATACAATACTATAGCTTACCATAGTTTCCTAGATTTCTTCTCCCTTTTTTATTTGGAATATATGAATATAATTCCACATTTTGTTCATTCACTAAAGTCTTTTTTCTTCACTAAGGCAAAAGAAAGGGCAAAAAGTTGTTGTATTTCAGAATTGTGCCCAATTCTAATGGAACTGTGTAACTTCTTTTAACTACAGAAGTTTAAAATGGAAAATAATATGGTAAAAGTATTGTTATGCTTTTTAATTGCAACCATATGAGGAAGGTCATTAGTATTTTGTTGCCATTACAGAGACAAGTTATCATTGGAAGTCATTGATATCTTCTTGATATCTCTACCTTTTGTAATTTATTAATTAATTACCACATACCTATTTTATACCAGGAAGAATTTTAGGTTCTGGCATCTAAATAGTTCAGTTTTTAAAAAAATTTATGTTTTAAACTTGAGGACATCTTTGTTAGCTTTTAAAAGAAAAATCCCAGAACACACAAGATCTAAATCTCTGCAGCTGCCCGGATGGAGGGAAAGGAGAAGACTCCATGTTCTTTGAGTTACATTAGCATGGAAGTCAGCCACGGGGTGGCCAAGCAGTCACGTGGTGGGAGGAGAACTTGAGAGGGGGAGTGAAGCCCAAAGTGTTGGGGAAAGCATGCTTAGTATACAGAGAGATGGAAAAAAAAAAGACAGTTACATTGCCCAAAGTGAGAAGATCTACCGCCTGGCTGCTCTGTACTAACTGCTCAATAGCTCATTCGTTTTGTTTTCTTTTTTAAATTTTAGTTTATTTTGTGTGTTGGGGGTGGGGGATTTGCCTGCATGTGTGTCTCTGTATCACTTATGTGCCTCCTGCTGGTTGTGTCCAGAAGAGAAAGGAGGGATCCTCTAGAACTGGAGTTACAGATGGCTGTGAGTCCTGGTATGAGTGCTGGGAATTGAACACCAGTCTTTTGGAAGATTAGCTAGTGCTCTTAACGGCTGTGCCATCTCTGCAGCCTCAATAGTTCATTAACACATTGAGTTATATGACTTCATCTACCCAGTACGAGCTGTCTAGAACACGCCTGCTTTTATAAAAAACAATCTTTTGCATGGTACATGCGTGACAAAATAATTTCCAAAATATCATTGGGCATGGGATGGTGCATGCTTTAATCCCACCATTTGGGAGACAGAGACAAGCGGATCTCTGTGAGTTTGAGGCCAGCCTGGTCTACATAGCAAGTTCCAAGCCAGGAATGACTATATAGTGAGACCCTATATGTGATATCAAGACACTTAAAACCCAGTGCTAACTCAAGTTTCTTTTAGCCGTGACAGGAAGTCAGCTAATGTATAAGGATTTCCACAAAGAATGAACTGGAGTTCTATTTCAGTGGAGAATATAAGTCTCCCTCTGTCAAGACCCTGTTCTGTTTCTTATGTAGATATAACAGGTCTTGGCACCACAGTGACTGCAGAGTGCCCCAGGGAATATATGTGGTCAAGTGACTGTCCCTCCCCTTTTTTTAACCCTTTGTTTCAGGACTAAAAATCTTTCATTTGTATCTATCTCCTGAGGTTCCGAGATGATCTGAAAAAGCATATTTCTCTGTCCTCAAACTCCACATATTATTTGACTTAGTTTAGTAGCTAGTGACTGATAGATTGACAAAGTCTCATGGCTGCTTTGACTGCCTATCCCCGTTCCAATGCTGTTTCAAGAATGCTGTTCACATCAGGCCTACATCCAGCTTCAAGTAGTCAAAGGCTTCTGCAGACACCTGAGCTGGAGAGCATCCTCTGATCTGCCATCCACCCTGCATTCATATCTAATTATTTTTTAGACAATGTTTTGTTTTATAGTTCAGGTTTCCCTGGGACTCTGTATATGACCCAGGCTGGCCTCAAACTGGAGATCCTCTGCCTCGGTTTCCTGAGTGCTACAGCTATAGGAGTGGGCTGCACTGGTCTTATTTCATAGATTAGATTTGATTTTTGAATGCTTTTTGAAATTTTATTTACTTGTACTTGTGTTTTCCTGAATGTCTATTCTATCCACATGCAGTGCCCAAGGAAGCCAAAAGAAGGCATCTGATCTCCAGAGACTGGAATTACGGACACTAGTGAGCTGCCATGCGAGTGCTAGGAAGTGAAAGTATGCTTTTAACTCTGGAGCCATCCCTCCAGCCCCCAGATTTTATTTTGTTTTTTGCAGTATTCGTGAGTATATCAGAATGATGTGTTTTTATTTTTCTCATTACAAAACCATACATATCACATTATAGATAATAGAGTGTAACACCATGGATTCCACTAACAAAAAAGCACAGGAGGTTGAGTCATTGTTTCCATTTGTTTCACCACTTCTTGTACGGGTATCATTTGCCAAGTAACTCTCCATGTTCTTTTACGAAAAGAGGAGTGTGTTTCCTCACTGTCAAACTTTGCACTGCAGGCCTGGCTTGCTTCGGGCCACAGGAAGTGAGTCACAGCAGCTATGTTAGATTTGACCTTAAGCCTTATGACTGTTCCACTTACACTTTGTATTTCAACCGTTACCCTGGCTCCACTAGTCTCCTGATTTGAGGACATGAAGAATCATGTGGAGGCAGAGACGGATCTACCCTAAAGCTGGAGTTAACCGACTGAGCTCACCCAAGATCAGCTGAGCTGCTTCAGCTTTGGGTAGAGGTGTGAGGAAGAAATGTTTAGAATTATTTATCTTTGATATTTTATGCTTGTTTAGTATGCATCAAGAGCTTGTTGATACTATGTGTAAGAGTCTGAATTTGCAGTCAAATAGATTTGGATTTGAGCTCCCTATCTAAAGATTCAATATTAGCATGTGTAATCATAATCATGTATACAAGCATACCCATATATGTATGTATATATATATATATATATATATATATATATATATATATATATATATATATACTATTATAGTTCTATAGGAACTAAGTGAAATATTATATGTACAGACTTAGGCAGGATTCTGTTTAAGATTATTGCTATACTTACAGAAGCTATGTTACTTTGGGGTTCAGAAACCCAAATGAAGTAAGAGACATCCATGAATTTCAAGATAATGGTTCTATTTTAGAATGTATGATGACTTCAAAAGGAAACCAGGGCCCATCAATCTTGTCTCTTTAGCATAAGGGCTGTTGAACTTTATAAATATACTACTTGGGGAAGATAAGTAATTGCCTTAAAAATGTTTCTCTTTTTAAAAGAAATGAAAATACTACTTGACCTCCATCCCTTGGATTATAAATTGCAATTAGGCATATACTGTAGTTACCATGTCTGACTTGTTTGTGACCAAGTTTTTGGGTAAATACATCTGAGATTTATTTTGTAATTTTCCACATGTCAATAGAAAACAGTTTCCTGCCCCCTCCATTACCATCAGGTCAGAATAAATTGACTCTTGATACAAAGTTGTGGCCAAAGGTTGAAATTTCCATGTGATTGATGGTCAGAGTGCTCACTGGCTGTACCTCCTCCTCTTGTATATTACTTCCTAAGCTGGGATTTATTTTGTGTAAAATATTGAGACAGTTATAGTTCTTTCTGCTCTCATGTGCCCTTGAGAGTGAAGACAAATAGTTTATTAACTTCATTGTTAATACGGGGAAAAAAAAAGCACCAAATTGTGGTAAATACATTTTAAAGACTATGGTTAGTTTTTTTTTTCTTCAAATATACAGTCTTCTTGTATGATTTACTAACCAATTAGGCAACCAGCTCTCAGCTCCTAGTTCAAGTTTTCCTGCAGAAATTTTAGAATGAATAGAGTCCCTGGAGAGGAGGTGCTTTCTTTCCTTATTGTGACAATTTCCCTCTGTTGAACTTCTATTTCCATAAAGAGAAAGCCCCCAGGGGACTGCAAACAGGACTGAAGGCAGCTGTAAAGACTTTAGAGTTGCCATAAATCCAAAATATGCTAGAGTGTCTTTACACCTTTCCTTTTGATGTATTGTTAATGAAATTAGTACAAACGCTTAGACCTTATTTTTGTCTCTGAATTACATGAACACATGTGCATAGAGCATAGGTAGATCACTGTTTTCATTTTCATTTAGCTGACTCTTGGGCAATGATTTGGGTGTATCTTTATTTTTAATGAAGCGAAGTTGATGTTTATTAAGAGAGAGACGTGCTGCTGGGATTTTGAATAACTCATTGTATGGATAAACTTTAATGGAAGAGAGAATTGTACTTAAATTGAGATGAGGTGAAAGGAAGCAAATTCTGGGAATTGGCTGGGATCTCCCCAAAATAATATTTGTTTCTTTCTTTTTTTACCCTTATATAGAAGATTTCTAGATGTGTCATGATATTGAATGTATGACGAGAGAAAGCAATTTTGCAAGGGTAATGACATAAAGATGCCATCCAATGAAGCAAAGGACAGTTAGAAGTCATCCTGGTGAACTGTTGGTCCTCTCTAGAATGGAGTGATTGGAGATAGCATAGTTCATTGAATGTGGCACCAGGAGGCATTTGGAAGAGTTAGGGATACAGAAAGAACACAGGGTGCAAGTTGATGCTGCAGGCAACTGGAATCTCATTCCCTTGGAATGCCCCAGACAGAAAGACCATGCCAAAAAAAAAAAAGCACATAATTGTCCCACCGAGGGGACAAGGAGATGATTATCTTTGTGCACCGCTCCCTTGTTGAGAATGCCTCTTGAAGTTGTTAACTTCGAGGCATTTCCAGTCTGCCCTCCAGAGGCAAGAGTCATTGCTGTAGCCAAATACAGCTCTCACATAGAGGGGAGGCAGGCAATGTGTAGAAGCAAGAGTTCTAAAATCAACAGAGTGAGTGTGGGTAAAATGCCGAGGGCATCTTCTATAGAGGACGGGATTTTTATTTTTATTTGAAAATGAAACAAAATAAATCAACTTTTTTTTTTTGGTTTTTTCGAGACAGGGTTTCTCTGTGTAGCTTTGCGCCTTTCCTGGAACTCACTTGGTAAACCAGGCTGGCCTCGAACTCACAGAGATCCGCCTGCCTCTGCCTCCCGAGTGCTGGGATTAAAGGCGTGCGCCACCACCGCCCGGCTATAAATCAACTTTTCACGATTGTTGCCATATTGCAAACAAAGTATTTCTAAATAATAAGTTGATGGAATGACCTTTTTCTAGGGCTCTGCTCTGTTTCCATGAGGGCTTTGTTTTTTCAAATTCAAGTTCTTTATTCCTATTGGTATGTAT